>NC_043712.1:74970249-75177407 GCF_006229205.1 Suricata suricatta
TATATATATATAATTTATTCTGAGAGAGAGAGTGAACATACAAGCAGGGGTGGGAGAGAGAGAGGGAGAAAGAGAATCCCAAGCAGGCACTGAACTCAGTGGTTGAACAGTGTGCTGGGGGTTCGAACTCATGAACCTTGAGATCTTAAAGCCTAACCACTCACAATGGCTTTGGGGTCAAACCTTGAACACGCGCTATTATTCCCCCCGCCCAGTGGTGAGAAATAGAAGGCAAGTCTCTGGTTGAGGTAAGATTTGTAACTATCAGCGAAGGTAGAGACCCAGGGGCAGCAGCTGCACAACAACCGTTCCCCACTTTGTTCCAGAGTCTGCCACGCAGAGGTGAGCCACGTGCAAAGCCCTCTCAAAACCCAGGTCAGTCGATAAACCAGAGAGTAAAGCTAGACGTGGTCCCACGGGAGCAGGGCCGGAGGGCGCATTCCGTCAACGAGAAGCTGCACGGCCGTCAAAGGAGACGGTTCGCCTGGGCTGAGCCTCTGCGGTTGTGAAAAGGGGAGAAGGATTTAAGAGGAGGCGACAAAGGGAGACACAAAGAATACAGTATACCAAGTTCTTGCTAGGAGCCAAAGGAACTTTCAAGAGTCCTTGCCTGGAAAAACAGAAAAGGTAACAGTAAACGCAGTCCTCTCCAGGGAGCGACCACATGAGAAGTCCAGACAAAGAGACAGGTAAAACAGCAGAGGATAGGGCATCGTTCTGGGCGATCGCACACCCTTCATCCGTTTCCCGGACTTGGATTGCGGTTACTTGTCGGAGCCCAGTTCTCCTCGGATTCTATGACCAGCTTGGGGCCTGGATGGCACATGCTGAAGACAGGGCCCACCCGCATGGGGCTGGGATGAGGGGATGACCTCAGTGTGGCCCAGGTGACTGACAAAGGGGAAAGTTTCAAGTTTCCCACCGTCAGAGGCAATGTCCATGAACTCCACCCTCCGCTCTTCGAGATATCCGGGATGAGGCTAGAGATTTCTTAAGTGGATATGAATATGTAGCTACATTTTCTCAGGAGTTAAGATTTTGTATGTGTTCGGTACATCATCAGTGAGAGAGAGGTTTGTCCAGCTCACTAAGAGAACGCAAGCTACTTCACTAGTTTATAAAACGACGTCAAGAAATGAGAAAGAACAATTTTATATGCACAGTCATTGCTTTTCAATCCTGGTGAGGTGAAATGCAAACGCAGACGCTGGCAAGGGAAAATTGGGTGTGTTATTACAGGTTAATATTAAGTCCATGATCCTTAGTTTCTCTTTGTAAATTGCATGAAAAATGGCTTGCTCTCATTTTCTCTCTACCCCGGCCCCTCCCAATAAAATGGCTGTTTTGTTTTTAGACTCTGACCCTGCTACTTTTCTTGAAGGAAGCCTTGTTGGAACACAAGACTTGAAAGTGACTGATAGAATTCGTAACTTCATGTATTAAGTAACATTCTTTATGAGATAGAAATAACAACGTCTGAGTCAAGTGTAGGAGTTATCCTAGAAATCTTTAAAATAACTGATAGAGGGAAATGTTTATGACACAGATTTTGGTGCACTGATCTCCAAACTCACGAAGTTGTATATCTAATAATAGGAACAGATTTTTGTATGTCAATCATACCCCAATAAAGAGAAAGTAACGGAAATAAAAAAAATTAAAAATAAAACTAACTGATATAAGCAAATTACCATTGTTGATGAAAAAAATTCTAAAAAAATATTTTTAAAATTTTTACACTTTCCTGGAACTCTCGGAGTAATCTTACATCCACTTACAATGTGGGCGATAAGAAGGGAAAGATTAAAATTTTGAAGGGGAAGCTGTAATAAAATTGATGGTAATTCTCAATGGTGTGTGCAAAATTTACAGAGGCTAACCTCTTTCTTCCATTTCCAAATGGACTGTATCTAAATAATTCCGGAAGTGAGTTGGCTTCCTTGTCTCTGTCCACACCCCTGCCCCATCCTCATCAATCTTCATGGTGATGTGTTAAATAAATCAAAGAAGTAGGAAGGAAGTCCTTCCTTAAAGCATTTAGAGGTGGTTGAGATGCATATGATAAAGTTCACAAAGGTGAATGGAGTTTTAAAGATCAATCGTAGGGCACCTGGGTGGCTCAGTCGGTTAAGTGGCAGACTTTGGCTCAGCTCATGATCTCGAGGTTTGTGAGTTTAAGCCCCATGTTAGGCTCTGTGCTGACAGCTCAGAGCCTGGAGTCTGCTTCAGATTCTGTGTCTCCCTCTCTCTCTGCCCCTCCCATGTTCATGCTCTGTCTCTCAAGAGTAAATAAACATTAAAAAAAGTAAAGATCAACCATAACATTGGGGCGCCTGGGTGGCTCATTTGGTTAAGCATCCAACTTTGGCTCAGGTCATTCAAGCTCCGCATCAGGCTCTGTGCTGACAGCTCAGAGCCTGGAGCCTACTTCGGGTTCTGTCTCCTTCTCTCTGTCCCTCACCCACTCGCACTCTGTCTCTTTCTTTCTCTCTTTCTCAAAAATAAGTAAACATTAAAAATTTTTTAAAAGATCAATCATATCATAACACAATGTAAAAAATAATATTTTTAAGTAACCATTAAAGAAATACACAAAAAATAATTTTTCATACATACTGATCCACATAGCAAAGCAAAATTTGGAAACAAGTCATCCAAATTAACTAGTTCTATGCAGGAAAAAAGGCGACGTGTGTCTATTTCAGTGAGAAATAAGTAAACCGACAAGCAAGGTGACAATGTCTTGTTTATAAGTGTAATGCTATAAAATGAAGACCAGCTTGCAGCTTCTAAAATAGCAAGTGACCTTCTGCAGCTCTGATTTCAACCACTCAGCGGGTTTTTTTCCACCAAAGGGGCTTATTTTAGCTCTCACTAGACATTTCAGCAAATGGTGCTCTCCAAAGGCTGCAGCATCTCTGACACGGATTACACAGGTGATTTCATTAGGATCCCACATCCTGGGAGTGGGGAAAGTTGAGTATATCTTTAAAAACTTCTGCTTTCAGTGTTATTACCAAGAGCACCCGTGGCCCAACTGTACCTCAGCCAGAGAGCTGAGACTCCGGCTATATATAGTACTGGAGGGGGCTGTATTTGAACTTCCTAATTCTTTCTCCGCCCCCTCCTTTTTTTTTTTTTTCATGAGAAAGGATGGTTTCTTCTTGGTGAACTATACCCTCTTTTCATTTTCCTCCACAAGAGATTTCTTTTAAATGTGGAAGTATTCTCCCTAAAATACTATATCTCAGCTTCAATCAAAATGATTAATGAATTTTTAATTTATCACTTGCCTTAAGGATCTAGAGAACCACTCATTTCTCTGTTTCGTTTGTACTACCAGTGTGAAAGTGGAATTCTTAGGGGATTTACTTTGAATTAATGCCAGGATATCTCTACAGACTTGCTCAAGGCGAGTTTTAAGTGCCTGCGTTAGGTTTTCGGGATATCACGATTCCTCAGAATCCGCACTCTGAGGCAGTGACTATAATACATTAGAACAACTGATTGAAAAGTGAAACATTTAACCAAGTGTACATTTTGTCTTTTTGACCATAGACCACTAGTTTCGTATGTTTTCTGTCATTAAATAGAACAAGTGTACTGGTTAGGATGTACTAAGAGACAGTGCCGGAGAGGATGATGTCAATTTCAAGACCTTTCTGATTTTTCTAATTTCTACTTAGTGATTGTTATTTTTCTAGCATAAATAGAACTGTGCTGTCAGCACAAAAACATCAACAACATTAAAGCTTAAAACAGCCATCTCTTAGTGATTCATTGCCTCAGTAAGAGAGTACTGTATTTTTCAGCATTTAAGTTTCTCAAATTCTTTAAAGAAGGAGTTGGGGCATAAATAACCTCAATTCCTTTGTTGGCTCAGATTCACAGTCTAACCACTCATCACTCCCTCACCAGTGAATTAAGATAGCTTCCGGCCTGCTTTTCATACACATTCTATTGCCAATTATTATATCAAAAAATGGCATAACAGATTTGTACTTCCTGTGGACCTAAACCAAAATGTTCTTAGGGTTCTTCAGAAAAAATATATTAACAAAATGGGAATTATGTCATTCACTATAAAAAAATGATGAAAAGGTGATCAACACAGTTCAATGAAATAGGAACATAGAGAAAAACAATGAAGAAATCAGATAAGTAATAATAATATCTGAGCAAAGACTGAATGAATGGATCGCTAATAAAATGGGTAATTATTTTCTCAGATTTCGGGAAGCTCAGGTAAGGGCATTTCAATCGAAGGAAAGAAAGCACAATGTAAAGCAGAAAGAAAAACTGAAAGAATCTATCCAGCCTTTGTGTTTAAGCCAAACGATAAAAGCTATCACAAGCAGCCAAAGAAAGTAAGCATCAAGGGGTCACTTTCTTAATAATTTAACAATGCAAAGTGGTTTGGGATCGCAAGTGTTTTGTTTCACTGAAATGGTGTATGTCTAACTTTGGGGGGAAATTATAGATCCTTTTTTTCAAACTAGCTAATAAAATTGGAAAGAATCTATTATGAAAATAATACATTTCAAGGTTAACTTTCACAATGAAAGACCTCCTTCACAGAACAATCAGAAAACATCAACTTACCTCAATGTCCTAGAAATGCTGAGTTCTAAGGGAGCTATTTAGTAAAACAGCAGAAGCCAATAATAGACCCCTTCAGACTTTTACTTTGTGCCCTTGGGGAAGTCACTTAATATATTAAAGTCTTAGTGTCTTTGGGTTTGATTTTCTATCTACAGAAGGACTTGGCAGCAGAGATATCTTCTAAGGGCTGTGTGAAGCATGGCGACTTGAGTCTGAGGGGCTACGTGGGAATTTCTCTTTGTTTTGACTCATGAGGGGAAGTCTTGCAGAGTTACGGACAGTGAGGGTACAGCTCAGTCTTAAAAGCGCTTGAAGAGTCTCCGATGGAACAAACAAGAAGAAGGTAACCCCGAGCCCATTAAAATCCTTCCCTGCTCTCTTTAAAAAACTGCGCCTCCACATAGTACCCAAAGGACAATTAGCGGGTCACAAATGATGAAAGCCTAATTATGAAAATTGCTCAGGGCCATCACTAGGATTGACTTTTTCTATTTGGATTTTTTTTGACCGTTAATGGATTGACCGTTAAGTAATTAATTTTAAAGTTTTATTTATTTATTTTTGAAAGAGAGAGAAAGAGGGAGAGAGAGAGAATCCCAAGCAGGCTCTGCACTGTCAGTGTAGAGCCCAATGCGAGGCTCCAACTCATTGACTGTGAGATGAGGACCTGAGCCAAAATCAAATCAAGAGTTGGATTCTTGGGATGCCCGAGTGGCTCAGGTTGTGATCTCTCAGTTTGTGAGTTCAAGCCCAGCATCGGGCTCTGTGCTGACAGCTCAGAGCCTGGAGCCTGCTTTGGATTTTGTGTTTCCCTCTCTCTCTGCCCCTCACCTCCTCATGCTCTATCTCTCTCTCTCAAAATATATAAATAAACATTAAAAACTAAAGAGTTGGATGCTTAACCAACTGAGCCACCCAGGCTCCCCAGAATGACCATTAATTTCCTCCTCTTCTTTGGTTAATTTACTTCTGATCTTTAGGAAAAACTAATTCAGAGGAAATCTTTGGAGATAACTTTTACATTTTCAAAGAGTTAATCTAAAATTTTAGAATTCACTTGATTATTTAAATAAGGCCTTAATTGACTAGTGTTTTAAAATAAGTGTTTTCTAAGTCATCTAGCACCAAATCATCCTACAACAAACCTGTCTGAAAGCCACAGAGCAGTTCCACAATGAGCCTTACAAATGTGACTCAAATTTAAATAGCAACATTTTTCTCCTCAGCATTCAAGACATTTTGTCACAGGGAAAGTTTATGTCCTAAAATAAAAGCAAAGCAATAATAAAGCAAAGGAAAACAAACAAACAAGAAGTCTTTCCAGGTAGGAACACTTCCAACAGATCTCCCCACGTTTTTGAAAACATTACAGACGTAAATCCTGTACCTGCTGAGCGGCAGAACCCCTGAAGCTGGTTGTATCCTCTGCCAACAATCCCAATGTATTCACCCCCCATAACCTGGCCATCAAATGACACGTCTGTGTTCCATGGCCCATGTGGTACTTTAACCTTCACCAGTTCTTCCCAAAATAGGTGCGTGAGAATATGGTGAAGGCAGTACATATCCACCCCAATTAGTGGAAAAGCAACTCAGGGCCCTCGCCAAGAGCCAGGGTCAAACTCCCAATGACCCGAAAGGCTCTTCCGATAGTCGGGGCTGTTTCAGAGGCTATTGTATAAGCATAAACATTTCCTCCCTCCATGGGCCATAGGTAGAACCTCTTTTTCCTTTCCTCTTCCTTATTGCAGAATACTTCATATCTACTGTGGCTTTCGAAATTGAGTGTATAAAGTGGAATTGGTTTTCTGGCAGTTTCTCAATAGCTTTACTTCTATTTATTTATTTGTTGGTGGGTTTTAGAGTTTTCTTATAAAGTTCTGAATTCTGAGTTAAAAATTAATCCCAAACTTGTATCCTTAGGAAAAATCCACTGAGGAAGATCAATTTTGCACATTAAAAAAAAGATTTTAACGTTTATTTATTTTGAGAGACAGAAAGAGACGCAGAGTGCCAGCAGGAGAGGAGCAGAGAGAGAGGGAGACACAGAATCTGAATATAGGCTCCAGGCTCCAAGCTGTCAGCACAGAGCCTGATGAGGGGCTCGAACCCACCAACTGTGAGACCATAACCTGAACTGAAGTTGGACGCTTGACCGGCTGAGCCACCCAGGTTTGCACATTTTCAACTGAAACTTGAAAAGGTGAGTTCGAATATTTACCTCATGTAGCAAACACTTGCATGTTAGGAAAGCTATATTGGTGGGGGTACAAGCATGTAGTGACCAATATGCATTCATGTACAAGTACTTGAATTGTGCATATGTCTTTGTATTGCTTGTAATGTAAGCCACCTTTATATTTGTTTAGAGCCTTGTTGGTCACAAAGTTCTTTTATAGACATTATGCCATTTACTCCAGTTGTGGGGAATCACTGCACTGAGCATGAAACTAGAGTGGCTACAACATGTCAGTAGGTGGTTTTAGATCATCTTTGTGAGGTAAATAAAGAAAATCTAGAAGGACATGGATTTGAATGACCTTAGAAAAGAACTATAGTTTCCTGATCCTAGGACACTTCAGAATAATGCATGGCTATGCATGGGTCAGTATAATAGTGTGACCATTGTAGAGATCCTGGAAGTGTGACAAATTGAGTTGATTAGCCAAGTTCCCATACTCAGAAAATTTCTTTTGAAATAGAAAGCAAGATCCTAGAAATACCTGTAGGTGGCAAAGAACAAGGGGGTGTTAAAATTTCAGAGGAGTCAAGTAAGACTTGTCAAGGTGACCTGGGTAGGTCTGGGAGGTGAGGACAGGTGGATTCACCCTGAAGCTGTTTCTGTACAGCATCTCTTCCTCTACACTGAACGTCCATAAACTTGGGGCATTTAGGGATTGGATGCTACCTTCTTTTTGAGTTGCCTTTGGATATCCTTGATGCTCACTTTAATCTGGTTTCTTATTTTTGTTCTGTTTTGTTTGTTTTGTTTTGTTTTGTTTTTCAGGAGGATGAATGGAGAGAAGAGGCTGGTGCATAGGTCTGGTTTGACTGTGGTTATTAACTACCTCACTGACAGGGGCATCGCGCCCCTGGGTCTTCCTCCCTATGAGGGAGGCATGGCTGGCCATGGCCTCAGGCTAGGGCTTGGGCATCTTTCCAGACAGTCTAGTGGCCTGCAAGCCCCCCTCTTCACCACTCTACCCTTCTCTTTGGGAAGTGGCTGAAAAAAGGGAATGTCTGTGCGTAGGTGGGAGAGAGACTCTTTCAAGTCCTTTAACCAAACCCAACTCAATTTTCAGATGAGGAGACTGAGCCTCAGCAAACTGAACTAAGTTTGAACACAATCACATGGCTGGCATGTAAAGACTCTCCGTTTCAACATGTGGTCCCTAAACTACCTGCAAAGGGCCTGTGGTGGGGGAAGGGATCAAGAGGTATCAGAGAACAGGGGAGGTTCACAAACAGTCTTCCCCAAAAGCAAGACAGGAAAAACAAATGACGCTGGATTTTCCTTTCCCCATACTGCTGGCCTGATTTTTCTCATGAAGTTAGTCTATTTTTATTCATTTCAATGACTTATTAGATAGTTGTTCCTGAATTGCATGTCTACCTGTGTTTGCGACCAGTGCCATGGGAGGGACAAAGGACGTATGTAGCTAGAGTGAAATTCTCTTCTCTGCACCATTTCTGAATGAGTAGTTAAATATTCAGAGAAATGTGTATTTATTAAATGTGAATCTGCATAGATAGATTTAAGCAGTTATAAATGATTTATCTGTAGAAGTATGTATCATTAAATGTGTTACCTTACCACCATAGCACCTGCTTGGTCTTAATAAGTAACAGTTGAAACATCAATGTTGATAGAATCCCCCCAAATAAAACACACTGGTGGTATCTTCTATGTTTCTGTGTAGAATTGATAGAATAAAGGGGTAGCAAAAGGGACGAGGTCAGTTTCATACAACTCTCTTTTTGTAATCTCCTCTGTTAAAACTCAGCATCTGGAACAGGTAACTTTGTTCAAAAAAGAGGTTGATGTTTTGATGTTTAAATTCCAGGCTCCATAAACAGAACATGCAGGAAATATGAAACTAAATCTAGGGGCGCCTGGGTGGCTCAGTCGGTTAAGCGTCCGGTTTCACCCAGGTCATGATCTCACGGTTTGTGGGTTCGAGCCCTGCATCGGGCTCTGTGCTGACTGTTCAGAGCCTGGAGCCTGCTTCTGATTCTGTGTCTCCCTCTCTCTCTGACCCTCCCCTGATCGCACTGTCTCTCTCTCAAAAATAAAAATAAAAAGAATAAAAAAATAAAAAAATTAAAAAAAGAAACTAAATCTACACTTAAGATTATAGAGGCGAAACCAAGGAATTCATATTTCTTTGCCTTTATCTGGAGAGAAAATGACTAAATACAACAGCCAACTCAGGCGATGTGTGTAAAAGGCAATTTATCCCCTTAGTCTCACAGCTACTTTGATGGATTCCCCCCACTGTGTTTAAAAGCATATTTATGGGGCACCTGCATGGCTCAGTCGGTGAAACATCTGACTCTTTAGTTTTGCCTTGGGTCACGATCTCAAGGTTTGTGATTTCGAGTCCGACATTGAGCTTTGTGCTGACAGCGTGGAGCCTGCTTGGGATTCTCTTTCTCCCTCTCTCTCTCTGTTCCTTCCTTGCTCACTTACTCTCTCTCTCAAAATAAATGCATAAACTTAAAAACATTTAAAAAAAGCATATTTGTTTGACTATTTGGACTTCCTTGTTGTCTAGTACCTCACAGGTGTATTGTCAATCATCTTGGAGCTTAAATGAGCTTTTGTTAAGAGTATTAGTCCTGCAGGCCCCCCAGCTCATCTGAGAGCTCCGATGGGGCGGGCATTCAGGCATTCCTTCTTTGCTTGCTTGCTGGGTACCCCTTCCCCAGGGTCCCCTCCCTGCCACCAGCCACTGCAAAATTTTATCCCACATCCTCATGCCAGCTTGCGGTACGATTCCAGCTCAACCCTGTTAATATTCCTGCCTAAATATTCATCTGCAGCTTACTTTTTGTCCTTGACTTATTTCATCGCTTTTTCTCTGATGGGATTTTGAGAAACCCAAGAATAGAATTCTTGACACGTTTCATATTTTTCTGTTTGTTTATCCCCATTTTGTTTTATCTTTCTAAGACCGTGGGAAGAAGCCATTTCTGATAAGAGATTGGCTCAGGGTAAGCCATACCCCTCCACCCCAACTCACCTTCAGGAGTACATCATGACCAGGATGTACAATCTATGACACACCGAATTGCAATGATTTTTTTTCTCATGTTCGGCTCCTAGCTGGTGAGGCGGGAGCCATGTCTGCTGGCTTTGAGTGCCTGGCACTTTTCAAAATCTGTATTTGAAAGAATGCCTGGCAGTCTAAGGTAGTAGAGTAATGTGTGTTAGAATTTAAGCTCTACCACTTCACCAACTCTGTTCTAAGACAATCTCTTAATTTCTTCATCTGCACAATGGGATGATTTCTTCACTACCCACTTGAAGACACTGCTGTGAGGCTCAAAATGGCTAACATGCATTTTCTACACTTCTCTCCATACATTAAGTCTTAGGTCCTTAACCTAGGAAGTTTGTAGTTTCTTTCGTACATTTTTAGAAAGACAAGTTTGGATTTTCTGGGGAATATTCCTGACTGATGATTTTCCTTAAACTTACTTTTTGGGATCCGCATACTGTTGCTTATAAAGTTGTTTGATTTTTTTTTAAATTTATTTATTTATTTTGAGAGGGAGCTGGAGGGGAAGAGAGGGAGGGGAAAAGAGAATCCCAAGCAGGCTCTACGCCGCCATCTGCCTAGCTCTGATGTGGGGTTCAATCTCACCAAACGTGAGACCATGACCTGAGCAAAAATCGAGAGTTAGATGTGTAACCGACTGAGCCCCCAAGGGCCCCTGTTTGATGGCTCACCCGCATGCATTTTTATTAAACAATTCCAAGCTGTAAGACCATATTCTACACAAACTAGTCCAAAACCTGGTTTTAGGAAAACAGCTGCTTTTATGATAATTCAACATCAGGATAGTGTCCTGCTTGTGCACAGTTCACTGTTCCTTCAGAAACCAGGGGCCGACCAGGCTTCTGACAGCCGGGCATGATGTCCAAAACTTCTGTAGTGCTATAGCCTTCAATTCACCCACTGAGGATGTCTCTTTTGTCTGAACGGGTTTCTTTTGTCTGCCTAGCTTGCCACCCACTAGATTAGTATAGATGCTCATTAATTAGTCAGGGGCGCCGGGGGGGGGCGGTGGGGTGGGCTCAGTCGATTAAGCATCCAACTTCAGCTCAGGTCATGAGCTCCCAGTTTGTGAGTTCCTGCCTCGCTTTAGGCTCTGTGCTGACAGCTCGGAGCCTGGAGCCTGCTTTGAATTCTGTGTCTCCCTCTCTCTCTGCTGCTCCCCCACTTGCAGGTCTCTCTCAAAATTAAAATAAACATTAAACAAAATCAAGTCAGGTCAGAATGTCAGCTTTCCCCCTCTGTGAGCTCCTTTGTAGCACCTAGAAGGACGACAGACAGGCAGCAAACACCAATGTTTTGCTGTGGGCATGCCAACTGATTTGTGAGGGGCTCCCTTTGTCCAGTGGAGGAAATTTAGTATAATGGTTCAAAGAAAGGCTTTTGATGTTACTCAGACCTGAGCTCACATGCTTATGCTTTTTAAAAAAAATTTTTTACAAGCTTTGTAACTTCTCAGCCTTTTTTCCCATCTGTAAAATGGACATGAACATACTTCCATAACAGGCATAATACACTTGTTATGAGAATTAAATATAGGACACTGCCCAGCACAATGTACGTGCTCAGTAAAAGGTGATTATATTATCTTTAATAGCTAGTAATGTTATTAATTATCATGAGAAGAATAAAATTGCAGCACCACTTCTATTAACAATAAGGCTTATGCTTGTCCTAAGAACTTAGGAATGCTAACTCACTTCATCAACACACACTGCTGGGACTACTCTGTTCCAGGGTGATAACTGAGACTCAAAGAGGGTGACTCGCTCCTGGGAAAGGGCACACCTGGTTCTGAACTCAGGCAAAACTCAGCTCTAGAATCATACCATCATGCCACACTACTGATGCCTTTCTGCCCAGTGATCCTGTTATAGACTGTTTAGTTAAAGGAGTGGCAGTTTTCTGGATGGTTCAGGAAAAACATTTTTGTGGCTTGTCATAGGTGCCTGCATTTGACACCCAGAGCAGGAGTTTGTGTCCACTAGATGGCGCTGTTTGTTAACCAAATGTGACCCAGTCGATACTTTGGCTTAGGAATCTGCTCAATTCCAGAACACCAGCAGGACAATCGAATTGTATGCCTGAAAGTCTAATGGAAGAAACCTCCAAACGTCACAGCATATCTAGAGATCTCTAAAGACTAATGGTATAGAGAGCTAGTTAGGAAAAATATATGCTAGTGTTTTATAGGCATCGAAGTCTGAAGAAAATCTGGAGTAGTTCTGAAATCTAGTCCAAATGCATCAGTTCATAAATAAATAGACTAAAGGCCAGAAAGGAAATATTCCTTGGAGAACATTTGATGGCTTTGGCTATAGTTCTCTTTCCCTAATACTTCTAACTGATTCTAAATCACAAAAAAACTGTGGTTTCTGAATTCTTAGAAGACTTTCGTATGGGGCAGAAGACTGCCCAATGATGATGAGTTTTTGCCTCATTATGTTTTATACATACGTTCAAAATCAGACTCAGACACTTAATTACCAAGGGGGAAAATGGTGCCTATTTCTTTTTCTTTTTGGCATGTCTCCTTGGAAATTGAGTGACTCCACTTTAAAAGGCTGTCCCCATTGGTTTACAGTGCAGTTTGTGGATTTTAACCCCCAGAGCAGGTACCAGGCTAATGCATACGCAAAAGGACTCTGGAATCGGATTGCCTGGGTGGAACCGAAGGGCCCTGGGAAGGTCATGAGACATCTCTAAGCTTCTGTGTCCACATCTGTCACATGGAAATCCTATTTTTACTTATAAGGTGTTTGTGAAAATTAAATGTATGTGAAGTGCCTATGACATAATTTAAAAAAAAAAAGGAAGTTAAAGGGAACAATACTAATGAATAATGAATTTTTGCTGTGAGAGCGGATGTTCAGTTTTCCGGGTCTCTCAGTTGTGAATGTCATTACAGGTGCTTCGTCAACCACTTCTTCAGTCACTGTCACATGCTAAATTGCTAAACAGGGGGAAGACGTTTCAGGTTGTATAACTGTGTGACATCACTTCTTCCTCACCCAGATGGTAGAAGTAGCCAGGACACATATGGCATGTACTTTATTATGTGTTCATGTCAACTTTATTTAAAACACTCGTAGGCTCTGGGCTCCTACTCACAGTTTAGACAGAGAAGGTGACTGGCATCCAAATAATGACAGCTAAGAGCTATTGAACACTTGCCGAGTGTCTTTCTGTTTTGCAAGTATGAACTCATTTAATTCTTACTACACCCGTGTGATCTAGGAACTAATACTTTTCCCTTTTTAAAGATGAGCAAGCTGGGATCCAGCAACTCCCCCCAGCTTAAATGATAAGCCAGAGTTAGCATTTGAACTCAGGTGGCCTGGTTCTTAATGACCCTGTTCTGCCACCTCTCAGGTCAGGATGAGAGCAGGAGGTGGCTCCAAGGTTCCTGAGACCTAGCTTGCTTCCTGCCCCCTCCCCCCCCAATATCACAACGAAGCCTGACAGAGACACTGTTTGGGGAGTTCTTCTAGGCCACTGCTAGAATGCTAGCATTGTTACCCAGGAGGCTAATGTGTTAAACCTACATCAATATTTTTATGGCAGTTAGCTAATGAGATTGACTGGTTAAACATTTAATAGATTCCTGAGCTCAACAGGGCAAAACAAAGTTGTAATAGGTCAGAAGAGAGCATGCTAGGACAGGGCACTCTTGAGGACCACTCTTTAAGGGATCAAAATTCACTGCAGCAGAAGAGGGGTCAGGTTGCTGAGGCCATCGTGCCTGGGACTAGCCCTGTTTGCTGTAACTTATTTGTTGCTCATATGTTCCGTGACATTCCAGACTACCCTCTTCTCACTGCCCGTGATTCAGGCTCTATTCCCGTGATTCAGACTCTACCCCCATGTAGAATTCTTGAATTCAGATTTACAGGAGGAGACTTAGCCATCTTCTGGTCTACCCCTCTGTCTTTGAAAAGAAGCAAACTGAGGTCTCATGTTGGAAGCCATCTTCTGAACTCACTAAGTCGAGAAAAACTCCTTGTGAGGTAAGGCAGGTTTGCAAAGACTCCCGCTGTCAGATGGAGATGATGTCTACCCCCCACTCAATTATTTTTGCTTGAGCACCAACCCCCAGGGCTCCTTGTTGACTGGTATCAGGAGTGACTTGCCCCCTTATCCTAAAAATATGCTGATTGTACCTTGTGAAGGAACTTATTATAGGAATTTCTTCTTTTGTGATTATAGGAGCAAATATTATATTTCCTGAGAAACCTGTTTTTCTTCCCCTCAAGAAAACAGGCTATTGACCCCTGCTCACAAAGAACTAACTTTTGCCTTTGCTATGCTAAAAACATTGCCTTATATTTAAATGCTAACGATATACCTTCCTTCCTCATATGATAAGCATCTAAATCACCTACATCAATCACTATTGATAAAGATCATGCATGAGTCTTCTACCAATCTATGTTTTGGGAAATTTTTACATATCAAAGAATTTGTCATAAGAAATCATTGTCTAAGATAATTGCCACTCCTGTTTTGTACCCTATACATGTTTTTCAATAAATAAAGCTGACTCTCTGGTCAGTGCCGAGATGCCTGCCTGGTAATTAGAAAGAAACCAATACACACTCTCTCTCTCTCTCTCTCTCTCTCTCTCTCTCGCCAACACCGTGCATCCTCCAGTGAGCCCTGGACCTGCTGGAGCTGGACTCCCGAAGTCCCATTTGCTTATGGTTTATCCCGTTATCTTAGAGGAAGAGTTGGAGCCCTGCTCATTCCGTTTATTACATACTGTTTCTACATACCTTAGCTATTTTATCTTAAGTGGTATCACTCAGAATACTTGCTGAAATTCTCGTGTTTATACCAAATTGAACCCAAATTCAACAGATAGCATCTACTCTTTACAGATAGCGTCTTTCTGTTTTTAATTTCTTCCCTCTTCCTTTGCTTGACATAAACTTTTATGGAGCTGGGGAACAATGCCATTTATTAAAAGGTATTTTTAAATCAAATAGTTTTTTTTCCCTTTTCATTAGAAGCCACGAAGGCAGGTCATGGAACCTAGACCTGAGAACATTACCAGACTAAACAGAGACCGAGGCAGCTTCAAAGCACCATTGCCAAAGGGGGATGGGGAGGGCCGCCACTTACCGATTTCAGTCATCGTTATCCCGGGTGCTAGCTGCCCGTTGTTGAAAGAGCTATAGGTAAACAAGTTGGGTACGGACGTGAGGTCATAGATAGGTTCTTGCTTTATCTGTTTGATTCCAGTCATGTCAAGTCCGGACTGATCCGGGGACGGCTGGCCGGAATCCACGTTGTAATACCCCTCGGACTTGGGCAGGTCGATGACGTGTCCATTGGCGTAGGTGCCGCCGGCCTCGCTGCCCAGGCCGCCCAGGCCGTTGCTGATACTGCCACTGTAGACCCGGGCCAGGGCCTCCGCCTCCCCGCTCTGCTGCTGCCGCTGCTCCTGCAGCCGCTGCTGGTGCTTCTGCACCTCGGCGTACAGGCTGTCCCTCTGCTTCTTGGACATCCTCCCGAACTTCACAGCTGCGGTGGGGGGGACAAGCAGAAGAGGACACCTGGGGTTACCGTTCTCGATCCGTCCGAGGGGTCCCGGATAGCTGTCCCCTCGGCATTCGAGGCACAAAATCCCAGGCACCCCACGGCTGGTGAAAGCCTATGTGCAAGGCTGTTGTGCTAGAAGAAATGCCAGGGCTTATGTATTTCTGATTGCCATGAAGCTAGAAGGCATGTTTCCTGGTTCTTTCTTACGTGTGGGGGAAAGAAACCCACAAACCAAAGTTACCAAATAGTACCCGCTGTTAATTGGTCAGCCAACATTCACGATTAGCTCCCCCTACTAAGCATTAGGGTTACTAGATTGTTGGATAAGACTCTGTTATTTCACTATTTTCGTTTTGTTTTTAAATGCCTCACCTTTTTAAATAAATGTTTATTTCTCAGAGAGAGAGAGAGAGAGAGAGAGAGAGAGATGCGGGGTAGGGGCAGAGAGAGAGGGGGACATAGAATCCCAAGCAGGCTCCAGGATCTGAGCTGTCAGCACAGAGCTGGATGCAGGGCTCTAACTCAGAAACTGAGAGGTCATGATCCGATCCCAAGTCGGATGCTTAACGGACTGAGCCACCCAGGCGCTCCTCACTGTTTTCTAAACAGGATGTAGGGTAAGACCAATGATGTGGGGCTGGGGGATAAACACATTTTTAAGTATTTGTCTTCAGCTGGCTTTTGGGACCAAATTCAACGAAACTTTGGAAAACAGCAGTCTCATATATCCAACGCTCAGCGAGGGAGCCCACAGTTACCCCTCCTTTCTTGTTCTACCAGCCCCAAGTTTTATATTGCCCTTCTCTTCTGGCAAAATCCTTACCCATTGTGAGGAAAAAGGAGGAAAAGGCTCTGTAAGTGGTCACAGACTAATCAGAAGATGCTTTGATCTGAATTCATTGTTTCTTACCTAATAGAGTCTAACCTCCTGAATTGTTATGGGTATTGACATGTTTTCCTCACAAACTGTCAACTCCCAGTTTAGGCTGTGAATATTTTAAGCAAGACGCTACCTTGTCTGAAGCATCAAACACTATATCCTCCAGCTCAAGTGAATAGTGGGGACTATGAGAAACTTGGGAAAAGATTTTTTTGTATAGGAAAAAAACATCATGATAACTTTTGATTCAAGAAGAACTCCCCACCTCCCCAAGAAATTAATGTGACATACTTCCTTATTTACTAACCTGTCTTTTGCATTCAGTTAGGTTCATAACAGCCATTTGTTACAGAGCTATGGAGATTGATACAAAATTCCTATCTACTGCTATAGATTACGATTTTCTTTCTCTATTTTCTGAGTTACTTTAGTAGAATAGTTTCCCATTTGTTTGTTTAAAATCTGTAGAGAAAAAAGATTGAGAAGGAGCAGCCCTTCATTCCTGGGGACATAAACGCGGTGCTTCCTTTGAAAACCCTTTCCATTTAGCCCTTCCTTTAGATTTCCACACACTCTATATTTAGGGGAAATATACTTGTGGTGGGTGGATTTCATTAATGACCTTGATTCCTCTTGCCTATTTCCATGCCCTTCCCAGTGTAAATATCCATGCCCTTCCATTCTGGGCAGGATCCTGGCCTCACCACTTGACTCAGGGGGCATGTTTGGTGACAGAGCAGGAGGCAAGCTGACAGGCCATAAACACCCCCACCCCTCCGTGGGATTTGTGTGATATTCCCCAGGCACTCCTGGCTGCCTAAGAACAAAAGAAAGGGGGAAAAGTAAAGGTCTTGAAGGACCTAAAAGTCTCTATCGCCCCTCCACAGTGATGGGGGAAACAAGGGCAGAAGGAAATGGCAGATAGAACTTAATTTCCTTATAACCTGCAGCCCCATTGATAAATACTTGAGGCTGGTAGAGTAAAACATTTCTCCAGGAACTCCTTACTGTCTGCATGTTCATGCTTTGCTAGAGGGAAAAAACAACTTTAGCTTGACAATAGCTAGGCCTCCACTATCCTAGGAGTCTTCTTTAGCATATGGAAATCTCACTGGAAACTTTCCCTGGATTTTACCTTCCCCAACCCCAGAGTATATAACCAGTCTCTCCTCGTGGTCCCTGGGCAGCTCTTCCTGCCCTCAGATCCTGTCCCTAGGCTTCAATAGAATCATGTTTTTGCACCAAAGAAGTCTTCAAGAATTTTTTCTAGATTGTCGGCTCCAGACCCCACGAGCCCCACTGTCACCCCAAAAAACCTCATCAATGTGACCTGTTTGGGCCAATGGGATATTGACATATGTGATACAAACGGAGGCTTTAAAAGGTCTTGTGTGATTGAATATCTCACCACAAAAAGGACATGCCTAAACTAGCTTGCTAGACCATAAGGTGTGTGAAGCAAGGCTGAGCCACCCCAGTCTTTCCAGACAAGGCCATCCACCCTCAGCGGAGGCACAGACTGAGATAGCTGGCAGCTGATGAGTGAAAGAACCCAGTTAAGACCCTGCATTTAATGATTTTAGGTCCAGAAATCTGCTGTCGACCACAGATCTTGTAATCCAAGCAAACAACGTTAACCAAGTATGCTGTCAAGACCTCTGTCCTGGTAAACATCTGAAAACCCAACGGTGAGCAGTGGTGCCTTTTCCAAGATACTGACTTACCAGGTCACTGAACAAACTGAAATATTTTCAGAGACAAGTTAAAGCTCCAGTTTGGAATTATCAGACTTCATCCTAAATCAAGAACTATGCTGACCATTACCCTAATACTATTTTAGAATAAATTTTCCACTCCCTTTAGAAAGAGTGATGACCTACTGCTTCAGTTTTGTGTCCCTTTCCTGTATTAACAGTGGTCACATATTTAGGGAAAACAATTACAGCGCATGGAACAAATAAATCTACCCAACTTTCCTGACATGTACATAATCTCTTGTCACTATTTGTAAAAACATTTGTTGTATTTGTGGGTCTATTTTTAACAAAGGCTGTATTAGTTATATTTTCAAGGATTAGCATTCTTCTTACCACTACTCATTAGTCAGAATGGCACCTATTTTAAGGGTTTGCCCCTCTCAACCTTGAATCATTCTGTTAATGATTTTCACTTGAGTATAGAGGCAGGCTCTCGTTAGACTGCTAGTTCTCAAAGAAACTTACACGATTCTGTACACATTGCAAGTACCTTATAAATATTCAGTGATGGTGGTATTTGCTTATGATATGCTCTTATCGCTCATTTTGATCTCACACTAGCGAAGAACGATTTTATGCAAAGTATCGGGGATCTTTTGATTTTTATTGGGATTGTGGGATTCTAAGTGGGATGGAAGTTTTTGGAGTAGCTGTAAAACAGTCATTGCTTCTTTGAAAATTTCTCCTACTGACACATGACAACTAGATATACGTTGTTGGTTTCAAGAGACCCCAGTTGTAGAATTGTCTTCTATGTCTTTCCATAGTCATTTTGGAATTTTTAAAAAAAATTTAAAAAATGTTTTTTAAAATTTATTTTCAAGAGACAGAGAGAGACAGTGTGAGCAGGGGAAGGTCAGAGAGAGAGGGAGATACAGAATCTGAAGCAGGCTCCAGGCTCTGAGCTAGCTGTCAGCACAGAGCTCAACACGGGGCTCGAACCCACAAACTGTGAGATCATGACCTGAGCTGAAGCCGACACTTAACCGACTGAACCACCCAGGTGCCCCGGAAATTATTTTATCTTTCAATCTTCTGGCTCTAAAGTTCACCAGGCTCACATCTTGTTGCTTACCAAGGAAACTGGTCTTAATGTAACTCTTTTCAATTTCAAAGATGTGCCTCTTTTATAGCACTCAAAGCTCTGTAGAAAAGATCAGAGTCGATCTACCCAACCCTATTCCTAATTTCAAAATATTTTCTCGCATCCCTCTCCTTTTCCAATAGAACTTCCTGTGATGATTGAATGTTCTCTATGCTTTCCAATATGGCGGCCACAAGCACATTGGGGCTATTGGGCTCTTGAAATACAGCTAGTGTGACTGAATACATGAATTTGAAATTGTATTTAATTTTAATTAATTTAAATTTAAACAGTGACATGTGGATACCATGCTGGATATTGGACAATGCCATTCTGCATAAGTAGAACCTAATTTATGAAATCTGTCCTTGTAAGTATCTACTTACTGCTTTTCACACATGCATGTCATTAGGAGGACACATACTCAATTACTGCAAGGTGAGTATCATGTTTTCTCTTTGAGGCTCAGCATCTTCCTACTGACACCAAACATTTTTCTGGTTTTTATTTGTTTGTTTGTAGTTGTACAATTAGAAACAGTTTTCCTAAAGATTCCTGCAACTAACATTTATGAAGGGTCCAGTTAAAGAGAAAAATAAATAAAATGGAGAATATTTGGTGGCCATACATGCTATCAATTCACACACATAAATAATGCATGCGTTCACCTTTAAAAATTTTTGAAAGTAATTCTTCATGCCCAGTGAGGAGCCCAGTGCAGGGTTTGAACTCATGACCCTGAGATCATGACCTGAGCTGAGATCAACAGTCAGATGCTTAACCAACTGAGCCACCCAAGCGTCCTGCCTTCACCTTTTTATACACATAAACACATGTGTATGTATTCCAAGTGGATTTGATTTTTAATTCTCTGCCCAAATTAAGTTTGAACAAATTTGTTACTGCTGAGGGTTTTTTTTTTTTTGTCTACTCATCTATGTGCCATGGCTAATAAACCATAATCGAAGTGGAAATTCAGGAGAGAATGAAAGTCCAGTGATTTTAATAGTCCTATCAAGCTATCTACAAGTAGCCATTCATGGTTTTTCCGTGGCCAGGTAGGCGAAATAAACATTCTTGGTGCCATGCATCCCTGACAGAAAACAAAGGCAATTCTCAAAATGAAGATGCCACTTTGTGTCTGAAGGAAGGTGGGCAAGGTGTATGTGGAAAGAAGGTAGGTGTGAGGGCATCGGACCTTAGCGACTGGCACTACTATGAAGGCACTTTGAAAATACCTGCTCAACCAGTAGAAGCTAAACATAATGAATTAATGGCAGGAGAAGGATGAGCTCTCATTTTCGAGTCTCTGCTAGAAATAGGTAATCATCCATAAGTTCAGGGCTTTTAAAGGCATTAATACCACAGGAAAGATCAATGGGAGGTAAAACCCATTCAGTGGTCCTGGTGTCAGTAGAATTTATTTGGTATGAAGTAAGTATTCTTTATAATCAAGGTTCAGATGAAACTTCCTCTACATAACGTAGTCAGGAAAAATCGTTCTCCTTTAGGAAGAATCTTGTTTTTCTCTTTTTCCTTCTGCTGGAACCTCATTCCCGACCACTGCTCCCACCCTAGAGCATTTCTCCTTGTCATCAGTTTGACAGAAGCGATAGTTAGGAGGCATTTTGGAGGATGGCCCTGGCATCCTCAGAATGCTCTCTGGACATAAAAATGAGATGGATCATTATCCTTAATCTCCTGTATCTTCAGACACTATATTGCTTTTACTTGCAAGTTTATGCATTACACTAAATTTATTCCCTCTTGAGAACAGATCATGGCTCTGTCCATTAAATGACCCTCCCCCTCAACACGCTTCTTTTTGTGCTGTGGGATTCAGACAATCTCCTAGATTTTGTGGACATTGGACCATAAGCCCATCTCCTGCCCATGAATCTGTTCACCAGCACAGACCCCAAACATCTGCCCTTCCTTTTCTTGTAGGAACAAGTAATAAAGACAAATAACCTATGGCTCATTCTCTTTGCACAATTATTAATGGAGTTTTTCATATACTGCCAATTAATATGTTGCCTCCATATAGTGGAAACAAAGTACAAAATAATCAGCTCAAGTTCCCATAGAATTGCACTAAATAAATCCTTAAAACCACTAACTCTCCACTTTCCACTTTCTTCGTGTGAGTTATGTGGAAGTAGACACCCTAGGAGTATATTTACATGGTTAGCAGATCTAGAAAAGCAAATGAACAAAAAGTTAGTTAATAGAAAAGCTTGGAAACATATCTCTGCAGCTTTAGAAGTTACCTATAACTGAAGGGCTCAAGGTCAAATTCTTTTTATATTCTGGATCAAATTTGCCTCATAGGTATACTTTTCTGCAAGACACGTTTAGGTGGGTTGAGAAGTAGGAAAAAAAGGTACACATTTCTGATAGAAGTATTTGGAGAATGCAAGCTAGGAAGCAAGCAGTTTGTATGTTTATATATCAAGCCTTATGCAGAACTGATTTTGTTTAAATAAGCAAAAGGCTCACATTTAATTTTATAACTCATAAAAATCCCTATGTATCAAGAGACTGGTGCGTGCCACTTGTCCTTATTTCTTTAAGATCTGGAAGCCTTCCTCCCTCATACCCTCCCTCTCTTCCTTCCATACTACTTTGAACTTCATTAGAGGAAGTGTGACCAGAGGTAGAGAATCTACAATGATTCAGGTAAAGAGAATAAGTACCGGGGGAACCGTCTGTGTCTCAGACTCTAGTTAACAGAGAATTCCATGGTTCATTCAACAAACGTTTAGGTGTGTTCCTGTAGCCGACCCTGAGGATACAGTGGGAACAAGACAGAAGCATCCCTGGGACTCAGGGTTGCTCACAATTTGATACAGGAGTTCTGTAGCCAGTGTTGGGGGTGGGGAAAGGAGGAGAGGGATGGGGTGGGGATAGTTAGTTTAGATGAGTGCTTAAAAACGGAAGCAACACTAGATAACATTCTTTGAGTGTAAGTTTATTTGTCTTCTTTCATTAATCTAAGAAATTCGGGGGACCCAGCTCACCCATTTGGATGTAGAGAAGGACACTACTTACACAGCCTTTTTAGGGCTTGGACTCCTGTTACAGCCTTTGAAAGTTTCATGATGCTTTAGAAAAGTCCATGCCCAAAGTAGTAGATCTCCTGGGCTTCCTACGGAAGTGGGTTCTGTTTCTTAATATCTCTGCACACTAAGCAAGTCACGTACTGGTGAGACCCACCCAGGGACCAAATGGTCCTGGTTTGCCTGACACTTTTCCTGGTTTTAGCTCTGAAAATCTCGCATCCTAGGAAGTTGCTCATGCACAGGCAGGCTTTTGAACCCAGGCCAATGTGGCTTTCACCTAATCTTGTTAGGACAGCCGGCTCCACGAGCTCCAGTAAAGTCTTTCCTTTCTTCCTATTTCACTGGCAATACGATGTTTTTAGAAGTTCTACCAGCACATAGTTTTCTCTTCTTTTTACCCTCAATTCCCTTTGTCTAAAATCCTTCTGATCACTTAGACGCCAGTAAAGCATCGTGTGAAAGCCTTTAATTTTTTAAAAAATGTTTATTTTTGAGAGAGAGAGTGAGAGTGACCCAGGAGTGAGCAAGGAGTGAGCGAGCAAGCAAGAAAGAGAGAGAGAGAGAGAGAGAGAGAGAGAACGAGAATGTCAGCTAGGGAGAGCAGAGAGATAGGGAGACCCAGAATCTGAAGCAGGCTTCAGGCTCTGAGCTGTCAGCACAGAGCCCAACTAGGGGCTTGAATTTACAAACTGTGAGATCATGACCTGAGCCAAAGTCAGATGCTTAACCGACTGAGCCACCTGGGCGCCCCCGTGGAAACCTTTAAGGAAGAGCCTGAAGCAGTGCCTTACCGTCTCTTGACATCCCTAGGGCAAGACACTTCTGCAGCCGGCAGTGTTGGCAACGGTTTCTGTTGGTTCTGTCGATTAAACAGTTTCTCTGCCTTGGGCAGGAGTAAGAGGCATTGTTTTGCTGGCTCCTCCTAAAGAATCCCTAGAAGCAAAGAGAATGGGAGGGAGACATTATTTATAAGAAGGAAGATGGAGACAACATACACTTCTGCTATATTTTCTACAGTGAATGTAACGGAGGTTAATAAAGAAAGAATTTGTTTTGGATCCTTCTCTTTGGACGCTGTACAGGCATTTCTCCTGGGGGAAAATATGTACCCTCTACAGAGGGTATGAAGGCATCTTTCATTCATTCATTTAATCAATGTTTACTGAACACACTTGTGCACTGTGTTATTCTTTGCAAAGAAAAACAGAACAGAGTTCCTGGCATCAAAGGATTGGCAGAGGACAGTGTCACTGCTAAGCCTAATATGACAAGGACAGAAACCATATGTTTGCACTCATAGGTCTAGCAGGAAAACAAGAGAGACCTAATGGAGAACCAGGGGGAACGGAGGAGGGAGAGAGAGTTGGGGAGAGAGAGGGATGCAGAACTTGAGAGGCTATTGAATGCTGAGAATGAACTGAGGGTTAGGGGGAGGGGGGAGGGGGGAAGACAGGTGGTGGTGATGGTGGAGGGCACTTGAGGGGAAGAGCACTGGGTGTTGTATGGAAAACAATTTGACAATAAAATATTATGAAAAAAAAATATGACAAAACTTGATGGGGACAATAGCACAGGCTTACGGCAAGTGCTGTGGGGGAGGGGAACTTGGGATCTTGGCCACAAGGGCTGTACCGAGCAGGGTGGGCTCAGGATGTACCAATGTCTTTACAGTTTCTAAGAAGCATTTTTACCCATTTGACAAATTTTAAATATGGCCAGAAGGCATCTAAAAGGTTGTTTTGTAAGCCAGTGATGTGCTTCATATTTAACCATGTTTTTAAATAAAGGAAATATGGTATATAAACCCTTCAATAAAAATAATCAATAAATAGACTACAGAGATAAAGGAACTTTTCATGGAAGTAAATTTCTTTCAGGTACACAGTTAACTGCCATGGACTGTACATTACCGTTCTTAATAAATCCATAGCTGAGTTAATTATTTAAACAAATACTTTGGGGTGCCTGCGTGGCTCAGGAGGTTGAGTGTCTGACTTTGGCTCTGGTCATGATCTTGTGGTTTGTGGGCTCCAGCCCCACATAGGGCTCTGCACTGACAGCGAGGAGCCTGCTTGGGATTCTCTCTCTGTCTCCTCACTCTCTGCTCCTCCCCTACTCCTGCTTTCTCTCTCTCTCTCTCTCTCTCTAAATAAACTTAAAAACATTTTTTTAAATTAAAACAAGGACTAGTTTGGTCCCCACAGATCCTAGTGTATTATTTATATAACGGACCAGTGGTGGCAAGATGAGATATCTAATTGTCCAGTGTGGAGGACTTCATGGAGGGAGCCCTTTCAAAGAGACATCCCATCCAAGCCCCCAGGGATTGAAAGGACGTACTCCATGTACAAATGGTCCCTGACTTACAACAGTTCAATTTATGATTTTTTGACGTTACAGATGGTGCGAAAGCAGTACACGTTCAGTAGAAATCATACTTCAAATTTTGAATCTGGATCTTTTCCCAGGCTAGTGGTGCTGGGCAGGGCTGTGGCCACAGCTCCCGCGATTGTGGGGGTCAACAACCAATATGGTCACAGCCATTCTGGTTTTCATGTTCCATACAGTATTCAACACATTACATAAGACATTCCGTGCTTCATTATGTAGTGGGCTTTGTGTTAGATTTTGCCCAACTGTAGGCTAAGAAAAGTGCTCTGAGCACATTTAAGGTGGGCTAGGCTAAGCTATGATGTTTACTAGGTTAAGTGTATTAAATGCATTTTTGGCTTAAAATATGTTTGAGTCACAGTAAGTTTAGAGGGACATAACCCCAAGTAAGTCAGGGAAGATCTGTACCATCAAAGCTGTCAGAAAGCGTAACTTCGGCCCCAGTCTTGGTAAAAGATGACTTGGAATTTACGTTTTAAGAAAGAATTGGTGGTTTTTATCTTCGAATACTCTACTGCCACTTTGCAAAAGAGCTGACAGAGAAGACTTCTGAAGTCACAGCTACAGGCCTAATGTCAGGCCAATTTGACATTAATTACGAGGCATTTCTTGCTTATCTGTTGCTCATTATCGCAAATGAGGTTTTTGGCACGAAAAAGAGATTCTGTTTCAAATGTTATTGAATGAATGGGAATTTGAATAAGTGCGAAGCTGAACTGATGTTATTTAAAATGGGTTGTTTATGTTGACTCAGAATGGAGTTATGAAAATTCAGAGGTTGATACCGAATGCGCTGACACTGACATCTTATTCTAAATGGAATTTCTTGAGTTTTCCAGTTGGAAAAAAACAGCATATTTACAAATGTGGGTTTTTTTCCCCATGGAATAAAAAAAAGTAGTGTGGCTTACAGTGTCATTTTGACTAAAACTTAAGAAATGTGCTTCAGAAGAGCAGCATGACTTCTTTGATTGTGTTTCCTGCTTTAAAGAGAAAAGATGGCTGTACCCTATTTGTAAGGTTAGTTAAACCTTCTGGAAATTACTGTTTAAAATTAAAAATTTTTTTTGGTCATAAAGCCAATTATTTAGTTAAAGCTATAAAAATGAGGCAATAGAATCGATAAAATAATTAGGAAAGAAGATTTAGCATGTTTCAACAGATTTAAAACGGGCAGGGCGCTTTGCAAAAAGTTGTATGGGGAAAAAAGTTCTTAAACTATAGGCAGAAATGTAACATTACATAGTAATTTCTAAAACACAATGGCAGAAATATAAAAGGATTGTGGATACTCTCTGTAAACTATTCATAATGGCTAGATATTTAGGTTTAAATGTACAGTTCCTGGGTATGAGAATCATATTACTATACACATCTTCCAAATGCTGGACAGTGTTTTCCAATTAACCGTGAGTGGTATCATCTTCTACATAAAATGCTTTGCTTTTGACCACGAATAGACCTTCATATTCTGAAATCAGGCATTTTCCAAATAGAGCGTATACCATGAAACAGATTTCCACCTTGACACTGATCTAAAAATATATGTATTTGGTGAATACTTAATAAACTAGACCAGAGGCCTTAAAAATACCCACTAAACCAACATGGTGGTAGAAATGCTTTCTCTGGAGGGTTGGGATTCTAAAATTATTAGCATTTATGAAGAAAACAATTTGTCTACCTCCCTGAGGTAGTAATAGCTTACTCTAAGGGGGTAAAAAATTGCTGATTAGTAATTTTGCTTTATTGTGCCTTCCGATGAGTTGAAAAACTTGCATTAACTGCATTACTGTGTGGTTGCTAATTGTAGATCCGCAGAGCAACTGGAGGAATGCAAGGCACATCTCATGATGTTCAAATATGGATTATTGCTAATCACCTTTGAAGCAGGTCAGGATGTCATTGGTTTAGTTACATTCACATTATTCTCCCTTCTCTGTGCCCTCTTCCCACAGTAGTTTCATTTATTTCTTTTCCTTGGCTTCAGTTTCAATTTCAGAAATCATACTTTTTGAGACCATTATAAAGGCATTGTCAAGTTTGCACATAGGATCACTGCTGGGTAATTATGGTATGTTTTGTTTCACATATGTTTGACTCTGTGAGGATTAAGGTTAGTCCTTAGAATCTATGAGTGCACTACATCTCTTTCAGGCTACTGCTTTTTGTTTTTTAATTAAAAAAGTGTTTTAAGTAATCTCTACCCAATGTAGTACTTGAACTCACAACTGAATGCTCTATTGACTGAGCTAGCCGGTGCCCACAGTCTACTGATTGCATCTGCTTGCATCTTTACAAAAATCTTTTTTAAGTTTTATTTATTTATTAGAGATAGAGAGAGTGCAAGTGTAGGAGGGGCAGAGAGAGAGGAAGACACCAAATCTGAAGGAGGCCCCAGGCTCGAACTCACAAACTGAGAGATCCTAACCTGAGGCAAAGTCAGACACTTAACCGACTGAGCCACCCAGGTGCCCCAAACTGCTTTTGTCTTTGATCAAAAACATAATTGTTTTCATCAATAACTTTGCCAACATTTTACTTGCAGATTAAAGCTGCATTTTGTTCTTGTGACATGTTGCCCTTTGAAATTTGGTGTGGAATTGTTTATTTCCTCCTTGATACTTAGTCTCTCTCTCTCATTTTTCCTTCTAAGGAAGAATTTTAAACACTTATTGTGAATTTTCAAGTTTCCCTTATTTCAGATTAGGTCTATGTTAACTGATATTTTCAACTTTGTGTTTATAAGAGCATCTTGATCATAGGAATTAGTTTGTCTTTGGAAGGATTGGTTCAGTTGTCCTTGGAGGGGCACACTGGACCAAGATTGAAAAATCCTGTGTTTTTGGCCATACTTTTTCACCAACTAGATCAGTGACATTGGCCAATTGACATAATCTCGTTTATACTTCATTATCTCATTGAAAACTGAGGAGGTTGGGGCAGATAATTTTTAATTACTTTAGAGGTTATCTGGCATCCTTCTAACACTCCATGATTCTACTTCTTCTTGTCTGGAATGTGAGAATAAAGGATGAATGTATGCATATTGTAACTGTTACCTTGAACTTCTTTTTCAAGCAGATAAAGAAATATAGACCATTGGCTTACCATCCGTAACCTTTAGTTGTTTCATAAAGTAATAAATGCTCTTGAGTTTACTGAATATAGTTCTGTTAAAAGATCAAGAGGCAGGATTTATATCTCTGTAAAGGTGAATAATTCAAGCTCCTAAGTAACAATCCATTTTCCAATCGCTGCTGACCAGTTACACAATCACAAAAAGCTGAAAGGCCCATGAAGTCAGCCCACCCACCCGCCAAGCAGAAATCCCTGAGGGTCAGCAGCAAGCCCGAGAATCCGTTAGCAGGTCCTCTTTACAAAGATGTCACCGCAGGCACAGTGAGGTACAGGTGCGTGGGGCAAACACGGACGCTGTGGGCAGTACTGTACCCCTACCTTGCAGCCTTCACAAGTGATGACTCCGTAGTGGATCCCGGAGGACTTATCGCCACAAATTTTGCATGGTATCACTTCGATTTGTGCTGAAAGGGGAAACAGACATTTTGAGCTTCTTCCTCTTGCCCTCCTGTCTCCTTCCCCTCCTCCCCCTTGCATGACCTGAATGTTTGAAGACCCCGGGGTGGGGTCACCCACCACTGTTTGAATGGCTTCCTGGAGCTTCTTCTAAGTGAAAGGGTATCTATCCATTTACAATGGTTTGCTTTTTTTTTTTTTTTTTCTAAACTACAGAATATAACCAGGGACCGGAAGTTTTCTAAACTCTTACTTCACTGCTTTCTTCTTTTTAGAACTGACCTGGTTATTGGGGCGCCTGGGTGACTCAGCCAGTTAAGCGTATGACTCCTGATTTAGGGTCAGGTCATGATCTCATGGTTCGTGAGTTCAAGCCCCATGTCAGGCTCTGCACTGACAGCTCAGAGCCTGGGGCCTGTTTGGGATCTTTTTTCTCTCCCTCCCTCTCTCTCTGCCCCTACCCTGCTTGTGTGTGCACTCTCTCTGAAAATAAACAAACTTAAAAAATAAAAAAATATGCAAAAATAAACCTGACCTGGTTATTAATTTGACCAAAAAATTCCTTGAACCCTTGACTTTGGTTTTCTTATTTTGTACTTCAAACATTAAGTCACTGAGAGCTATCATGCTCCCTTATTTCAACAATATTTTAAATAAGTAAACAAAGTAAAACTGGAGTGGGGGGGTGTGATTCTATAAATAATGTGGCTGGATGTTTACTTGTGAGAATGTCAATGGTGACAATATTTATTGAACACACTCCATACATCCACTAAAATAAAAAAAGTTGTTGACACAAGATATGATATATTAATGACACAGATAATTTCATTCATAAAACAAAAAAATGCATGGAAAATCAGGAAAAAATGATAGAACATGTGGCTCCTATGACTTCAATATGAACAAAATAATTTCATGAAGATGAAGACATTAGGGTTGATTTTGAAGACTGCGATAATGCACTTGGGCTGAAGTGAAAGGCAGAGGGCATTTCTGCAAGCAGAATGGAATGAAGGAGGTCCAGAATGACTGTGGCTCATGATCGTTGAGACAAACAACTCGGCTCTACTGGAAATATGGGCTGTATGGTTGGGTAGAGGAAGCAATAAGAGATTATGAAGCTCCTAGGAGTTAGGCAGAGGAATTTCCACCTGCTACCACTGGCCACAAGGATTCAAGGAAGGGAACGGGGTGACAACATGATCAACGTGGTGGTTTGGGTACTTTAACTAACTGGAAAGAGGCAGAAGACCCCAGTGTCCGGAGTTAAAGCGTGTATTATATCAGTGGCATAGGATAAGTGGAGAGGGAGAAGCAAATAGAAAGTTCAATGAAGATAAATGAAGGAAAGGACACAGAGGTAGAAACTGATGAAGAATACAAAGATGACTTCTCTCTTCACTCTTGAAAGTGAGGTTCAACAGGAGTTTTGACACAAGTAAAGTTGTTGGTAAGACAACTACTTTGTGGACCATGGTGGGGCACAGGATTTCCAAGTTGCATGTGTGCGTGTGCAAACACCTGTATACAGAGGCCTCTGGAAAGATGATTTTGAGGTATCAGCATTGAGGTTATGGATGAATCCATGAGCTAAACTTTATTTAGAATGTAGTAATTCCTATGTATCTGGTAGTATTTATTCTAAGTGTTGTTAAAATTATACACACCAGGAAGATCTGCTATTCTCGTTCCCAATTTAAAATAATTATGCAAAATATGCCTCAAAATGCTTTGTACATCAATCTGCCATGTGGATGCTTTTCTACAGTTTCTTACCCTTGAATATACAAAACAGATAAATGCAAGACATAACCCTCATTTTCTTATTATTTTACATTTTTAGAAAAGATAATACTCAGCTTGAGGAGAGCATATTAAATTTTTTTTTGAAATTCAGTATTTCCCAGTATGTTCAAACCATCTTTACAAGCAAAAAAACCTGAGCATTATGACCCTATTTTTCATATGGGAAAACTGAGAATCCAAGTCTTCTTTTGGAAATGATGCCCTTGCATTTATTTGGGAGATGACCATGAGAAATTAGCCAATTTTCCTGATACTTTGTTCAGTGATCTTTCTATGCCCACCAACAAAGACACCATATGAATACAATTTTAGATTTCTATCTTATTCCAATAGTACCAGCTAAAGAGACAATGATAAAAATATCAGGAGATGAGACAAAGTCAACTAAAATACCTATTAGCCTAAGTATTTCTATTGCTTCTATTTTTTCAACTTTCAGATTACATGAACTAGTATTTGTTTTCAAGATATTGTGATACGGGAAAAATGTGAGATCTGGTGTAATTTTTTAAAAAATTTATAATAGTTGATTGTCAAATTGGTTTCCATATAACACCCAGTGCTTCTCCCCACAAGTGCCCCCCTCCATGACCATCACCCCCTCCCCATTTCCCCTCCCCCTTCAGTCCTCAGTTCGTTTTCATTATTCAATAGTCTCTGATGATTTGTGTCCCTCTCTCTCCCCAACTCTCTTTCCCCCTTCCCCTCCTTATGGTCCCCTGTTAGGTTTCTCCTGTTAGACCTATGAGTGCAAACATATGGGTATCTGTCCTTCTCCGCCTGACTTATTTCACTTAGCATGACCCTTGAGGTCCATCCACTTTTCTACAAATGGCCAGATTTCATTCTTTCGCATTGCCATGTAGTACTCCATTGTGTATATATACCACATCTTCTTGAGATCTGGTGTAATTTCTATTCTGTTTTCCTGGATTCTTGTCTCTAATCTGTTAATGGTTGGGTCCATAGCTAAGATAAAAGTCCTATTTTGCTTCCTGGTTTATAAAGTTAGCTGACAAACTTCATAGATTTGTGAGGTTTAATGAGATCTTTTATGTAGAATAGCTTGCAAATAGTGAAGAGCTACAAAACATCAGTTTTTATCAGCATCAGAATCATTGTTAACTAGTATTTCTAATGCTATTGGATGAGAATTATGACAAGCCACATTATTATTCCTCTACTAAAAATCTTATTTAAAAAACACAAAAGAATGACACTATACATAATGTGTACTTTATTTTAGTGATAACTTTCAAACAGTGGATTCTTTATAATGATTACAAAATTGACTAAAAATACCAGGTATCCATTGTACAGTTGTTAAGCTTACGTGATACTAAGTCAGAGGCGCTCTTTGCATAAATTACTCCCCAGGGAGTAACTTACACATGGGGAGAATCTGCTTCAATAAGTTCTTAATTATAAAATGATCTCACTCTAAAGGAAATGAAAATAGAGGTAATTTGCCCCCTAGGGTGTAAGAAGACGGTTTTGAAAGCCACAAAGGTTATCTCCTACAACTTGGGAAATACAAATGGGATCAGGAATGATTTGATAGAGCATCTGCATATTTATACATATTTATTATCTTAGCTCAACATGTAATCCCGAAGAACCATAAACATTTAAACAATATTTTTAAAGAGAAAGAAGTCACTTAAAAGGATATATGTGTGTATGTGTATTGATAGGTGTGGGGAGGGATTATCAGTTTGGAAAATCTGCGACCATTTTTACCTATTAGGGCATATTAGGTTTGTTACAGGTGAAAATAAAAAAAAATATTTTTTTTTGAGAGAGAGAGAGGGCACAAGTAAGCCGGTGGGGGAGAGAGAGAGAGAGAGAGAGAGAGAGAGAGAGAGAGAGAGAGATAAATGGGGCTCACCCCAAACAGGATTCGTGTTTTACTAGAGGTGGGGTTCAAGCTCACCCAAAGTGAGACACAAACTCACTGGAAGTGAGGATCATCCTCACCTGATGTGGGGCTTGAGCTCACCTGATGTGGGGCTCAAACTCATGAACCGTGAGATCATGATCTGAACCAAAGACAGATGCTTAAACTGAGCCATCCAGGTGCCCTAGGTGAAGATAAATTCAAATAATTGAAAGCACTCATCCTTTTCCTTTGCTCTCATTTAAAATAACTGCTTCTGAGCTACAACGTCATAGTTCATACTATGTATTTTATAAAGCACATCTTCGAGGTGGAGTATTTCAGGCACTGATAAGGACCACACATGACATTATTGCTCCAATGTTTGCCACTTCTAAAGGTCTTGCCGTTACTCCAGCCACTGTCTCCCCGGACAGTTATCTTGCAGTGAATGCAGATCTGGTGACATGCTATTTATCATGGCTTCAAGCTGAATGTCTAGGGGGGATTTAGTGGCTTGGACCCCACCAGCTGTGACAGTGAAGGTGCTATAGGGAAACTGAGGGGGGGAAGTTCAACTTTCCTCCTTTTGGGAGACTCATGGATTTAATTGACGGTAGCGTTCTCTGAGAGACAAACGTAGAGGAGCCCGAATGCCCTGAAAGATGGCTTGAGGTATGCTCATTTCTCAGTGTCTCCATTTCTTCTATCTTTCACTCACTTACATTGTTTCTCTTGGTAATCCTCTGGGGAGACTATAGTTAATGTTGTATTTACTAATTAAATCTCTGTATACAAAAGCATATATAATTTTTTTTGGGGAAATGATACTCTTAAAGAATATCATGAAAGATTGAAAATAATTTGAGGCTGTACCTTATATTAGGACACTTGATGAAGTACAAATAATTTAACACCCCGTGATTTGGCAGGAAGGTCCTATTCAACAATTATAAACTAGTCACAGTTTGTGTCTTCTTTGAAGATGGTGGTTTCTTTCCTCTCCCCCAGCACCTTCTGAAGGCCCTTCCTTGCTTAGCGCCCCTGACTACAATGTTGCACAAAGTCACAGTGTGTTCAGTTCTTCCTGATTATCAAAATGTACACATCTTTTGTTCTGTTCCTCAGAACATCCTGCTGGTGAAGGCAAGTGTTACATGAGATGAATTAATGCAGGCTAGAGCATTCACTAGAAAACGTATCGCTTTGATGCACCAAAATACCTTAATTCTTTTTTTAAGTTTATTTATTTATTTTGAGAGAGAGAGAGGAGAGAGGTAGCAAACAAGCATGAACAGGGGAGGGGCAGAGAGAGAGGGAGAGAGAGACTCCCAAGCAGCTCTGGTGCGGTCAGGGCAGAGCCCGATGCAGGGCTCAAGCCCATGGACTGTGAGATCATGACCTGAGACAAAATCAAGAGTTGGTCACTTAACCAGCTAAGTGACCCAGGTGTCCCCAAAATACCTTAATTCTTAAAAGAATCCATCAGGAATGTGGTCACACTGAACAGTTCAGGTACTTTCTGGTTGAAGTACTTTCTACTGTGTGTCTTCTTGCGGCTCTCAATTCTCCATTCCATCTCCTACAGAGTAACCTGACCCTTTTTATAGTCTGGGCATTTTAAGTCCATTGAGGAAAGGCTCTAGGTCCAGATAATACTTAAAAAAAATTTTTCTATAGAGACCACAAGAGAATTTATGGAGCTCTTTAAAACAGTAAACCTGATTTTCTTTCTTTCAGTACAGCCAAGAGATTCGACATATCCCCTTTTATAAAAAAGGCTTTCAGCAATACTAATCTCCCATATTTGGGTTGAGGAGTAGTACTCAGAATCTTGTGATCAGGGTAGGTCTATATTTTGAAATAGGTCCCCAAGTGATTCTGATGTGATAAGTCTCCTATTGGAGAAATAAAACCCAGAAACAAGGTGATAATATGAAAATACGAAGGATGGGGCGCCTGTGGGCTCAGTCGGTTGAGCGTCCTACTTCAGCTCAGGTCATGATCTCATGGTTCGTGGGTTCGAGCCCCACATAGAGCTCAGTGCTAACAGCTCTGATCCTGGAGCCTGTCTTCGGATTCTGTGTCTCCCTCTCTCTCTGCCCTCCCTAACTTGTGCTCTCTCTCTCTCTCTTAAAAATAAATAAACATTTAAAAAATGAAACTATGAAGGAATAACCAATAATTCTCTCTCTGTCCTGATCTTTGGTTTGGGCTATAGTTGTACTGTCTTGTTTTCTGCCTTTTTTTTTTCTTAAGGGAAATAAGCATCTACTCAGTCCACAATAACTTCCACTCGTGGATACTGGGTTTGCTCCTTAGTTTCCGTTTTCCAGAAAGTTACAGTTTTGCTAAAAGTGGGCAGTGCAGGAAAAACTCTTAATGTTTGAATGAAACGAAATTTGCACATACAAAACTTCCCATAAGGATGACTATTTTGGTGAAAATTCCCCCTGCACCTGGTATCAGTAGCCCAAGTTGTGTCTTGTCCGTCATTTGAGGCAAGTCCTCATTAAAATCCCTGATTGTAGTTTTTCCCTCACTTCACCAGCAGACAGGTAGGTTTCTGGCTTTATGAGGCATACAATCTTCTGATGTCATGGAAAAGCAAACCTACAGGATGAAGCAAGTATTTCTAAGATCTGGCTCCACTCTAAACTTTGATCAGAAAAGAGCCCCCAAGATTGAGGTGGAATGGAAGTGTGGGGAAATGAGACCCTCAGGAAAAGAAGTAAACATCTTTGAGCTTCAGTATAAAGCTAGGTGCTGAATCGAAAAGATTCCTGACATTGGACCAGGTATGTGTTCACATATGTCTGCTCGGGGCACACAGCATCTTAATCCCAGGTTCCTGCTTAAACATCATGTGTAGTTCATGCAATTCAGTGCACTTTGATTCTTACTAGAATTCCTCCAATTCCTGTATCAACATTTGGAATCTCCCTTTCTTAGCCTCTCCTCTCTCTCCTCTGTAATGTTCTGGGAGGAAGTTTATGTGGGTCTTTACTTCCCTTCAGTTGATCGACAGCTTCTGGGTGACCTACAGATAACATTTATTTTTCTATTATTATATCCCTATACTACATGCCATCAGAAACTAGGGTAAGAAAAAAATTACTCTCAAATGAGAATGGCAAAAAATGATTTTTTTCAAAGGCATGATTTATAGGATTATTATGATGGGAGTTGATTTCTCTTACATAGAAGCATTCAGCCCCAAAGAATTGCTTGCCAATGCTACCTCTTCAGAAGACTGAAATAACAGGGAAGGAGACCAACATAGGCCAGTAGCAGCAATTAGTATTATCATTAATAGCAATTACTGATAATAAGTGAAATATCCCCTTTGGAAGTCGTAGTGGCTTTAAACTCATAAGCTATGAATTAATTACCATTAAATACATCTTGCCCTATCAAAGGGTTTAATTATAATGAGATAATGTGTGTGTAGGATCTGACATCATTCAGGATGAAAGCAGTAATGTCTTCTGTGACCACTCACGGTGTGCCGTTGGCATGATCTGGGGGCATGGGAGAAATGCAAAGGATCAAGACTTACCTATGACCGATTTGAATCAGAATTTGCTTTTTAACAAGCTCCCTAAGACAGACATCATTGAAGTTTGAGAAGAACTGCTCTAGTATGTCCACGTAATTATAGTTGTAGCTATCCTGAGAACTAACGGGGTTTTTAATTCCTCTGGCATTAAGGGAAATTAGAAGCTTTTACAGAATTCAGGAAAAGCAGTTTCTGCTACTGTCTGTTAGGTATCTCTCTCTTGTTCAAAAGGCAGTAGGACACTTGAAGCGTTAGTTACAAAAAACCCTGATCATTAATTGACAAGGCAGAAGAAAGAAAAGCCAGAAACATCTTGCATTACTGTAATTAACACCCAGTGTCCCAGGTCTCCTTTACAGATTTCACGATGTCGATGGTGTCTACATCGTTTTGGGGCTGTAACGCTGTGTGGTGGCACGTCCTCCCTCTTCTGTGGACTTTGTGGACTTGCTCTTGGGGTCCAGCCCACTAGCTTACTCTCTGGATACTCTGGCCACAAAAAACATCTCCCTTGAGAAGATTTTCAAAAGTAGTTTTCCTATTTAAAAATGTTAATTGCACAATTTTTTGCACTGCCTTTGGTGAAGGTAAGGAGGTCAAAGGATATTTGAAACAGAAACGAACTCATTTCAGCTCTCTGTGGTAATTCTGGATACATTTGGAAAGCTGCCCTGTCTCGTGAAGGCAGATTAGGTAACCCAGAGCTCAGTGGTCACCATGGCCACGCCTTATTTTCCTCCCATCTGTCATCACACTGCCCTGAGCCATAGTGCCCCAAGTGTGGTCCCAAACCATCAGCACAGCATCGCCTGGGTGCCTGTTAGAAACTCAGACATTACTTCTACCTCAGACCAGTATACTCAGAAGGTGCATTGTAACTGCATCTCTATGATTGAGAAGTTTTGGAAGAAAGAAAGGGAAGATATTCTACAATTTCACCTCAGGGTGTCTGTTCCCAAACCAAAACTCCATGTGATGAGAACGTCATATTACAAAAAAAAAAAAAGAAGATATGTGTTCTTGACAGTTAATTTTTGGTTATAGAAAGAAGAAAACAGCGATTATTTTGCTTCATGAAAACCCTGTCTCTCTGTCATTCCTTCATGTGTTTCTGAGCCTCTTTCCCTCATCACCATTCAGTTGACATCTGCAACAGGAAGCTCAAGCTTATGGGGCACTGCCCTCACTGAAGGAGAACAAGGATGGAGAACTCTACACACCTGGTTATGCAGATGACGCCGAGTGAACAGGCAGGCTTGATTCCCTTGATAAAAATTCAGAAAGACCAAAGGCTCCAAGATGAAAAAAAGGCAGGTTTTCTACGTTAAAAATCAAATTGCATGAAGAGTATGAAGAGACAAATCACAGACAGAGAAAATATTGTAGAACATGTATCTGATGGAGGGCTTTTATTCAAAATATTCAAAGAGTTTTCAAAATTCAAAAAAAAAAAAAAAGACCAGAAGCATACACCTCAGCAAAGAAGATACATGGATAGCAAGTAAGTGTATGGAAAGACGCTCAACATCCTATATCTTTAGGGAATTTCAAATTAAAACAACGATGAGATGCAACTGCATGCTTATCAGAATGACTAAATCTAAAAAACTGACAATACCAAATGCTGACAAGGAAGGATACAGAGCAAAAGGAATGCTTATTTGTCGCTGGTGGGAATGCAAAATAGGACATCCACTTTGGAAGGCAGTTTGGTAGTTTCTTATAAAACGACACGGTCTTGCCATGTGACCCAGCAACTCAATTGAAAACTGTCCATGCAAAGACCTGCACATTAATGTGGATGGAAACTTTATTCATATTTGCCCCACAAACAAGATATCCTTAAAAAATTTAATGTTTATTTATTTATTTAGAGAGGGAGAGAGAGAGTGCCCACAGAGGAGGGGCAGAGAGAGAAAGGGAGAGAGAATCTGCAGCAAGCTCCCGCACTGTTAGTGTAGAGCCCAACGTGGGGCATGATCCCATAAACCATAAGATCATGACCCAAGCTGAAATCAAGAGTTGGACACTTAAATGACTGAGCCACCCAGATGTCCCGAAACAGGATGTCCTTTATCAGATGAATGGATAAACTGACTGGGGACATGCAGACGAGGAATATTATTCAGTGATTAAAAAAAAAAAGGTGAGCTATCAAACCATGAGAAGACATGGAAAAATCACATAGGCATACTGGTAAGTGAAAGAAGGCTGTCTGGACAGATTGCATACTGTATAATTCCAACTATATGGCATTTTGGAAGAGACAAAATAGAGATAGTAAAAAAAAAAATCAGTGGTTGCCACAGATTCAGAGGATGGAGGGGACCATAAGTAAGTAAGACACAGAGAATAGGGGTGTGAAATTGTTCTGTATAAGGATGGATACATGTCTATTTGCTGAAACCCATAGAATGATACAGCACAAAGAGTGAACCTTAATACAAAGCATGGACTATAGTTAATAATGTATCAAGATGGGATCATCATTTGTAACAAATATACCACAGTCTTGCAAGTTATTAATAATAGAGGAATATTGTATGTGTGTGGGGTGTAAGTGGATATATGGAGTGAGTGGTCAATTATTCTGCACACCTAGAAATACATTCAACATTCTATTAATTATTTAAAATAATTCCACAAAAATCCTTCTTTTATCGAGGTAGTAAGGATCATCTGAGATAGCCTGAGACAAGTGAGGGATACTTTACGAACAATTAATGCAGCCAATATTTATGTGTTGTAGGCCACAAATACATGCACATTCAAGCTTCCATATTCAAAATGAATACAGTGATTGGACAGCCACACACAGGTCTAAGTAATTTGAATGCAGGGCAGACTGAGGGACTGCTAGATGCACATGGGGAAGAGATGTTGATTTTAGCTGGGGGGATCTGGGAAAATTTGGTGTATGAGGTGGTTTTTGACCCAGGTCTTACACGGCAAGCAGGACTTCAAACAGTAAGGATGGAGGAAAACAGTAAACGTATAATTGGCAACTAACAATTGAAAGAGGAAAATTCAACGATGAGAGTGAAATTTCACACTAGGAATGTAAGCTTATTTGAGGGGCCTTGTTATTGGGGTTAAATGAAGGTAAATAGTAGCAGAATGCTTTCAGAATTATCAAATGACTATGCCTTCTATCTGTAGAAGACATAGTCAACAGGTTGAACTACAGGAAATTTCCACTTTTTTTTGTGCAAGAAAACACTCAGCATTGACACTTTCATATGGCTAATAGAGTATTACTGTTCACTGAGCTCTAAGAGGTGGTTCGTATTCTATTTTCTTTTCAAGAGGGGGCATCTGGGTGGCTCAGTTGGTTGAGCGTCTGGCTTCAGCTCAGGTCATTACCTTACAGTTCGGGGATTCGAGCCCTGTGTCAGGCTCTGTGCTGACAGCTGGCTCAGAGCCTGGAGCCTGTCTTCAGATTCTGTCTCCCTCTCTCTCTGACCCTCCCCTGCTCACACTGTCTCTCTCTCTTTCTAAAATAAATAAAACATTAAAAAATATTTTAAAAAAGAATACTTGGAAAGACCAATTACCTGGGACACATATGACAAATTTGAAAATAAAGACATTAAATTATATATCTAAAAATTCAAAGATTGGAACAGAAACACCAATTAAACACACACACACACACATACACACACACACACACACACACACACACACACACACACACACCAAGAAAATCCCAAGTTTGGGATGGAAAGTACACAATACTACTTCTCATTTTCTTCATTGATAGCAGCAGTAGAGACCATTCCTGAAGTTCTCAGCACGTGTTCTGAGAGTTCAAAATTAAGAAAACCATGTCTTCCCTACTTGGTGGAAAAGAAAGACTAAATCTCTTGAAATATGTTAAAAATTTTTTAAATGTTTTATTTATTTTTGAGAGAGAGACAGAGTAATCAGGGGAGGGTCAGAGACACACACACACACACACACACACACACACACACACACACACACAGAATCTGAAGATAGGCTCCAGGCTCCAAGCTGTCAGCACAGAGCCTGACATGGGGCTCGAACCCATGAACCATGAGATCATGACCTGAGCTGAAGCCGGACGCTCAACCGACTGAGCCACCCAGGCACCCTGAAATATGTTTAAAAAAGAGACAAGGGAGGACTACAGAGAGAACTGAGTTATATCTAAAATGCAGTGATCAGAAACCAATTTCAATGCCTTTGCTCTGGAAAAGGGAAACCTTGTAAAAAAATGATATGTCATCATCTTATAAGATATTTGGGTGGATTATTGTCCCACATGAAGACAATGTCCACATAATATCACAATGTTAGCACCATGTTCACATTCCCCCCTTCCCCCCAATGTAATAATGTTATTTAACTGGCTCGTAAAGTCCTATAATTTGCTTGACTGACCAAAAGCTAAACAGTGGTATTATTTGTCACCCTTTCAAATTTATAAGCATATCTGTTTTTTAATATTCCCTTAGCCCCTGATGCAGCAAATATTATATAAATAAACTTTAGAATATAGATGAAGTATTTACATCTGTCTTATGTGTCAGAGAGGGAGAGAAGGGAAGAGAGAGAATGAGATGGAAAAGGAACAGTTACTTCAAAGACTTTCTTTGCCATCAGAGGGTTGATTTAGGTAAAAATTTGCATGAAGAGACACTCCAACAGGACTTTAGAGAGTTTTCACTTATGGGAGGACACTTTGGACGTATAATGGCATCAGTGACTGTACTCTAAGAACTCAGATTTTAGGAACTCATTTTTAAAATAATGTTTTAGAGTTTATTTTTGAGAGAGAGAGAGAGAGAGAGAGAGAGAGAGAGAGAGAGAGAGAGAGAGAATGAATGGGGCAGGGGTAGAGAGAGGGAGACACAGAATCCGAAGCAGGTTCCAGGCTCCAAGCTGTCAGCACAGAGTCCAATGCAGAGCTCAAACTCACAGACTGTGAGATCATGACCTAAGCCGAAACAGGACGCTTAACTGATTGACCCCCCTCCACCAAGTGCCTCATAGGCACTCATTTTTGTATCATCTACAAGAGCTTTCATTTTAATTTTTATAGTTTATTTATTTATTTTGAGAGAGAGAGAGAAAGTGCATGCACGCACATGAGGGAGGGGCAGAGAGACAGTGAGGGAGAAAGAGAGAATCATGAGCAGGCTCCACACTGCCAGCACAGAGCCGGATGCGGGTCTTGAACCCATGAACTGTGAGATCATGACCTGAGCCGAAACCAAGAGTTATATGCATAACTGACTGAGCCACCAAGGAGCCCCTTATTTTATTATTAACACAGATATGCTACAAGAGCAAAATATATGGCAAGTTTCCGCACTGAGAATTACATTATTATATCATTTTATGGTCTAGCAAAGGCATGTATTGGTTTAGTTCATCCTTACTAAATGGCCTTTTTCCAAAAAGGAGACCCAGAGATTTTAAAGGAAGGTGTTCTCACCTTCACGCAGCAGCAGAAATTTTTTTAGGGGTCAAGTGCTATCACAGGATGTCACTCTCAAAGCTCTGTCTTATAATTTCACCTTATGCTAAACATCACAAAGGCTCTCTGTCAATGTAGGCAAAAGCTTAGCCACTCAACAAATGGAGAATTATGAGTGTACAGCTCCCTCGAAGACCAAAGTGTCTGTTCTGCTGATACTGCACACTTTCCTAAAGAGATTACCAGCATAATCCAAAATATTATAGGACCCAAGCTACCTTATTTTTGAGCTCATCAGATCCAGCGTGCTGCACGTAATCCGTCACAGCTTTATTCCGTGTTTATGTAAGCTGGGGAAAGAGCTGCAGGGCCAATGGTAACCAAGCACTAAGAACAACTATCATCATTTTCAAAATACACTTTACCAGGTTTCTGTTTTACTTCTACAAGCAGAAAATGCACAATCATTGTTTGCTAGTGCACAATAGCATTTGCATGGGGATGTTTATGGCTGTCCCGTTTCCTATACATTCGTTTCTACTGAAGGCCTTTTGAGGCTCCCAGTGGACTGCATTGGCAGGAAAAAGTAAAGTGGTTTTTCTTTTTTTGTCATTTCTTTAGAGGTTTGAGTTACTTCAAAGCAGCAGAGACACTTATTTTGGGGAAAAATAATAGAGAAAAAAGACTAGTGAAAACCAGAAATTGCTAAGCACACTACTAAGTATTCTACTGTAGTGACTTTTAAAAAGCTGCAGCTTTAATTTAGAATATTCCTTTCAATTCCACTAGAATTTAAAAGGAAAGTAAAATATTTGTTTCTCTTTGCAATATGTAAACACATATTTGCTCATATAATTCATTTAAGAAAATGAGTTGTGTGTGTGCGCACACATGCTCTTGAAATCAAAAACTGTTTTCTGTAACTTTACAACAAAGGGAAAATTCCTACTTCTTCCCTCCCCACCAACTCAGGAGAGAAAGGAACATTTATGGTCACCTGTCAGCCTCTGCTAATTTGTAATTCAGACCCAAAGAGGATTAAGTGCATAGACGTTAATACGTCCAGTGTTATTAATTTCTAAACAACAATAGCAACAATATCTTGAGTAAATCTGTCAGTAGGAAGGATAAATAGTTGTTTAAAGACTCCATTGATGTCAGAACTGCAGTCTGCTGGTAATGGCTTATTTTACCAATGCAATCTTCAAATACATACGTTGTGAAATCAGCAAATAATTGCATTGAAATATCCATTCTTTTCTAAAATTACAAGCACCGGGAAGCTCGAAGCATCTTGCAAAGATGTAATTCTGAGTTTAGATAATATTTTGAGCAGTTTTAGTTTGGTTAGTAACTTTTTTTGAATTATCATTAGCTTTATATTATTTGTAACAAACAATTATGTTAATTTACATTTTAATATTTCCAACTGTTCATTGCTGGTTAGTACTAGCCAAAAAATGGCAACAAATCATATATCATATTGCCCTGATATATTTTTAAAACAAATCCTCAAAAATATTCTATGTTATGAGATAATGTGCATTTAAAGAACTAGGTACTAACTTGTAAAAGAATTTAGTAGAAAAACTCAAATAGGATTCACTTGATTGTTAATCATCATTCAACCCAATAGACTTTTTCTTTTTCTTTTTCTTTTTCTTCTTCTTCTTCTTCTTTTCTTTATTTTTGGAAACTAGATTTCTTACAGAAAGGGAAACTTTCTGGTATAATATATTTATACACTGAACGTTTTAAAAGTCAGAAAAGTGAAATGATCATAACAATAGTAATGCCAATGACTAAAATCAGAGCTACAAAGTTGTGACAAGAATGTTCATAGAGTTAACCTCATGTTCGTGTAATGTGACAGTTTACTACCTGAATTCATTCTCAAAATTTTATGCATTTGGTAATTCACTACAGGGTATGATAATACTTACATATAAATATGTTCTCCAGTGTAAAATAAAGCCTGAGTGGCTTATTTATTATATATATTCTCAAGTCAGAAAGTATTTTATCCTTTCCACATCTCGCCGTCAATTTATTTTGCTGAGAGCTTCTAAACACTTCCTGTTTCGCCTGAAGGATAGTTCATACAGCTAAGCGTCAGAAGAGAGAAGAAAATGGAAAACTCACCAGTGGCGTCAGCTTTGGTTTTGAGCTCGTTCTCACACATTTTGACGTTAGCAATTAAAAGTCTAACTGAGAAATATCGCACTTTTCCCTGGAGATCTGAACGCTGCCTTAGTGTTACTCTACAACTGGAATCCCAACAGACTGCATTAATGAGATTAAATGGAAGAGGGAGTTAAAGGCATCAACCGTTCCATTTCATTAAGTAAGGGTGAAGGGCTGCCCAGGCAAGGAAGGCAGGAGGGAGGATATTGGTTTTTCCTTTTCATACCGCTTATTCACGAAAGAATGCAGCATTTGCTAAATCACAGTCAGCAGTTTAAAAACATTACCCTCCCCCCCCCGGAATTGTATGGAAATACATTGTTTATAACATATATTTATGCTGTACTTAAATTCTCCTTTGTTCTCATCCCTTTGGAAACAGATCCAATAGGCATATGCCGTGTAAACAGGGTCGTCTCTGTGATTATGAAAGGATAATGCAAATTTCCTTCAGAATTACTATGTTCCAATGATCCTAGACCCTCTCTTGAGGTCCAGGACTGAAGAATGGCATGAATGTAAGTACCATAGTCCTGTTTTTCCAAATGCTGGATCATAGTGGTCTATGGAATAATTAATACAGCACGGGCACTTAGAAGAGTGTGGTAGAAGAAAACACGCATGCCTTACAGCATGCCTTTGGCAATGCAGCCGGGAACCCAGTCTGAGGACTCAGCGCCAGGTGGGTCTAAAGTGACTTCATTCTCCCAGAATGCCTCAGTGCTCCCACTCCTAAAATAAGAATGACAAAGACACCCAGACAGAAATTTCTGAGTCTCAACCTTCTTCACCAGGAAGGATAAATCTATTACTATGTAAAAATTGCTTTAACTTCCATAGAAAAGAGCATGATCTTTATGTGAGAGCAAAATGCTCTTGAGTGGCAGCTTTATTTAACCTTTGCTTTCAGTTACCAGATTGATTCAGTGATGAATCTCAAATCTTTCTCCTCACCTTTTCCTTTCTACCATCTGGGGCAGCTCTTATTTTCTTTTCACTAATCACTTGTCACAAATGGTTTCTTGATCTTCCCTTCTCTTCCTCTCTTCTCTTAAACGTCTCTGTTTTTTCCTGGCCTGCAGTGTAGTAGAAAACTGCCTTTCTTTCTTCCTTCCTTCCTTTCCTTCCTTCCTTCCTTCCTTCCTGCCTTCCTTCCTTCCTTTCAAGTTTATTTATTTGAGAGATAGAGAGAGCATGAGAGAGAGAGAACCAGGGAGGGGCAGGGAGAGAAAGAGAGAGAGCATCTGTTTGTTTAGAGCTCGACATGGAGCTCCACTTCACGAATCAAGGAGATCATAATCTGAGCCGAAATCAAGAGTCAGATGCTTAGCCAACTGAGCCACCCAGGTGCACTGAACCTGCTTTTCAAAGGGAAGAAAGGCAAGGAGTGGTGAGGTGGTCAGAGGTGGCCACTTAATATCGTCAGCATGGTGGAGCTGAGCCCAGGGGTTCTCAGCTTTGGATGTCCACTGGAATAATCTGGAGAACTTGAAAACACTGATGCCCAGGGATTTCCCTCTTACCTTCCATTTTTTTTTTGTTTTGTGTGGGCATCTGGAATTTTTAAACATTTCCAAAGTGATTCTAATGCACAGCCAGGACTGAAGACCTCTGGAATGTGTCTCAGAATCACCACAGACGCCCGTCAAACGTACAGATTCCTGACATCCACCAGCTACTGAGTTAGAATCTTCTGAGGAAGCCTGGGAAGCTATTGTAATTTGGAATGATTAGATACAGTGGGGGGAAACCTTGGACTTTGAATCAGAACATCTGGTTCTGAATTCTTGGGTTAGGTTACTTAACTTTTTCTGTGCTTCAGTTTGTGTATTTCTAAAGTAAGATCACAACCCCTACCCACGAGATCACTGACCACTCCCACCATCACGATTACCCTGGGACCCTACGTCTCCACCACTCCTTGGTCCTGGTGTTCTTCATTAATCCTTCACATATGCTTATGTTTAACCTTGACTATAAGCTCCTTAGGGATAAGCACTCTCTGTGTTTCCCGGTGTCTAGCGCAGGGATTCAGTAAAATGAATGGAGCCCGTCAGTGGGTGAGGATAGGCCTACTGATTGACTCCATCACTGGGGGACCATACAGAAGTCTCACTGTCTGTCTGCTCCCATCATTTCCTTTAGCCCATGTTTCACTTTTCTGGCTCATCTTTGGATCTTCGGGGCTTATTGGCTTGCTGCTTCTTTGTGGAAATAGGGAAGGTTAAGAAAAAAAGTTTTTGCCTCTTTTTGTTCTTTATTTAATTGTTATTTGTAACTGATCTTAGTGTAGGAACAAGGAGGCTGGACCAAGTAACCTCTCTTGATTTCCTCCTTCTCCTTAATCTACTATTCTTCCCTTCATCCCCTTTGCCCATCATTTAATTGCCTCTTTGAACTGTTGTCCTGTTGTCCTCTGTCCTGTTGGTGCACTGCTTTTTCTCTGGTTAGAAGTATTATCATTAGTTGACCTCTCCTCCTGGATGGCTCTCCCTTGACCCCACTCTCCTGTCGGCCAAGGCTATGATAGACTTCCCACGCCAACGTGGTACTTAGATTGTCCTGGGAATCACAAGTCATTAAGCTAGAGGGACAGAAAAGTTCTTAAAAAAAACAAACAAAAAGAAACAATTCCCAAAATTCAGGGAGTACATGAGAGATGAAGCTTCTTAAACAAAAGGAATGTCATAAAAGAGAAATGGCTTGGGGCGCCTGGGTGGCTCAATAGGTTGAGTGTCTGACTCTTGGTTTTGGCTCAAGTCATGATCTCATGGTTCCTAGGACTGAGCCCCGTGTCTGGTTCTGTGCTGTCAGATTGGAATTCTCGGGTTTCCTCTCTCCCCCTCCCTTGCATGCATGCATGTACTTTCTCTCTCTCCCAGAAATAAATACATAAATATTACAGAAAGAGGCAGAGAGAAATAGCTTGATTTCATAGGAAACTCTTTGGCATTGAGGTTCTCAAGGTGGCATTCCCCAGACAAGCAGATCGGTAGCAGCACCTGGGAACTTGTTAGAAACACAAATTCTTGGACGTGTTTTGGACCTACTGAATCAGAAACTCTGGCGTGGGGGAGGGGGCGGGGGCAGACGGGTGTCCAGTACTCCATGCGTTCACAACCCACCAGGTGGCTTTGAGGGTTCAAAGTCATGGGTTTACAGCACGGGTTTTCAATCAGGAGGAGCTAGAGTTAATTCACAGCTCTGTCACATACTGGTCATGCGGTGTGGACAAGTTCTTTAATCTTCTGACGCCTCTGTTCTATCATTTGTAAAATGGCCGTTAGAACACCTGCCTGATGGAAGTGTGGAAGAATTTAAAGTGAGTTAATTCCTGTGAACCACTCAGCACAGTCCTAAGCACAAAATAAGCACTCAGTCCTCTGGGCCATTACTCTGATATTACCTCAGTGAAGAATAGAAAGTGTTTTGTACTTTAAAAACCTCTGCTTTCTGTTTTTACAAACATCTCAAAACTTAACTGCACATTAAAATCACTTGGAGAATTAAAAAAAATCGGATTCCCAAGAGACTGCAGACCAAGTCAGTAAGAACTTCTGGAAGTGAGACTGGCATTTTTACTTTAATTTTACAGAAGATGACAAGATGATTCTGATATACAGTATAATATACTGTTGTTATATATTAAAATTAAAATTAAAAGAGGTGTGAGATTAAATGCAGGTAAGAATTAATCACCAGGAAAGGCAGATGTCATATTCATGATTTCTATGATTTCTCCCTAATTCTCTGCAGAAGCAGAGAGAAATGTTAAAAGGTAGGTTACAGAGCGAGGTTTCCCACCTTGTCATTATTGACATTTTAGGCTGGCTAATTCTTTTTTTCTGGGCAGCTTTTCTGGGAATGGTATTTATTTGTGGCCTCTGTCTGTCTGTCCGCTAGATGCCAGTATCATTCTGCAGTAGTGACAACCAAAAACATATTCAAATATTGCCAAGTATTCCCCGCAGGATGAAATAGTGACGACTAATTCTAGAGTTTCAGTGTCTGGATACAGACCCAGGCTTTGCTATGTAACAGTTATAAGATGACAGCAAGCCACAACTCCTCTGTGCCTCAGTTTCCTCTCTTGTGAAACGGCAGTAATAATACCCACCTCACTGAGTTTGCTGTGCCATTTGAAAGGTAAAAGGTAAAATGCATCTAAAACCCTGAGAACAGTATCTAGAGCATAGTAGACGTTACAGACTAAATGCTTACGTTTCCCCAGATGCTGAGGCTGAGACCTTAACTCCAATATGTTGGTATTAAGAAGTGGGGACTTTGGGAAGTGATGAGGTCAGGAGGTAGAGCCGGCATGGATGGGCTAAGTGTCTTTCTAAAAGGTCCCTGGAGAGCGCTCTTGCTCTCCTTCCACACTGTGAGGAGACAATGAGACGTCAGTGGTCTGCAGCCTAGACAAGCTCTCACCAGACCCAACCACGCCACATCCTGATCTCAGAGCTTCTGCCTCTCGAGCTGAGAGAAATTCCCTGTTTATAAGCCACTCAGTCTACCGTACTTTGCTATCGTAGCCTGAATAGACTAAGATAGTACATATTTAGTAAATGTCAGCTATCATTTATGCATATGTGCGTGTAGATGTTATCTTATATATGTATATGTAGCATATGTATGTGTTATGTGATATATATATATATATATATATATATATATATATATATATATCAATAGTCTTATTTTGATTCCAAAAAACTGGGAGAACCCTTTTCCTGAAGTCTTTACATGCAAGTTGTACATCCATTCATCGATTTATTCCCTGAGTAATGGATCAGAATGACTAAAGACTCATATACACCCTAGGGTCTGCAGCAGGTATAGAAGACATCGAGAAGAATGAACGCATGTCAGAATCTGAGCAGGGTTGTTTCCATCATTTTGGAGCTATGCATTAATTTTTTAAATGTTTATTTAATTTTGAGACAGAGACAGACAGACAGACAGAACACGAGTGGGGCAGGGGTAGAGAGAGGGAGACACAGAATCTGAAGCAGGCTCCAGGTTCTGAGCTGTCAGCACAGAGCCTGGTGTGGGGCTTGAACACATGAACCGCGAGATCATGACCTGAGCCGAAGATCATGACCTGAGCCCCCCAAGACTCAGGCTCTCAGAACCACTGTTTCGTCCTTGGTAACATAGGAAAATAACTACTGTTTCATGGATTTGTTTTAAAGACGTGAAAGGCTCTAAGCCAATACCCTGGCATACAGAAAGCACTCAATAAACATTTAATTCAATAATGTAGGGATCACATTAGTAGGGAACAAGGTGGGTACTGTCTCTGTCTTTGTGGACGTGGACTTTGAAAGGCATCATGTCCTCTAAATTGAAAGGTAAGCAGTGAAAAGGGTTTCTCCAGTCATGACTACATTTTGTTCTGTCAAAATTGCATTTGCAAAATGATGTTTCCGAAGGGTATATAGTAAAATTAAATATACACTTTAAATAGATATATACTTCTTTGTAGTCGAAACTATACATTCTCCAGAAGGCTACTGCATGTGTTAATCTACGGATGGTTTTATAAATGCATCACTTACGCCACTGCTCAACAGCAAACTTGTAACATCTCTATCCACTAGACGCCAGTATCCAAAAAGTTTCCAAATCATGCCAAAAATCCCTTGGGAGACACTTACCTTGCACAACCTACTGAAGAAAGTTGAACACTTTACTTTTTGAGATAGCGTACAGTAGTGATTACTACTTTAATCTGTAGCTAGATTATTGTGGTGATGGAGCTTATAAATATTTAATATTGGTTTAATGTGGTTCAAGCCCGTCTTATAAAAACCATTTACATTTCCAAGCATTTCCCCTATGATGCTCCTATTTATTTTCCATTCAAGGGAAAATTACATAAACAGTAGAATCAAAAACAAAAAGAGACCAGCAATATACTTATTGCATGGCCTCACTGGTACAACCCAAAATGAAAATGCAGAAATCTTGAGTCTTGGTTGCACAAATACTAACACATTCTTAAGCTTTCTTCCAAGATGTCAAGTTTTAAACTTTAAGGAAATGAACAGAAATAACTTCCAGGTATTCTATAAAATAAATTCTTTTCAGTATCTGACTTATTAGATGGGTAAAATATATAAGGTAGACTTTGAAGAACAAGTAATTGTTATTTGCATAAAAAAGTGCTAAATATTTTTAAAAGCTTTTATGTTTTAGATCAGTATTAGGCTTACAATAAACTTGAAAGAGAGATTTTCCATATACTCAATGCTCACCAATGTGCACAGCTTTCCCCATTATCAATATCCCTCGTCAGACTGGTACTTTTTTTGTTAACAAGAATGAGCCCACACTGACACATTGTAATCACCCAAAGTCCATAATTTACATTAGGGGTCACTTTCAGTGTTGTACATTCTAATAGGTTTGGACAATGTACAATGACTGAAATTTATAAAATCATACAGAATATTTTCACTGTCCTAGAAACCCTGTGCTTTCTGCCAATTCATTTTCCCCTCACTTCCCCAAGCAACCACTGATCTTTTTATTATTTCCATTGTTTTGCTTTTAATACTTTTGATATTGAGGAAACACTGTCTAATTTGCTATCTAATTCTAAATCCAAGCGATTTAAGTGTTGAGACCTGAACATTGGAAATGGCCGAATCCCAACTTCTTGAGTTGTTTATTTGTTCACGTAGCAAATGCATGTTTGTTGAATGTATCTAATATTCTGGTAACTGAGTTAAATACCTACCCTTATGAATCCCCAGTACATAAGCCTACTTTGCAGGAGGGCCAACACATTTCCCTGGTTCCATGTGGCATCTGTTTGGTTACGTTCAAGGATGGGAGGTTCAGCATTTTGAAACACAACCAGTTTCACTATTGCATTCTCCTGCTGATCAATCAGTGATGACTCCCTAAAGCCCACATGTTGTAGGATGCCCACAGCCTTGCTGAAATGAAAATATGATGCTCTGTGGTCCTGTTGGTCTTATCATATTATAAACATTATCAAAAAGTGCTTGGTAAGGGGTGCCTGGTCGGCTCAGTCTGTTCAGTGTAAGACCTCGACTCAGGTCATCATCTTGTGGTTCACAAGTTCGAGCCCTGCATCAGGCTCTGTGCTGACAGCTCAGAGCCTGGAGTCTGCTTCAGATTCTGTGTCTCCCTCTCTCTCTGCCCCTCCCCTACTCACACTCTGTTTCTGTCTCTGTCTCTCTCAAAAATAAACATTAAAAGAAAAAAAGTGTTTGGGGTTAGTTTGTCAGTACCTAATTTCTCGTGTCTCAAGAAGAGTGCTGGTGATACAGTTTTACCTCCCTGGTCCTATGGCTCTAGTCTGCAATTTGTTCTAAGGTTTTGCTATTGAGGGTCTTTAGTGCATATGTGTATATATGCATATATATGTATAGACATAACACATATCCATATCTGTATACACATATGGTATAAATACTTGCCTATATGTAATTCATCTTTCTCTGCCTGTTTCTGAATGTGGGGCATTTTAGTTATTTCTAATCTTTGGGAAGATTTTAGTTTGCCAGGAATCTCAAAGATTACCACTAAAGAAGAAACAATCTGCAGTCTCCAATATAGCATTCATCTGGAGACTTGTCCTTACTTAAAGTAGCAAACTTCACCCTCACAACCCTCTATTCACTGGTAAACTTCAACCCTGCCTTAGTGACTCTTATACTTCTTTCTAGTCTGAAAGTCATTCTCCCAAGTGGAGGAGACACCATTCTTAAAATGATGCAAAAAGACTGATACCCTAAGAAGGTCTTCCAAGGTATCTTAACTTGGAAGTTGACTTCAGATAAGCTCTTCCATCAGTCTGTATATGGATGCCTTCTCATGGATCACCAGGAGCCATGAGAGACGATAGTAATTTTGAATGTTGCTGAACTTGCACCAGTGGATGAGCTTGGAGGGCTTTAATCCAGATCACAGGGCTACATGCTGCTGCACCTTGGACCTGCATTATTGTGTACTCTTGCACGGCTTCACCCATATCAGCTCAGAATTTTCTAACAAAAGCATTCTTATTTCTTAAGAGCCTGGTCTTCTTTCATTGTGGTCATCAAGGAAAATAATTTTATAAACATCAGTGATTTTTAACCCTAGATATCTAGGCTCTGTCACTTATTTCTATTGCTTAGATTCTTTTTTGTTCTTTCTGTATAAAGGCACCAACAACATACCCTAATTTACATGAGAACCAGGCAATCCTGTCAGAGAGAATTCAGGTACAGTCATTAGTGCTAAGCCAACTCAGTTTTGCTCCAAAATCAGCAAAGGAGTTGAGGTTTCTCATCTTGTATCTTCTAAGGAACATATTCACCAAGAGACAACTTAACAACTGGATACAGCAAATCTACTTAAAAATGTAGAGAGTCCAAGAATGGTAGCATTATCTGTGTGCAGTCCACGTTTGCATTAGGAGAAAGAAATTTGTCCCTAAAGTATCTTACAAGACAGAACCGTGTATGGTTCTTTTCCTTTACTCCTCCTGAGACATCTTACACATCTCACAGCCAACCAAAATCGTGAATTTTTTTGCTGAACAGAATTAGAAACAAATGGAGAATGTAAAACCACACAAACGAATCACATGTTGGTAAACTAAATGTAGATTTAGCGTCCTTGAAGAACAAAACTTTCCTTTGTAACTCAAAGATGAAAACAGGAGTTCCCTCTGATCTGAAGTTCAAAGTAGAAAATCCAGAGGACTGATCAAAGGCAAATATGGGGTGCTTGGCTGGCTCCATCGGTGGAGTATGCAACTCTTGATCTCTGGGTCGGGAGTTCGAGCCCCACACTGGGTGTAGATATTACTTAAAAATAAAATCTTTTCTTTTTAAAGGCAAATATATGAAGCCATTTACTGGTTTCGTGTGCAGAATCCCCTCCAGGGTCCACAGAACTAAAGAATCTCAGCTAGCAGAGCCTGAGAACTTAGTGTGTTCTAGGCACTGTATTAAAGGGCTTTAGCAACTTTCATAGTGTGAGTTCTCTCAAGTGGCTGGGAAAGAGACTGGGTCACGGTGGGGCTAGGGAATAGAACCTTGCAGTGGTGGTCTCAAAATGCAGTCCACAGAGGAGTAGGCCCAGTATTATCTTGCATTCCCCTCTCCTTGTTAGAAATGCACGTTCTGTGGCCCACCTTGGATCTACTGACTGGTGGTCCAGGAACTCCAGGAGTGAACATTATACCAGTTGGTGTTTTAAGAAGCCCTCTAGCTGATTTTAATGGCTGCTAAAATCTGAGGACAGTGCCTTGTGTTGCACACTTAATATTGGTGGGTTCATTTCTGTGTTGATATTTAAGCCTATGCTCTAAATCATACATACAAGCTATACAGACTTGTTCTCAAAGGTGATATTTTGAAGCACCACAATGAAGACAGACTTTTTACTGTTAAGTGTTAAGTACTGCTTGCTTCTTCTATTTGAGGAAGTCCCAAAGGCCTGTTGCCAGCCCTGGGGGTTGCAGCAGGACTAGATGATCCCAGCAAACAAGGACAAGTCGCATATTATGCAAGCCTTTCCCTCTTTATTTTTAAGGAGCAGACAGACACTGGGTTATCTCCTGGCTGGGCGCAAATCAGTGCTCGCCATGGTGGATAGCATGCCCATACTGTGAAAAATGGAGCACATCACCATTGCTGCGGTTAAAATCCCACAAAATGTTTCTTTTGTGGACACTGCTGGCCCATAGCAAGTTTTACTGACCCACAGTACCATGAGTTTTTGGTTCTAAAGTCGATCTAGGATTCTCCCAGCCCTCATGAAATTTGATTGCCTATCATAAATCTGTGTGTCTGGATGAGAAAAGAATTGTGACTTATTTTCTCTTTCTACATTTTAATCATGATATTGGGGGGGGCATTTTTGCCACTATTATTTTTACTTAGTGTCATTATTACCTTCACTATACTTCGTGGGGAATTTTACTTCAGACTGAAAGAAAGATTGAAACTCCAGTCCCCCCGAAAAAAGAAAGGGGAACAAAGAACAAGGCACATTTAAGATGGTTTCTCCCTTTGCTTCCTAGGGTTAAAGGGTTACTGCCTACAGTTGGGAGACTTCCTCTATTTTGCCACACGAAGGGTAAAATGACTGGGGGGCGGGTACAATTTAGCAAATGTAGTAGCATCTGCCCTTCCATTTTATTTATATTTTGTTTTTTGTCCTTAATACTTATTAGGTGTTCAAGTCACTGTCTTAAGCACTATTAAGTGGTAAATTAAAGTTCTTTTCAAACTGCTTGAAAGGCATTATCAAAATATTGCTATTTTGGAGGTCAACAAAGCCTGGGGAATTTTTAGTGATAAACGTCATATCAAAGACTTAAAAGTCTTCTTTTCTTACCCTATTTAGGCAATTTATTTTTTCTTGGGCTGAGATAAAATCACCCAGTAGAAATAATTGCTAGTTAACACTACTGAGTTTAGTAACAAGTAATAACTGGCTGATCTGCAGGATTAAGCATTGAATTAGTGTCTTATGGCTGAAAATTAAAAACTGTCTGCCATCGGCTAAAGAATTCCTCAGATGAGTAGGGCATGAATGCTGCAGGAACTTTTCAATAAATAAAGGACAATACATATTTTCCACTCTGTGATAGAAACCGTCATAGAGTGAATAACCAAGTTGCCCATGCCCTTGTAGCTAATGGGTCCAAGAATAGTTAATGCTTGGAATCTGGAAATTATCTTTTGTTTGCTAAAGGCAGTTGATGGGTGATGTGTTAGAGAAGCAGCTGCCTTAGGTATGTTTCAGAAAAGTGCTTATTCTCATTTTCTGAAAAAAGGCTAAATGGCCTCACTGAAAAGTTTATATTGCTTAGGGTATGAAAAATGATAAAATTGTTAGGATACCTTAAAACAGGAAAGAATTCCAACATTTGCTCAAAAAAACTAATCAACATGAGACAGAGCTAATCAGTATCGATGCATTTTCCTGCCTTATTTGAGATTCTAGACCATTCATTCTGAAAATAACAGCGGGGCTTTTTTTTTTTCTTTAAAGGATCTTATCCCATATAAATTATAGGGATATGTGAACAACAAAATAATGTTTTATGCTTAAGCTCACATTCCATGCATAGGAAAATAATGCCAGCATACTCTGTTTGGTCCACATGTAATGGAATAAACTCTTTGCAATAGACGGAATGTTGTGTCTCCCCAAAATTCAACCTCAAATGTGATAGTATTAGGAGGTGCAGGCTTTAGGAGGTATTGAGATAGTGAAGGTGGAACCTTCATGAATGGAATTAGTGTGCTTATTAGAAGAGGGCAGAGAGTGGGCTAGCCTGTGTGGATACCAGAAGTCTACAACCCAGAAGAGGGCCCTCACCAGAATCTGATGTTGGTCCCAGACTTTCAGCCTCCAGCACTGGGAGAAACAAATTTCTGTTGTTTGTAAGCCAGAAAAGTCCATGGTACTTTGTTATAGCAGCCCAAATGGACTGACTCTCCTCTCTCCCTTTCCATGTTAGCAGGATGGTAAAGTTGGAGCACACTTAGACAAGGCCAACACCTCAGTTTTCCTATGCCACCCTCTCCCACTTTCTAGGGGATTTCCAAATGTCTGCATGTTTACATATGTAAAGTAACAACTTCACAATGTCATATGTTAATCTGAGTTTCTACAGAATAATACACTGGAGCCATCTATCAGCTACTTAATAACGTGTTAATTTCAGAGAACAACATGTCAAAACATCTAATCCACTAAGTAAGTTACTAGTCATATGTAAAAATGAAACGGTGGAACTGTCATTTGCCTATTTTTAAAAACTGGAAATAAGACAGGCTTGTAATGGTTAGTTAGAGATTGGCCTTGAGGAGTTCATAGCCCTCCCAGTGAATCGAAGATCACACTTTAAGAGACACTGGTTTGCGGCATGGGCTCTGGACCCCTGCTCATATTCTTGTCCACTCAACAGATGCGTACTTAGTCAAGATGGCCAACCTCTCTGCATCTTGATGCCCCCATCAAATCGGTGAGATGACTCTGACCTCAAAGGGTAACTGAAAGAATAAAATGATATCCTGTTGCTGGACAAATGGCCCATGCGTGGCACACAGGAAGTGGTCAGCATATGGTAATCATTACTAAGCATGAAAACTGCCCATCCTATAGCGGAGCTTGCTGCTCAAGTGCCAGAAGAGAGCTACAACTCAAGGCATGCCGAGCACCAGTGGTTTCTTTATTACTGGAGGTCGAGAGTCCTCCTAGGTAGCTATCACGGGGGACACATATGTTTGGGGGTTGAATACCTAGAACTCTTACGACTTGGCACATCGTATGTCAAGAAGAGCCAACCCACAGACCATGCATTCCTCCCCCAGATGGGGCCTCACCTCCCAAGCTCATCCTTACTCCCTTTAATTCCATGACAGGAAAAATTATACCTACTGATTAATTCCACAATAAATTCTTATCAAATGCATACTAATTGCCTAGGCCAGTGCTCATTTACACTTGCTAGCTATGCAGCTACTGAGTTGCCTGTTATTTTGGGAGAACATTATAAACACTATCATTCTTACACTAATTATAACAGCAATAATAGTTATAAATAACAATACTTTATATGGCACATTTTTATGTACATTTCTATGTGCATTTTAAAATTTGAAAATGTTCACCCTTTATAGATGAAACCAATTTACATAGTGAATAATTTCTTGGCAAAATAGAAGGAAAGGTATTAAATAACCAGATATGGGGAGAAGAATTGTTGTCCAAACACTGGAGTTCTTCAGATGAAAACGGTGCTACGTCATTCCAGGGTCATCCATTTTCACCCCTGAGCAAGGATGGCTCCGTTCAGACAAAACAGCTCAGGGACACAAAAGCCTGTTAACAAGGTCAGCTGTGAAGGGCAGACCCACACTTGGGGTCATATTGTGCAACCCATCATCATTAGAGCCAAATGCTGCTGCATGTCTTTCTCAAGCACAAGTTCATAGGTTCTTTCCTTGCCCCCAGGACTTCCGCCCACACTGTTTTCATAAAACATAATATATAGTGTCAAAAGACATCACGCACACATCTTTAAAAAACATTCTTTGAAGCAATACAAAATTCATCCATTTGAAAAATTATTGGGTGCTTATTTGTGCTGGGTTCAGGAATTTAACCAAAAGTTTATATAACAAATTTTATTTACATCTTAAGATTTTATATTATTTTATTTCTATTTTTATTTTAGATCATGTGTGCATGTGCCTGTGTGCTCATGTACTTGTTGTGGAGGGGAAGAGAGAAAGAGAGAGAGAGTCAGAGACAGAAACAGAGAGTGAATCCTACGCAGGCTCCATGTTCAGTGTGGAGCCCGACACAGGGCTTGATCCTATGACCCTGGAATCATGACCCGAGCCAAAATCAAGAGTCGATTGCTCAACCAACTGAGCCACCCAGGTGCCTAACACCATAAGATCTTATTTTGTTAATCTTTTTTAATGTTTTATTTATTTATTTATTTAGAGAGAGAGAGAGAGAGAGAGAGAGAGAGAACACGAAAGAGCAGGGGAGGGGCGGAGAGAAAGAGACTCCCAAGCAGGCTTTGCACTATCAGCACAGAGTCTTATGCAGGGCTTGAACCCATGAACTATAAGATCATGACCTGCGCCAAAATCAAGAGTCAGACACTTAACTGACTGCACCACCCAGGTGCTGCATATCTTAAGATTCTAATTTGAAAAAAAAAAAAAAGCACAAAGTTTCAGCAAAAAAGCCACAGTGGAAGACATTTTATTCTGCTGGGTAGGGTTGCTATCTAGGGTTTCCAGTCCCCTGCAAGTAAAGTGAGGGTGGTGGCATTGATGGAAGGCCAGTTAGGAGTTAGATGCCCTGTACTGATGTAGCTGGACCCCTAGTCAGTGTGATGTAGAGCAGGAAGAGTTGGTGCTGGGTGGTTAGGTTATGCCATGAGCTAAGCTAAGTTCAAGGTCCAGTCTTGCTTCTAAGGGAAGAATGTGCTTCTTTCTGATCACTATAGCTTGTGCCAAGATTGAGGGAGGTTACTTTGCTTATTCTGCATATTTAAATTTAAGTGTAGTCTTCCAGTAGGCTTACAGAAAGGAAAACTCATCCACCAAACCATCCGGTTCACCCACCGAACTCTGACAGGTTGTTGGGAATTTGAAGGGAAAGTGCCTGGTTGCATAACTACAACTCCCTATTTTGCTCTTGATCACAGGTCCCTCTAGACAGGTAGGCAAATAGGATTTCTAGCAATGTCAAATGGTATTAAGTCTTTCTACAATGAACACTTTGGAAACCTCATAGGAAGCTTGATAGTAAGAACTGAGAAACGTAGAGTTGAGCAATAATTTCTTTTTCCAAATTTAATATGAGTGTCCTCAAGGGAAAATAAATATTTTATTCACACGTGTTGGAACTTGTATGTGCATAAAATATCTCTGATATGATGAGTAAGAAACTAGTAATATGTTTGTCTCTGGGGAGATGGTGAGAGGAGAGGGGAGCATTTATGGACTATCTTTTGAACCATTATATTGAACCACAATATTTTAAAACATTGTGTATATATTATTCAAATATTCCCTATGCAGAATTAAATTCAATTAAAATTTAAAGTAAAAACCAAACAATTGTTAAAATATTCTCAAATAAACATTAATTTTAGGAGATACAAAGTACTTCTTTAAATGGTTTGCCTTAATTCATTCAATTTTATTGTAAGTGGGTATTTAAGTTGTATCTAAGACTTTTTTCTCTATAGTGAAATGCACATTTCTGTTTTATTTTCTTAGGTTCCCATAAAAGGAATAGCTAAGAAAAAGGGCATAATTATTTTAAAGGTTCTTTGAAACACTGAGCATGTTATGAGTATGCCTGTCTCATTATACTCTTTATGACGTTATTATTATTATTTCAAAACAGTAACTGCGATGGCATGCCTGGGTGGCTCAGTCAGTTGAGTGTCCAGCTTTGGCTTGAGTCATGACCTCATGGTTTGTGGGTTTGAGCCCCGTGTCAGACTCTGTGCTGACAGCTAGCTCAGAGCCTGGAGCCTGCTTCAGATTCTGTGTCTCCCTCTCTCTCTGACCCTCCTCTGCTCACGCTGTCTCTCTCTCTCTCTCTCTCTCAAAAATAAATAAAACATTAGGGAAAAAACAGTAACTGTGAATGGAATAGGTGAAAAATGGCTTCTTGATATCTCAAGGTTATAATATGATAACATATTTACCCAAGATTCACTTCTGTCTACATTTAACATGAAATTTTGGTTCTTGTATGTTTTGTATCTCAGGAATGCAAATTACCAAAAAATATTAGCTTGAGAAAATTATAATTTTAAAAGGAAATCTTGTCAACCCTAGGTAGAAATATTCTTTAGGTTTCCTATGGTTTTGGTAAGATCTGCACTATTTTAGTTCTTTGTTGGATGGACGACACAGAAAATATTGTACTCATACAAGAGGATTGTACTTCAACAAAGATGTTAAGTTCCATACCAGTAGTTTCTAAAATAGCTTGGGTTTCTGGGATGTTTGACATTGGCTTGGCATTGTCTGGCTCAGAAATGATCATGGGGAGGCCATCAGGACCCCAGAGGAAAGTCAGATATGGTGTAGCTAGAAGACAGAGTCCTGGTCTGCCACTACTCACCCTTATAACCCTGGACATGTCATTGAACCTCACTTCTCAATGTAGCTGTAGTAGTTAAAACACACTGGCAGTGATTTTTTATTTCAAGTGAAATAACAAAAGTTCTATAAAGGCTAAAGTACTCTGAAATTACAGAATGAGTATTATTGTCAGTTTTGCTATTATTACTGAGTCTCCAGGATTTTGCAATCTTTGGGGGCAGGGAAGGAAAAGAAGTGACAATATTCATATGTTTGCATCCATAGGTCTAACAGGAGAGACTTGGCAGGGGACCATGGGGAGAGGAAGGGGGAAAGAGAGTGGGGGAGAGTGAGGGACACAGATCAAGGAAGACTACTGAATACTGAAGAGGAACCATGGACTGAAGGGGGAGGGGGAGGGAGGGAGGAGGTGATGGTCATGGTGGGGGGCACTTGTGGGGAGAAGCACTGGGTGTTATATGGAAACCAATTTGACAATAAACTATTAAAAAAAAGGACCCCCCCCAAAAGAAGTGACAATATTCATAAGTTTTGTAGGTTGTTTTAATTTTTTCTTTTAATTAGGGAAGAAATTACATACCATACGTGCTTTAAGTGTACACATTCATGGTAGGTACATTCACACTGTTCTAGACCCATCATCCCCATTCACCTCAAGAACTTTTTCATTTTCTGAGACTGAAACTCTGTACCCACTAAACACTAACTCCCTCTGCCTCCCTCCTCTAGTCTCTGGAAACCACCGCTCTTTCCGTCTATAAATCTGATTACTTCTAGGTTCTTTATCTAAGTGGAATCAAACACCCTTTGTTCTTTTATGAATGGCATATTTCACTTAACATAATATCTTCAAGATCCATCCATCCTCAGAATCTCCTTCCTTTTAAAGGCTGAATAATATTCTATTATCTGCATATAGCACACTGTGTCCATTCATCTATAGGTGGATGCTTGGCTTACTCCTGCCTTTTTATTATTGTGGCTAATGCTGCTATGAATGTGGTACATTTATTTCATTAAAAAACATTTCCTGTGTGTGTGGTAGAAGTAAATTCCATAATTTTGACCTTGGTGGCCACTGAATAATAGCAGCCTTTTCGATTCAAGGGATTTTGTGTCTGATGGAAAGACTTTCTGGAGTCCGGAGCCCAGTGTTTTGCTCTAGACAGTAAAAACAAACCCATTCTAACTTAGCTATGAAGATATATGCTTAGGAAGGGCAGCCCAGTTAGAAAAGCACACGTTACTGGTAATGTGGGCCTGCCCCACAGTCCTGTGTGGCTTACAGAGATTCAATAATGTTTCTCTGGTGTGCAAATAGAGAGTGAGCTATCACGGGCTTGAAAGAAAAATCTGTGGCAGGTTTGCACAATGTTTGGAAGAAAAGCAGGGGGGAGAGATTATCTCCTGGCAGGTCATCTTGTAAGAATTACAGACTTTTAAAGTGCGATGGGGCCTTTTGGGAATCACTAATCTACCACGCCTCTCCTCCAACCTAGGACCCCAAATAATTGACGGGAAACTGACAGCGCAAGAGAGTGAAGATCAGCCAGTCCAATAGAAATACAATGCAAACCATATACATAATTTAAACCTTTTCTAGTAGCCACATTAAGAAGTAACATGAAACAGTTAAAACTAATTTCAATATGTTTTCTTTAACCTAATGTGTACCAAGTATTATCATTTCAGGATGTCCTCAGTGCCCAGATTATTAGTGAGATATTTTACCTTATTTTTCCATACCAAACCTTCAAAATTTCGTATGCATTTCACATGTCCTTCTCAAGGCGGATGTTACATTGTCAGTGGTTTAAGTGAAATACAGCTGTGACTAAACAATACAGTTGAAATAAGTGGAAAAGTAATTTACACTGCTAGAATATTTAAATGATAATTAATTAAGAGTTAAATAGCATTCGTTTTCATTTTTAGGGGGATATTTCTAGAGCTCACTAGCCATGTGTGGCCAGGGGTGGTTGCCGTGGACAGTGCGGCTTTAGATAATACTCTTTTTCAGTTATAGACTCGAGGCCTGATATTCATAGCCCATACTTATGCTGGTATCACTCCTACTTCATAGAGAGCATGGTTCTCAAAGTGCTGTCTAGTAAAGAGGAGCATCTGCATCACCTGGGAACTTGTCTGAAATGCAAATCTATGGGCCTTCTCCTAGACCTACAGTGTCAGAAATTCTGGGGGGTGGGGCCCAACAACCTGTATTTTAGCCTGCCTTCCAGGTGATTCTGATTCATGCTCCAGTTTGAAAACTACCACGATAGGTTTAAAGACTTTCCTCGGAGTGAGAGATGCCAAGAGAACGGCAGCCTCCGATGTGCAGTGCTGAACCACAGAACTTTCTGCACTCTCCAATATCACAGGCACCAGCCACATGGTCAGTGGCCACGCAAAACATGGCTAGTGCAGTAAGGAACTAGGTTTTAAATTCTATTTAATTTTAATTGCCTTAAATCTAAATTTAGGTAGCTGAATTTGGCTAGTGGTTATCGAATGAGCCTCTCTCACAAGCATGGGGTTTAGTGACTGTGCAGGGTCATCGATCCAAACCTGGAGTGAGTTTAGGGTTAACTCAGAGGTGGAATCTGATAGGCAACAGGCCTGCCTTCTCTAGGGTTACTCTCTTAGAACAGAGATGAAGTGGATTCACTGAACCGATGTGTGTTCTAAACCCAGGATTATGGTAGTCAAAACAACATGTAGCCCATTGCTTGATCAAGACTTAGGGACTTACTTTTCCAGGTCAGAAGTAGAACCACAAATTCTGACAAGGAGGCTCTGACACAACAATGATATTTTGTAATTAACGATCGCACAATCTGTTCTCTTCCTTTGGCCCTTGAGTTATCATAATGGACAGTACATTAATTTTTTAATGGTACAGGCAATCAGGCTATGCTTATGGTGACCTTTTTAAAAAATTTGTTCATTCTCTTTTCTAAAAAATGCTTTCTGGAGCTGACAAATGTCTCTATCTTTCTCCTGGACCCTTTCCCATTCTACAGTTTTTGAGTAATTACTATGGGTTCCTTGAGTTTCCAAAGTAGAAGCATTTTCCACAGTGACAGAGAGAAAAAGAAAATAGCTGTGTCTCCAGTTACTAGATGGAAAAAAATCTCAGTGCTCTGGCTCTTATTACTAAAAATGAGAGTGGACAGGAAGACAAGTGGCTTGGATTGTTTTGTTCGGATGATCACACCTTCCGGAAACCAACTTAACTCCCATGTTTCCCTGGACTTGAGCCGTATTTGATCATGTGACTGCTGTAGGTTCTATGGAGCCAGTATGTGATTTCTGATCAACTGTACCAGGCAAAACAGAGGGACAGCATGGCTGGTGGCACCACTGGGCCCCATCACAATGTGCTCTGTAGCGCAGGTGCAGCCATGAGGGTAAAGACCACCTCAAAACAACTCTAGCTCTTGAACTTCCCATCTGATTACTCTTCCCGGAGAAAAGACACTCAGCTTGTACCCAGTTGCAAATGCTAGAACTTTTATGAGGTCTGTGCCTTTTTTTTTCCATTTTCAATTTTTGTTAAAAATATTTATCTTTACCTTCCTTCTACTGCTATTTTTTTTTACTCTTTTGTAATACAGTTTTTAAATTATATTTTTCTTCTTTTTTTTTTTGCTGGTTGTTTACTTTCCTTCTTTTTTCATTTCTTTTCTTTCATCTTGGAGGTTGACGTGGTGTCTCCGGATTCGGTTTGAAATGTAACGACTTCCGCGTCTTCTGAGGGTGAACCTGAACATTCCATTGGCTCCTTGCTGCCGGGGTCGGCTCTGCTCTCCGGGCACAAATCCGGGTCAGGAGGCAGCCAGGCGCTCTTTGGGGTTGGTGGTTGTGTCTTCATCTTCCGGCTGAAATGGCAGGACTTTCGTGACTTCATAGGCCAAACCTCCGGAGTCTTCTGGCTCCTTGCGGCAGGAGTTGGCTCTGATCTCCGGGCACAAATCGGCTTGAGAGATCGGCCAGGCACTCTCGGCAGTTGAGGCGGTGTCTCCGACTGTCTTCCGTTTGGGATGGAACGACTTCCCGGACTTCAGAGGGCGAACCTCCCTCTGCTTCAGTAAATAGGGTGCATCCTGAAGCTGGAAGAGGAACACGCTGCTCTCTCTCCTGATGAGATGTGTTCCCGGGCTTCCCTTCTTTTGTGTCTTTGACACAGCACTTCCCCTCCAAGGAACAGAATGCATGCCACCAAACCCTCTGGATGTGGATTCACCCTAGCATGGAAAGCTGTTCCAGCAGGGAGTCCTGTCCCCCACTGGCACATGAGGACGGATCACGGTCGGATCCGCTTCACACGGACACCTGCGATGCGCAGCGTCTGCCTGCCGGTCATGCTGCTCTCCGAGGAAAGGATGTGCTGGAGACTCCTGGCCTAGCCAAGTTCACCAGGGAAGGAGCGGGCAGATCGCTATGCCATTTTTTGTGTCCCAGGTCCGGAGCTCCACTGCACAACGTCGGGGGAAGAAGAGCGGCCGAAGCATCCCCGGGGACGCGGTGGTGGGCGACACCGGGGATGGAGGAATAGCAGGCGCCAATGCCCCCCACGTGCCCCTCAACGGTCACCCTCCTCCTACCTCTTCACCTCTGGCTCCACCAGCCTGGGCGGACCGGCTGCCGAGGCCGCAGCTGGCAGACCGGTAGCGAGCCGGGAGTGGAGCCTCTGTGCCATTTTTATTTGTAAGTAGAACAACAACAAAAAAAAAAACCCCAAAACCCCACCCCCAACATATAATGCACAGAAAGTACCACATAAACTGATAAACTGGCAAAATAATTCTGTCTTTGACGAAAGGAAAGTGACACAGAGCTGTTGTTTTCGATATGCCCACCTGAAACCTTCCTAAACAATGGTCTACCTCATCCATCTGATGCTTTAATTGGCAGACAGGAAAGTCTGATGGGAAAATAATGATCTCTTAAATACCTGAGAATGAAAAGCAAATTAAGTTAGCACAGTGTAAAAGGCAAGTAATTACATAATGTCAATCCATTTTATACTGTTTAGTCTTAAACAGCACAAGAAGAACAGACATGTTTAGGAGAGGGGAAAATAAAGTATCTCTTTAGATGAGTTATGCCCTGCTTACTTGGTTGAACAATGATTGTACCCCCTGAGAGGCTACCTGTCTCCCAAATCTCCTTCTCCAGCCTGTCCTAATTTGTACCAACCCACGACAGGGTGAACATCATTATGAGCCAAGGATTGTTTTTTTGGTTCATAGATATGTTCCTGAATAGGACCAGGCTGCACCATGGGACAAAAGAGTCACAGCCTTTATGTGGCCGGGAGAGAGAGACCCAACCGAGGGAGGGACCCAATCTTTGGCTGTAGCCAAGTCTGGTACTTGGGTACTTTATGACTTCAGGTTGCTTCTTACCATCCACCCAAAAGGCACATTCTTGAGGACTAGATCCCTGTGGTGATGACAGGGAAGCCACATACAATAGAAAGGGCGCGAAATCCCAGGATGAAGAAGGATGCAGGGAAGCTGACAAGCTCAGTGGCATTCAGAGCAAAGAATACACCTGCTCACTCTCCCAATCCTTTTTCCCTTCCTTTCTCCCTTCCTGCTTTTCACCTTTCCTTTTGTCTTTCTTTGCTTTCTTCCTTTCTCATTCTTTCCCTCCATTTCTTCCTTTCCTTCCAAATGGAAATACTAGTTTTATATATATATAGGTGTGAGTGTGTGTGCTCTTTGTAAAAACTTCATAGAACGCAGAGATCTAAAGAAGAAAGTATATGCAAATAATCCTATTTCTGAGAGAAAAACCACTGTTAAAGAGTTTAGAGTGTATTTAAAAAATTTTTTAATGGTTTTTTATTTATTTTTGAGACAGAGAGAGACAGAGCATGAGAAGGGGAGGGGCAGAGAGACAGGAAGACACAGAATCTGAAGCAGGCTCCAGGCTCTGAGCTGTCAGCACAGAGCCTGACGCGGGGCTTGAACCAATGAACGTGAGATCATGACCTGAGCCGAAGTCAGAGGTTTAACCGACTGAGCCACCCAGGCGCCCCTAGAGTGTATTTTTTATGAACTTTTTCCCTGGCATATTCTCATTTCTCTCTGTCTCACTATATGTGTGGATAATATAATATAAAATACATATTTGAATTAAATATACTATATCAACATACAAGTCATGTATGAATTGTACATACAATTTCTGTGATACTTTATACTCAGCCCCATTTCTGCATATTCCCTGAGGAATGTGTAGGAGTCATAGTTCTTTTGTCTTAAGTTTAATTGAAGTGATCCTTAAGAACCTGGAACTGGGGATTGAAATATGGGAAGGGTATGCTGGCATCTCTGAGTCCTTAGATACATCATGGGCAAATGCTCTGCAATGTTCATAAATGCATATCTGGTACAAAAGCTTCATTCATGCAAAAGGTATACTATACTACATAGTATAAATTAGGGTCCAATAGGGAGGATGTTCCTAATTTCAGTTTGTGGATGCTATGCCAAGTAACCTTTATCCCTTTAAAAACACACTAAAGCCTCATATATCCAGAATGCTATAGCTTGAGCCTTTGCAAATTCCCTTAAGTGCTGTGGTTGCTCTTTCAAGCATCAAAGTTTTTCTACTGGAGCCTCTTTTTGTGGAGAGCTTTCTAAAATAGGTTACATAAGTTTTGTCATTCTTTAAACTAGTATCCTGAATGTGATTTAACTTTTTGTGAAGGTTCAGCTCCATTTAACGATCCATTGCATAGATGTAACACGCCGTGGCCTGGATGTTGGGAGGTATATAGAAATGTTGGTATCGACGCAGAATGGCTTGAGATGGCTGTGCTGTCTGAGCTCATCTGTCTTCTGTTTGCGGATCTCTGTCTCTTTATTTATGGACAATCTATTACCCTTCTGGCTGTATCACTGCATTTTCCCGGGGCAACAGCATTAACGGTCCTGTCCCTTTCTTTCCATCCATTCCAATTCGTTCCTTCTATGGAGGTCTTGGAAACCAGATAACCAGGCTTGCTGGAATTGTGTGTAAAGTAGAATAAAACAGATAAATAAAAGTGGACTCAGCATTAAGCCCATCCTGTTTCTACATGGAAGAATCGGCTACATTCGCTTCAGTAATGATCTTTGTTGCCTATTTTGGTTATTTGAATTTTTTTTAATTAAAAATAATTGAGTCATGGGTACGGCGCCTGACACAGTCAATAAATATCTGTCAAATTGAATGAAACTAATCTTCTGATGTGTATCTGGGAAAATGGCATTGCCAGATAGTTGAGTTATCCATGGATGAAGGGCTATACTTGGACACTGTGAGGATCTGGGTGGACCCTTAAAACCACCACAGGTAGAAAGCTGCTGTGACTGTCATTGGCTCAAGAAACAGTAGATCCACAAGCAAGACCTTCCTAAGCTTCATCGAGCTCTTCATCAGACCTGTCACTAATGAGACTCTCCAGTTCCCTAACTCCCTTCACCCCTGAATCATGGCTTTTAGAACATCCTTGAGAGGCTCACAGTGTCTCCTGGCATCCATTGTAGGTTTTGAGACACATTATTGACCATTACTACCCATCCTGGGTCTGGCTTCTCAGATTACATTCAGGCAATATCTGCATCCCCACTGGAGGTCCTCCACATCTACACTTTCACTAGCCCCCAAATCACCATTTCCTAGAAAATTTGCCCAGCAGTGAGTAATACAAGAATATCATTTTCTCAACACTCTTAGCTCTTTCTTATGCTCCAGTTCTATAAACTATACAGCAATGTCATGCGGTTATTCCAAAAAAAAAAAAACAAAAACACAACACCGGGGGGTTGGAGCTGGCCAGCAGCATGGGGGTCCAGGGCTATGTTTCCTCAGCCTTAAGGTACACAGAAATATTCTAAAAATGCAGATCCTGATTCAGTAGGTCCAGGATGGATTCGAAAGTCTGCATTTCTAATAAATCTTTCTACTCCTAGGATTATATTTTCTCTACCAAGAAAGCCAACCCCTGTCTTGTTATTCCTGAAGCTCTGCATTCCCACCTGTTATTTTCTATGAAACAAAGCAGGAAACAGGAGATTGAGAGTTCCTGGCAAGGTGCATATGGGTGGCGACGGTCAGTTTCTGAACTATCAATATCAGAGCCAATGTAGATAGTAATCCACTCCCCATTTTGCTAAACCAAACAGAAAACAACCCTAAATAATGATACAACATTGCCAACAAAATTAACCATCATCTCACATCACAAACACACACACATACAAATTTCTCAATAAAACTCCAGGCATTAGAAATGATGAGAAACATATCTGGTTAAACGTAGGAGTCAGGGTCTTTTCTATTTGTTGTACATTAATAAATGAAATGTAGTTTATCTACTGGAATCCCTGTGATATAAACAACTTAATGGGAATACATTTGGCTTCCAGCTGTCAGTGAATTTAGGTAAATCCAGCCTTGCGAGAAACATGCTTTATGTGAAAAACAATTTCAAATTCCATGAAAGCACCTATTTATTATCTCAGCCATGTCACTCTAGAGAAGGTAAATGAATAATCAGATCAGTCACCAGGACTTTATGACCTATGTCCACTTAGTATCAGCTATCCACCTTAAATTAGAATGATTATGGCTTTGTTTTGTCTATGTTTGCTATAAATCTGAATTTTTATTTTTATTTTTGTAACTAGAGTGTGTGTAACTTTTGTGTTCTCCTAAAAGGTTTTTAAAGCTAAGGATTTCATCTTAAAAAGAAAATCAACGAGAAGACCACTATGCTTTACCTGCTGTACTGACATTGACTTCCACCAGGGAAAGCCATTCATTTACCTGCACAGATGATCATGGTCCCAATTCAACACTGGGGTCCCTTTTTAAGGGCCATGTATGGTTAGCGGAATTTTAGCCAACTGAGCCACCCAGGCACTCCATTATTAGCGGAATTTTAGAAGTTCAGTCTACAGTAAAGCCCATCTTACAAGAACTCCATGTGGCGCGAAATTTCAGGGCTTTCTAGTATTTGATAGAAGATGTCTTCCCCATTCCCCCTTCCCACTGCCATGCAGTTAGTCTCTGAGATTTCCTTTAAAATAACCAGATTGCTCAGATTCAGAAGCTTTTCGAAGTGAAAATACAAATAACTCCTAACAAGGAACGAAGTATCCTTTGGAATTCCTTGTGAAGGACAGAATACAAAGCTGGATGGGTTAGAGGTCTTACTTAGAATTACAATTAATTATGGAAAGAGCCTTACAGTGTGTGGGTCAGTATGCATAACACTTCATTTTAATTTAATTTAATTTTATTTTATTTCATTTATCTTTTATTTTTATTTTTTTAATGTTCTTTATTTATTTTTGAGAGACAGAGAGAGACAGTGGGAACAGGGGAGGGTCAGAGAGAGAGGGAGACACAGGATCTGAAGCAGGCTCCAGGCTCTAAGCTAGCTGTCAGCACAGAGTCTGATGCGGGGATCGAACCCACGAACTGTGAGATCATGACCTGAGCCGAAGCTGGATGCTTAACTGACTGAGCCACCCAGGCACCCCTTTATTTCATTTATCTTATTTTATTTTATTTTTTTAGAGAGGGAGATATTATAAGCAGGGAAGAGGGGCAGAGGGAGAAAAAGAGGATATGAGAGAGAGAGAGAGAGAGAGAGAGAGAGAGAGAGAGAGAGAGAATCTCAAGCAGGCTCCATGCTCAGAGCAGACCCTGACCCTGGGAAGATGACCTGGGCTGAAATCAAGATTTGGACATTCAACTGACTGAGACTCCCACTAGGCACCATGCATAACACATCATATGTATTATCTTATTTGATCCTAATGAAAATATTCATTTATAGGTGAAGAAATAGAAGATTATGGAGGGTAAGTAAATTTCCCAAAGTCACACAATATGTAAGTGTAGAACTTGAACTAAAGTCTGGCTGAGGTTGGAGTATGGACCACAGCACTATAACTGTTAGGTTATAATCCAGACTATTAGCAAATACTGTTATTATATGACTGATAATTTATATTACATTTTAGAAGGATTCATAATTGAATCAAAACCAATCAGTTTGTCAACAAGCATATCCGACTGCCTACTATGTGCCAGACACAAACCTAAGCACTGAGGACAGTGGTAACAAAAGGGATGTGCCTTTCGGTCCTGCAAGGGGTGCTGCTACTCAGTGCATTAGTATGCTTAGTACTAGTACCAGCACTGAGTGCTTCTACTCCTACTACTATAACTGCTACTAATACTTGGACTTGACTACGTGCCAGGCAGGATTTTAAATTCTCTCTCCATTATCTGCTTAAAACAGGTGGTTTTGTTATCTTCATGTTACAGATCATGAAACTGAGGCACAGATATTAAGGAGCTTGCCCAAGATCATGCAGGTAGTTAGTGGAGGAGGTGGACATAGAATATGGGCAGCCTGACACCAAAGTCCATGTTCTTAGCTGCCACAGAAAGCCAACCATTATGATTTAATTTAATCCTGGCATTAATATTTAATGCTACATAATGCAAGTGTGCAAATTGCAACAAAGAAGAATAAGGTATGGGGGCCCTGGGTAGATCAGTCAGTTAAGTGTCTGACTCTTGATTTTGGCTCAGGTTCATGGTTCATGAGATCAAGCCCCGTTTTGGGCTCTGTGCTGACAGATTGGGACTGGGAGAGCCTGCTTTGGATTCACTCTCTCCCTCTGTCTCTGCCCCTCTCCCATGCACACTTTCTCTCTTTCTCTCTCTAAATAAACAGATAAATAAATAAACTTAATAAACAAGAAGAAGAAGATGTGCATGACTAGGGACCCAACCTAGTTTCTGGGTTTGAAAATACTTCTCTGAGGAAGACCAGAGGCTTGCAGTTTGGGGTGGAGGGCAGGAACGGCCAGCTCAACAGGTCCTTGAGAGAAGACAGACGCGATATGCAGGAGGGTGTGTGAGAAGCCCCTGTGATTCTCTTGCCCTATGGTTTTTCCTTTTCCTTTTAAATTTAAGGTCATGGATGTGGAGATAAGGAAGGAAAGTGTGGACAGGATAATGAATATTTATTGAGTTAGGGTACTTTACTAGATGCATTCCAGACAATCAATGACTTTGAATTCTCACACGTCATGTGAGATAGGTTTCGACACCATTTAAAGAATGAGAAAACTGAGGCTTCCACAGTGACTTGCCCAGAGTCCCACAGCATGTAGGTGACAAAGTCAGGTTTTGAATCTAGTCCAGTCCTGGGCTCTTTTCACTGACCATGAGGACCCTGTATTTTTTCTTTTTATTTTTTTAATGTTTGAGAGAGAGAGCGAGCGAGCAAGTGGGAGATGGGCAGAAAAATAGTGGGACAGAAGATCCTAAGTGGGCTCCGTGCCAACAGCAGCAAGACCAAGGCAGGGCTTGAACTCACCAACTGTGAGATCATGACCTGAGCTGAAGTTGGACACTCAACCGACTGAGACACCCAGGTACTGGGGACCCTATTGGAAGAGAAAACTCTAAGTCATGGAATGGGATCAGGACCTATATAGTCATGTTCCAGAAATGGAAGAAATAGTAGAGAGGCACAGAAACCCCATTATAGTTCTTTTAGGGTCACGAATTCTTTCATTTGATCATGAAAGCACACCCCCCCTTCCTTAATTCCTCTTTGTGCCCATCATTAAATTATTAATTTAATAATAATATTAATTAATTATTATTAATTATTAATTATTAAATCCTTAGATTGACTCTAACTGTGGGAAGAATGATTCCAAAAAGTATTATCACCTCAAACATGGATAAGTTTTTAAAAAGAATGTTTTCAAAACATTCCATAAAAGCCTGTCCAAACTATCCTACTCTCTGAATGTTAACACGGTGTTTCATTTTAGAGAAAAATTATGTTTAGAATCATTCTTGTGCAGAACATGCATGTGAAAGCCTTTACCTCTTTCTGGGTCTCTTGTTTTTTTTTATCCATCTAATGGTCAGAGCCAAATCCAAAGGAAAACAAGAAGATAAGAAACGCTAACAGTGAAAGCAGGCCAGAGAAATATACGACTGTTTTCCTCCAAGGATTAAAAGATACTTTGCTTTGAGTCACTTTGTACCCGTACAACAAGGTAATACATGGTGTGGAACTGACTAAACAAGATTCCATTGATAGCTTAAAAGCTCTGAGTGTTCTTATGTAATGAACTATTTCATGTACTAATGGCTCAAAAAGAATGAGAAATGTTTTTTTTAATCTTTTTTCTTCAGAAGTTAACTGAATGATGAATTAAAAGTATAATGCCCTTGTTCTAAATCAAAGAATGCTCAACCATAATAAATGATGATCTATAATAACATTAGGCTGTATATAATGCATTTATTAGGATGAGAGGTAAACTCATTTCCATCACTAGCTTTGGCTCTTTGAAAGCATTATTTTATGTGGAGATAAAAAAGTGGATATTGATTTTTTTTAAAGGCAAACATCAAATTTTATTGACTTGAGTTTGCCAAGGTCAATATATTCTTCATAGAACAATATATCCATATGTTCACTGAAGCACAGAATCAGGTTTTATACTGTTATGCATATTTTGGACATCCTATGGTGTAGACTTTCAGAGTCTTTAGCCCGAATGCCTTTCTTTAGGTGGAGAGATTGATTCTCACTGAAAGGACATTCTAACCGGTTCAAACCCAAATCTCCAAACCATCAAACCTTCTGTACAGAGCACTGTGGGTCAACATGGGCTGAACTCCCTTAATTGTTTTAGCTTTATTGGTTCATAGGTATTCCTATAATTTATCACACCACTGTCTATTTACATGAAGTTGTTAGTTTTATTTAGGGAGAAAGTGAAACTCTAAACAATCTGTTCTGTGAGGAATTACCAGCTAATATTGGTCCTAAGAAAATGCACACCTTGGTTAGGAGCCCACTGGCCATCAAACATGACTTTTAATATGGGCCATTAGATAAAGAAACAATACATTCACATGGACACAGACAGAAGAGGGCAATGCTGTTAATTTTATGATTAAACTGAAGCTAAAAATTGTGTTCAGTCTGACCAATCTCCTGAGTGATGCTAGCACACATTACTAGAATTTCTCTCACTATCTCTTCTCTACTTGAAATTCAAGTACATGGCAAAGCACAAATAAAGACACTTGCCAGGCTCAGAGAGAAGATCCAACTCTGTCCATGTGGAGTGGCATAACACAGAAGCAAAAATAAGAATTCCAAAAATAAAATTCTCTGAAAACACACACATAACACACACGCACACTCGCGCACACACTCGTACATACACAATTTTATTTTTCCTGAATCAATAAGTACACATAAAAATAAGTGAAATATATTTCTTCACAATATAAACTATCGGTTAGTTCTAGAATTTGATGTTCCATTGGCATTTATAGGTGACTAACTCTTTGGTAACATGGACATGTTCTGTGCTAAATAACCTCTGTGAAAAACAGTGCTGTGGATGGTGGGTGATCAGGATGTGTTGGTACAGGTGCATCCTTGTGAAATAATGTATCATTCTGGTGAGCAATGCTGATAACAGGCGGAACTATGTATGTGTGGGGGCGGGGAGTATATGGCAAATCTCTACCTTCCTCTCACTTTTACCATGAACCTAAGACTGCTCTAAAGAAAGACTAAAAATAATGTCTTAAATTTGGCTGTGTAGATTTTCAAAAGTATATCTAAATGTTCATAAACTTAGATTGGGTGAGAGCTAAGTGATAATATGCACAAGCCTAAAAGTTTTAGCTGAATGCTAAATGTGAATAGCCTCTTATGAGGGAGAGAGAAGGGAGTAACTGACAGTACACAGTGGTCTCCCCTCTTCACGGGGGTACGTTCCAAGACCCCCGGTGAAAACTGCAGAGGGTCTGAACCTTATATATACTCTGCCTTTTTTAAATACATACATACCTATAATAAAGTTTAATCTATAAATTAAGCACTGTAAGAGAGGAACAACAACTAACAATAAAATAAGATTATAATAATATGATGTAATAAAAGCTATGTAAATGAGACCGCTCTCAAAATATCTTATTGTCCAGTATTCACCCTTCTTTTTATTTATTTATTTATTTATTTATTTATTTATTTATTTATTGAGAGACAGAGAGAGACCGTGTGAGCAGGGGAGGGGCAGACAGAGAGAGAGGGAGATACAGAATCAGAAACAGGCTCCAGGTTCTGAGCTAGCTGTCAGCACAGAGCCTGCTGCAGGGCTCGAACCCATGAACCATGAGATCATGACCTGAGCCAAAGCTGGATGCCTAACCGATGGAGCCACCCAGGCACCCCCAGTATTCACCCTGCTTGTGGTGACGTGGGATGATAAAATGCCTGCATGGTGACGTGAAGTGAAGTGAATGGTGTAAGCATTGTGGTGCAACGTTAGATCACTGGGGACCTTCTGACAATACATCAGGACGCTGGCCTGCTTCCAGAGGGCGGCTGACCACGAGTCCCAGAACGTGGGGGCATGGAGACCATGATGAGGTGGGCTACTGTGGTACCAATGAAGTTATTCTTCTTCATAATCTCCTGCGTAGGACAAAGGGAAGATAGACTATGACTGTCATCTGTGTTCCCTCTAACATTTAAAATTCAGAGAGACAGGAAGAGGACTTACCAGGATTGTTGAAAAGCAACAGATCTTCAATTTGACAAACCTCAAGTATTTCATGATCTGGTTGAAAAATCTGATAGCAGATACTTGCCTATATTCTTTACAAAAGCTCCCTATAGAATATGGCTACTTAACTTTTGGGGAACTCCATTGAATTTTGTATTTTTGTACATTACTCTTTGGGCTCCTGATAGATTTTGAAGTTAAGTCAGGGAGAGTGGTTTCTAAAATCTGGAATAAAAAGACTTACTTGGGGTAGGCAGATTTGAGGTGTGTCCTAACTTGTAAGAATCTGTCGATGGGGAAGAGTCACAGTTATAAGATGTGACCAATGTCCTCAGTAAAGCATCTACATTCGAAAAATGGTCACATCTATCTGTATACGATAACATTTTTTAGCTTCAGGCAGCACTTTGTGCGCCTACAGATTGGGTAACTCTGCCATTACCCTGAGGGTCTCTGGTTGGACCACTGCATTAATGCTGAGATTGAAAGGGAGAATGGAGACCTTGTCCACCAGAGCCCTGGGTGTATCATTCCACAGCATTTCATTAGTGCGGTTGCTTCATATATGACAACACGACTTTATATCCATTGACAGCCAGTCAAAGTGCTAGAAGCCTTCCAGCATTTAGCTGGTGATCTCCCTTTAAGGCAAGCTCCAGATTAGTCCCATTTCTGATTCCCTTTTGCTTACAGCTCTATTAATCTGAGGGTCTGCAACAATAGTTGCTGAAGAAAGAAGTGTAACTGTTGCCAGAGCATGGAGACCCATTATCAATGAACAAGGAGTTTAAATAGAATCAACTAATGTCTAGCTAAAATGTCCTCTCTGACACTGAGCTGATGTGAGGAACAGCAGATGCTTGAATAATCAGATAACCTTTCCAATGCAACGAATGGCCTTGTGAAAGTCCCACAATGCTCCAAAAACCTAGCACACTACACTTCCCGGAAAAATAAGACAACAACATTTAAATCAGTGCTCGCCACATGCCAATCATTATAGTAAGTCTTGTTTCATATATTATCTCATTTAATCCTCACAACAACCCCATAGGTGGTTATAGGATCATAGTACTCATTTTGCACCAGGCAACTGAGGCATAGAGAAGATAAATGTTTTGCCCAAGGTCATCTAGCCAGGACAGCTTCAGACAGACTGGCTCCAAAGAACCTCTCTGCCACTCCATTATACTGTCTACAGTGCTGTTGAAATGACAGAGCTGTGTTTAAAAAAAAAAAAAAAAGACAAAACTCATTGGTCAAATTGCATAGGGATGGGAATAAAATTCTGTCTGATCTGCCACACAGAGCCTACCAGGAATAGCCCATCTAACGATATCAGTGGTCTTTAATTTTCAGTCTGTGCAGCCAGAGTCTCAAGTCTGGAGAGAATGTTTATCATCAGGACTAGCATACAGAGGGGCAGCACAGGCTTTAATCCTCTGAAATGTTTTCTTACCATCATGGAAGTCCTCACAGAAAAGTTTCAGTTTGTACCAGCTCTACACAAAGATAACATTTGCATAAGCTTGAGCCAAGCCAACAGAATTCTGAGCATGTTTCCTAGTGAATTTACTTTCTGGCTAGGCAATGCTGAATTCTGCCTCGTGGAGGGAAAAGGCATCTTTAACTTGTAGACTACCCGTCAGAACTAACACGGAACATATTTGGATTCAGCCATCAGGGTCTGAAACATTTGAGAGGTTTAGAGCTAAGTGGTATGCACTCCTTCGAAGCTGTATCTCAACCCTAAGCCAATGCCCTCACATCCAGGAAGGAAGAAGCTGGTTTATAGTCTGAATGGTTTGTCTTCTGTAACTGGCAGATCATTGGCCTGGGGACAACGTTTGGAAGTCTATTTGACTAGACAAGACAATTCTTTTTGGCAAATAAATAATTACATGTAGAATTAGCAAACCGAATAAAACAGATAATAAATACAAACAGAAAGCATCTTGAGAAGGGAGAAAAAGGGGCATCTGTTTTGCAGAATTACCAAGACTCCGTACAGGAAGTGGATCAGTGGATCTACAGGGACTGTCTGGACGTTCAGGGAAGACGCTGGTGCATGAGAAGCTCTGGGGATGGCCTGCGTGTGTCTGAGCCAGTTCTTCTTTGGTCCACAGACGGCTTTATAAACCATCTACTTAGGCAATAGTAAATTTCTAAAGAGAAACACATGAACCCTAGAATTAAAAAGTAGGTTTGTGTCAGTTCTAGAAAGGGCAATCCTGCAGACTTTAAGGGAAGGAGGAAGGGTAGTGGAAGTTAGGTATGCATTCCCTACCGTTCATTTTCCCACACCAGAGTGTAGTCCATGTGCCACACAGCCGCCTTGCACGTCAACAGAGGTCCTTAGGACACACAATCCCATGCAGATATCTGAGCAAGTGGTACAAGTTCTCAAGTCTTCTCTTGAAGGCATAGGAACTTTCACTTTACTAACCTTTGGTAGTAAATTTGGACATCGACTGAAGACTGGATCTATTTATTTGCTCCAAAGATCAACTGCCAAGATCCCACAACTATGTATCTCGTGTGTATAAGAACTGTAGGAGACTAAGAGCTCAAGTGCCTTCTCAGATTTGGGTAGGTGACATATGTGGCCAACGGGAGTGGAGCACAAGCCAACAGGGCCTGGTGGAGATTGTGGTGAACTAAGAAGCATATTATTCTCTGTCCAAAGGAGCAGCTATTGCTCAGATTCAGCTGACCAATGCTAAGCACAAATCTAGACATAAGGCACACCCCAAATTTTTGTGTGACGTCTTTCAATATTTATTTATTTTGAGAGAGAGAGAGAGCATGAGCGAGCACGTGTCCACCTGCCAGCACTCAAGTGGGGAGGAGCAGAGGAAGCGTGAGCAAGAAAATCTCAAGCAGGCTCCCTGCTCAGTATGGTGTCTGAAGCAGTGCTCAATTCCATAACCATGAGATCATGACATGAGTCAAAATTAAGAGTTGGACACGTAACCAACAGCCACCCAGGCGCCCCTTCCAATTTTTAAACACTGGTAAATGGTTCAGGTATTTTTAAATATGGTAGGGGTCAAACAAAATAATAGTGTTTCAGGTATTTTGCCAACAGGCTTCCAATTTCTAACCCTTGTTAGGTTCTTTTTAATTTAATAATTTCTCACATTTTTAAGTGACACTGGCATTCCTCATCTGCCATTCCTAAGCATGGACTCTGGGTCATTTTTCTAATATTGGTGACAACTACCACTGGTTTTGGCTAAGCTCCTTTTTGTACACATAGTAAAAGCCAACTGGAAATTGATATCAGAGACAAGTAGGAAACAAATTACCACAGGATAACTAAAAAGCTCATAATTTCAACCCTAAACCTTGGTCTTATTAATATCATGGCCTAATAAGCTTTGTAAACCAGTCATGAACTTTTTCCATTTCACTTAAAATATCATGCTATTTAGGTGTTATTTCTTCTGACAGAATGCAATATTTCATCCATGCTGGGAATTTCAAGAAGAGAAATACATAGACACTGGATAGATGATAGAATATTTATGTTGTCACCATAAATCCAAGGAATCTGATTTTTCTTTGAACTGATTGATATGGGTGAGAATTCTTTATTTTACTTCATGCGTACAGACTTTAAGTAAGAACTAAAATCATAACTCTATTTTTAAATGTAAAGTAACAACTATAGCAAGCATCTGAGTTTCTAAAGCTCTAGAGAAAAAGTGGCATAAAAATATACTCAAATAATCCATCAGAGAAATGCCCCATGCTTTAATGGGTACTGGTGGTTATGGATTCAATACCCAATGTTGGCTCTTGGGAGGATCACTTTATTAAGAGAAAATTTCATTGCAGTTTACACGGACTGGAGCCTTTGAATAGGTTGATGCAGTACATCTGTAGGACTAGTGGGATATTTGAAGAGGTGGATGTAGGCTCACATTTTATCATTAATGCCTCTTGAGCCCTTGAATTCTGGCTTGAGGTCTATATACTTTTCCCTCTCAAGTAGATGGACGATTTCCTATCATTTTGGTGACTTTCACTCAATCAGTTCACTGCTGGCAAACCTTGCTTGCTAATAGAAGCCTTCCTTTGTTCTTCAGTTTCTGGGATAAGAGATAAAAAGAAACCAACAAACAAATCTGGTCTCCTTAGTAAATGGTCTCTTCATTTACTAGTCTGATTTTTACCCATCAGCTGATGACGGAGTGGAGCACAGGGAAAACATTTGTTTACAGTTCAAGAAACAGGAGACCTTCTGGATCCTATTTCATGCCCCCACCTTTGACCATGATCAATTTTCTATAGAATGGTAACATTCTTTGGTGCCTGATATTGCATGAGCCTGTTTTCTAGGGCTCTGGATCTTTAACAAGGCATGGGCTGAGATTCTTCAAATGCTGGTGAATTTTTATGAGGGAAGAAAGAAACTGGAAAATGTATCCTTACTTCCACTTTGGGACCCAACAGAGCCATGTAGGATTTCTTGGGTTCTCTGTTTCCAATGGCAAAAACTTGAGCCTTTAAGGCAGAGTGAGAGAGTCAGGCTGGTTTCCCATCTGAACTTCTGGCTCTTTTTCACAGCCTGAAGGGACAAACCTTCATTCTCATCTGGAGATCCAATGGAGTATTTGATCTAAAAGGGCCCATAACTTTCTATTGCTTAATTTTGGACTTACTAGAGAAATTCTCCTCACTACTACTTTTGCTTTATAGAAATTCCCATTATATAGGTGAGTAACTGAGGCATGGTTTATTTAAGTGACCTCCCCAAGGTAAGGTGCTATCATTGGTCTGTAGAGTGTTCTTTTCACTCAGTGGGGTGATTTCTGTGAATTACTTGGAACAAGCAACTTCCTACAACTAGTTATTTGATCTACCATCCCTCATGAATAACTTTTAGTGGCTTTAATTTCCTTCCTTGGAAAAACAGCATATTCTCTAAAAACCATTAGAGAATTCTTTTTGAGGAGCTGCAGTAACAGATTAGAGAAGTGACATTTTTTCCCAACTCATTCCATAGCCACCATTAATCAGTACACCAAAGAGGCTTCAGTGTCTCACACTGTCTTGCAGGCAGTAATTCTCAGAAAGACGATTCTGAATCCCAGTCTAGGGGCAAGTCTGTGAAATAAGTCAAAGAAAGACAAATACTGTGTGATCTCACTTATATGTTGAATCTAAAAAAGCTGAACTCATAGAAACAGAGAATAAAATAGTGGTTGCCAGGGGCAGGGAGAGTGGGGAATTGGGAGACGTTGGTCAAACGGCACAAACTTCTCATTGTAAGAAGCGTAAGTTTGGGGATCTAATGGACACCATGGGGACTGTAGTTAACAATGCGCGTTGTACATTTGAGAGTTGCTAAGAAACACTTTAAATGTTCTCCTTATAACAAAAACAACAAAATGTCAACATAACAGAAACAACAATGGTCATTGTTGTTTATCCTGAGATAAAGGATGTGTTAACTAACAATCATTTCCCAATATACATGTGTATCAAATAATCACATTTTATACCCTCAACTTGCTCAGCATCATGTGTCACATATATCTCAATAAAACTGAAGGGGAAAGGGGGCAAAACCACCAGCATAATTTCACTTTTTTGAATATTCATGCAAATCTTGGCAAGACGTGACATTGGCTTAGCAAATTAACATAGAGCATAGAACATTCAGGTGTATTTCATGCATATTTTGGAGACTGTCATGGGGAAGTTTATGTTAAACTGTCTGATGATCCTCCTCTCTTGTTGAGGCTTACTACATGCACGTTGTTTCCAAATTTTACCTCCTCCTTAATAAAGGCCTTTTAAAGCTATCCTGGAATGCCTTCCAGTGTTCTCTGGACAAATGTGTCTATCCAAAGGGAGCACAAACTGTCCCCTGGCAGAAGGGAGCCAAGACTGAGTGACACAAATTGAAATCAAAATCGAGTACTTTCAAATTCTTACAGTGATGCTTTATAAGATACTCCCATCGTGAGGATGTGACAGGAGAGAAAAAGTGCTTCTCAAGTTCAGGATTGCAGTTTAATGCTTAGGCAAATAAGACTTCTTTTCCACCCCCCCCATTTATTTACCATCAACATTTTAATCTATGTGTCTATGCAGCTCTTATGAATGACAACACTGTAGCTTTTAATAAGAAAAAGAATGGTCCACCCCTCAGAGTCCAGTTAGCCTTGATGTGAGAAAGTCTTTGGGAATTCAGCTCTCTGAAAGATGCCAGAACTTCAAACAAACAAACAAACAAACAAAAGAAACTGAAAAAGAAAAAAGTGAAAGTACACTCTGCAATATGTAACTTATTGTTGATATGTAAATAAGTAGTAGTTTTGCTATTTGCCAACATTTAATATCTACTAGTTTTAAGTTCCGTGTCTATGTTTGACTTGCTGAAAGTCAAAATTGGAAATGCCTTAAAAAACTAAAATATTATGTCCTAGGTATAAATTTTTATTTCAGATGAGAGAATAATGGAATAAGTGTTAGAAAATCACAAAAAGATAAGGACTCAATGATCAGATAAAAGATTCATTTATATTTTATATATATTATATATGTTTTACATATATTATATATATATGAAATGAACATAGTATACAAACTGGCTTGCTGGAAGAGGTACTCATCTACTCATCTAACTATCTATTATTATCTCTCTATCCATCTATCTGTCTACTATCTATCTGTATAAAATCAAGATCAAGGGTGCCTGGGTGGCTCAATTGGTTGGGAATTCAACTTCACCTCAGGTCATGATTTCACAGTTAGTGAGTTCAAGCCCCACATCAGGCTCTGGGCAGACAGTTCAGAGCCTGGATCTTGTTTGGATTCTGCATTTCCTTCTCTCTCTCTGCCCTTCTCCAGGTCATACCTTTTCTCTCTTTTTCTCTCTCTCTCAAAAATAAATAAACATTAAAAAAAACAAGGAATCTACGACTTCAAGTAAACTTCTAATATTCAAAATAAAATCTTTCTCACTGCGTTTTTATGGCACAAATTTTAAGAATCCGTTTGCAAGACGAGGTGTCCCCAGGTTTTCATAACCGACTTCCCAAGTCCTTTAGGCCCTGGACCTGGACACACTGCACTAAACCAAATTAAAGATAAAAAGGACCATCCCCAAAGAATATGTTCAGTTTTCATCTTAATCAAAGGCCTCATATAACCTATATATTTCCCTGACTTTCCTAGAACCCCTATTTTTATCTTACAATCTTGGGCGTCATTTGAAACAAGGCTTAACATATAGAAATAAGAATGCTCTTGGCTGACCCCTACTGGCCTAAGACTTTCAACACGGAAAAAAAGCGGCAAGAGAAATGAAAATGTCCGGAAGACAGAGCACTTAGTTCCAGTGTTAGTTCAGCGTTACCACCCTCATTTGACAGGGTTGGAAACTGAGGATCAGAGAACCCAAATAACTGGGAAGGAGGGGAGCTGTGACGGAAACTTGGGTTTGTCTTGTTTCTGATCCTGTTCAGTTCAATTTCACTTTGGGGGTGTCACCTTTTACTAACTGCCTCTGAGGAAGTGTTTGCTCTTGATTTTTTAAATATTTGTTTATCATGAGAGAGAGAGAGTGAGCAACCATGTGGGAGGGGGAGAGAGGGAGGGAGAGAGAGAATTCCAAGCAGGCTCCACACTGTTGGCACAGAGCCCAATGTGGGGCTCCATCCTGCAAACTGTGAGATCATGACCAGAGGCCATACCAAGACTTGGATGCTTAACCTCTTCAGCCTCCCAGGTGCCCCATGTTTGCTCCTGATTTTGACGGTGATCTACCACTCACCTCATGGTCTGTAGCACTCAGTTTCTCTCAAATGTAAATATACAAACGACTTTGCCTATTAACTAGCATGTTCCATGTGAAGACTCATGTCCAATGGTGCCTATGATTGTTCTCTAGAGCAAATGTAGGATGAGGAGAATGAAGCCAGATCGACTCCTAAATGTAGACCAATGTTACCCTGCATTTAAGCTCCTGACTCTAATTTAGGGCAGTGATAACTTACAAAGCAAAGGGGAAAACACCAAGTCCATTCTCGAAAGGGAGATGAGACTCCTCTATAGAACCATTTGGGCAGAGTGAAGAAACTAAATCCAACTGATAGAAAAAAGAAAATAATGAGAAAGAAAATAGCAAAATTCAATTGCTTCCATGCATAAGATACACAGATCATGTAGATACACATATACACAGTGTTTCTTATAACCTATGTACCCAGCGGCCCTGTGGTAGGTAGGAAGATGTGATGGATAAGAGCATGGATTCTGCAGCCAGTCAACTTGGACAACAGAAACCGATTCCTCCCATTATAGGCTGTGTGACAGGAGACAAGTTAATTGGCATTATTAGTGTGCCTCAGTTTCCCTAAAGGTTCATTATGAGTATTGAGTTAACATATATAAAGCACTTTCCAGTAATGGCATGTTGTAATCACTGTTAGCTATTAATATTATATCAGAATGTTCTTAATCAGAAATTTTGGAACCTGTGGGTATGAAACTAAAAAAAAAAAGCCTTTCAAAATAGCATTTTCCTAGTCTCTCGGTTGTTTCCATGGGCAGTTTCAAAAAAACAGGAACTGATTAAAATTTTCAATTCAAAAATGAAGCCATACAAACTGATGGGATCATTTTCCAAAATGAAATCCAGAGGTTTTCCTGCTAGTCTTTTCAAAAGAGATATATGTTTGCATTATAATCATGGTGACACGTACAAGGACAATTCCATTCTCTCCCTCCTACCGAGCTCTCTTTGTCCACTAAGAAATCTTGAATTCCCTTTAAGTTCCTTTCTCCCTGAGCCTAGCTAATGCTCTGGTCTGTCGCTGTTGCCCCTTATCCTCACGTCTGTGATGTTTCCATACTTCAAGGCGGGCCACAGAATGGCTGGCATACAACTGGGAATTCCGCACGGCTCGCCAAGTTAGCGGTGATTAGCCGCCGCACACAGGAGCCAGGATCAGGGTAGATGGCCCCAAACAATGGAGTCTAACATTCATCCGCAGAAGCTTTCATCTCGGGAACATAACCTCTTGTGAGATACAACCGGAAGTCTCAAGGGTAATTGCATTTTGCTGGAATCAAACCTAACAAGTATTTTATAATTAAAGATCATGCTGGATTCCCTTACCATCACCTGCAACTTAATCATGTACTTGAAGCTTCCCACAAATAGCAAGACTGTTTAATATTTATTGAACATCCACAATTACCTCTACATTTTGTTTCTCTGGAAACATGCTCCTTTGGTCTGGCTTCTAGGGACCTTGAGGAAGAACATTATTTCATCAAGAATGGAGACAGAGAAATCCTGTGTGATAATATCATTAATAACACAGGCTTCCATTTCACTTTTCATTTACAAAGTGCTTTCACATGCCTCATCTTATTTGATCTTCACCAATTTCTGTGTCCGATTTGTCCTCCTACTCTGTGGAATATAATATTCCTTATAGCATTCAGTACAGTCACTGCTCTTTATCCCTTCCCCTTCTGACCTGTACTGTGTGCAAAATTTCAGGAGGCAAATCCCTAACTTGTAGACTGGAAAGTGGGAGACTTTTTGTGGTGTCAGTCAGACCTTTAAAAATCGAGCCTTTTGGAACAATGAGCCTATGCCTGGGTGAACGTCCAGGCATGTACAATGATTTTGGAAGCCTGTAAGCACAAATAAAGTCCCCACTGATGGAACATTTCACAAGCGATCTATAAGAACACAGACTTTGATGTCAGGCAGATAGATTCAAATCATCCTGACTTTGCCACTATCAGGGAGATTTGGAAGAAGTTTCTCACCTTTTCTGGTTAAGGGAGTAGCAGTGCTAGGCCACGTGAATGAACACTTAATTTAAGTGAGAAGAGAGTGGCAGCCACGCAAACGCACCTCTCTTCCTTTCTCCCTGAACCGCCACTTCCAAGTGGATGCTGCCGCTGAGACATTCCAGAGCTGCTGCTGAGGCTGAGTCTCAGCTTCCTCGTTTGTCAAGTAAAAAGAATAACACCTATTTGGGAGGTAATTTTAAAGATGAAACAAGGTGATCCTTTTAGAGTAGAGGCGTAACAGGTAATTTTGCAGGTGCTGTTATTTAGAGCGAGGCATAGTTTCTGCCCTTTCTTTACCAGGCCCGGTATTTGGGGTGCCCGACTCATTGCACACATGGCTCAATCAATTTGAAAGATAATTCTTTATTTCTGTATTCTTCCTGAACAGATACTCCTTTGCCCCTGACCAGGGCCAGGCTGCAGTGCCAGACAAGCCTAGAACCGAGCAGCGTGACTGGCACTGTCTCTCCCTAACAGAATACTTCCTTTTTGGAGCCTGGCACCTTATCTTTTTCTCCTCAATTATAATCTCAGAACTCACTAAAATGAAAAGATCTCTCCCCTTCTTGCTAATGTCAAAGTCGTCTCACTGTGGGCTTGGATTCTCAACTGTATCTAGTTTGGGGCTTTTTCATGGTCTTTCCGAGTTCCAGTTTTACCTGACACATTCACCTATCAGTTACGGAGGATCCAGGAAGGCTAAAGTTTTTACATAGTTCTGACTTTTGTGAGACTTTGTTCCTTTACAATAACCCGGTTGCACTGTAACGTGGACGATGATCTCTGCCTAAAGACTAAATGAATTGCATAATCACCAGATACCATGCTTAATTTTAGAGCTCTTTAAGGCTACTTCTTTATGCAATTGTTATTGACAGTATGTTTTAATGAATAGAGAAAAAGATATGAAGGGAAAATGCCCATGAGGCACAAGGAGAAGATAATTTGAAGATAAAATTTCAAGGCAACCAGCTTGATATTAAGATGACATAATGACATGGCAGGATGGTGGCTTTTTCTCTCATAAACTTTCTCTAAATTCAGATTGTACTTGATTTACTCAATATTGTGCTTGCAGAGGACCTCTTGAAAGTGACTCCATGCAGTGACTGTTTGCTGACAGCACAGTCGGAGGAATGGATGTGAATGCCAGCTGTCCGTGCCCCCTTTGGGGGAGGGGTGGGTATGATAAGTGCCAGCTGATCAGGGAAGCAACAGTGGGGAGGCAGTCAATCAAAGCTGTGGCTATCTAGCATGGACATCGTCTTCGTGTTGCTGGGGTGGTGCGGGTATCATAATGGAGCCTCTGTTCCTTTAAAATGCTGCTCAGATAATGCCCCGGCCTCCCACGCACTCGGAGAGGGTGCCTCTAGCTTTACGGAAACCCAATCCTGACCACAGACCTTATTTCCCCTTGCAGCTTTGATACCCTGTCCAGCCAAGTTACCCTCTGGGGACTCAGTCGCTGTCTTTCGATGTGCTCCACAGTGGTTTTCGAAATTGCTTCAAGAGCACCTGAGGACAGAGGTACCCCTGCCCGCCCTCCCCTCTCCCTCTCGGGGTGCACAGATATTGTCAAGAGTTTCATTAGTGAAGTTCTCTAACATTCATCTATGGAGACAAGCTGGCAGTTCGTTATCGCATTGAAAAGCAACCAAGAGAAGTTGGAAACCAGACTGTAACCGGGAGAATTTTTGCCAAGTGCTTTGTCCTTGCCACTTTCTGAAGCAGTGTAAGTCATTAGCAAGCCCATGCTAATTGAATTTGATTTAATGTCAACACTGTCACAGTCACATAGAGGACACCAATAAAATCCCAACCCTGTTTGCGGCAATCATTAGGCCCGGCTTTTCTCACAACAAAGGCCCAGCCTTTGGTTGAAGGTTGTCCCATTGAGCTTGGAGAACACAGTGCTTTCCCGGCCTTCCGCGGAGTAAATTCAAGCCCTGACGTTATCATTTAGAGTAGACCCAAAACTGAACGGGAAACACCCACTTGTACAAATGACACAAGTGGCCTATCGGTCCCTCATCAGTATCTGATGTGTCACCCCTTCAAAACAGTTACAGATCACACTTGAATTGTTTACAAGATGCATCAGTTAATTAAATGGCCAAAATGCACCCCGTATCCTGTTCAAAAAGGAAGCCTGATAGAGTTAAGATGTGGAAAAAGCACATTTGAAAACTTGCCAATCTTTTCAGTAATCAAAATACATGTGAAGCCTATAACCTCAAGTTGTATATTTTATAGGCTGGGAAAGCAGGCTTCCTGACTGAATTACCAAAATAATTTAATGCAAAAAAAAAAAAAAAAAGGGAGATCTTAGTCAAAAGATTCTGTAGGCTGAACATTTCCAACCCAAATTCAGCTATAGTTTGCTCATTTTTAGTCATTCAATAAGCAATTTCCTCACATTCTAGAAATTCTCATCCTTTGTGCCACACACATGAGGACACATTGGGACGATATTTTAGTGGCATTGGGACCTGTTTGAGCTTAACACTGTGCTGCTACACCTGGATGAGGAAATATAAGAAGCAATGATGTGAATCCTGCTTAGGAAAGAAGAGATCTCAGATGATTTTAGCTAATTAGTCCCAAGACTGGCCCCAGTGAAGAAAGAAAAATATTCCAAGGGGTTTCCTTACCCATTTTCATTTAGCTCCAAGGAAATGGCAGTATGGCTCTGCTGGTTTTGTATCTCATTGCCCTTGAGATCACCCCGTTTTCCTCCTGTGACCTGAACTTAAAGGGTGATACCATCGCCTCATCAATTGCCAATGCCACCAGTTCAATAACTGGATATCACTGTGGGGCATCTCTCTGGATGAGCAGCAACTACAGGTCTTGGCTTTCTCCAAAAATAGCCTGTGTGGTAATGCCAAGCGCATCCCAGATTTCCCCAGCCATCCAAGCTCAAGAAAGAGACTTTTCATCCCTGAACTTTCTTTGAGATGCTTTCGTAGTCAACTAAAGATTGTATTTCCTGTGACTTTGGTCTTGAGACATAACTGACGATGATATTTTCTTCAACGCCTGTACCCATGACTCCTGTCTTTCTTCAAAACCAGCGACAATTGCTATATAAATAAGTGTTATCTGTGTTCCCCCTTCCTGTTGAATTTAGTGGCTTGAATTTTCAAAGAGAGAGAGAGAGAGGGAGAGAAAGGTTTTCATTTCGTCTCGCATGGCACAATAAGATTTCCTCTGGGGAACCTGCTTTCACTCAGCCCTGGCAAAAGTCGCAAATTGATATCTCGGGTGGAGATACAGGAGAATTTAGAAGTTCTTCCCCAGGTAGGCACAGCAGGTTCCCAGAGGGCTCTGTATTGTGCAATATAATGTAAGGTAGGACCAGGTAAGAGCCACAGGTAGGCGGGAGAGGTGCAGACATGGGAAAGACCTCAACGTTGACTGAAGGAACGTCCTCTCTTAGCTCTGCTGGGGGCGCTGGGGGAGATGGCTCTCAGCGACCTTTACTCCACCTCGCATGTCAGCCTCACCTCTACTCCAGGAAGGCAGATGGCTACATTAACATCTGTGAACTCCTATGACATCAAATGACAGGAGCAGGGCATAGTAGAGATGAGAGTTACGGTAGACATCAGCACTCTCATTGATGGGACTTTTAAGTTCAACGTTGAAAAGAGAATTACTTTGTTTCTGTTATGAATTGAAAAAGGAATTATGATACACTTCTAAACTTTTGGTAGCGTTAGATGCTCTCCAGAAACGGTAACATTTGATTAAAACATCATAGATAGTTTAAGTGAAAAAAAAAACAGGATAAAATTTAGTGTTTAATGTGCTTTTAATACAGGTAACGTTTTTCAAGTAAAGAGGTGAGATGGTGAATAGAGAATTCTACCTTCTTTTGAGAAAAACAGCGATTGTCCAACTCTAATAATTAAAAATGTTAGCTTTTGTTTTTAATGTACAGGAGCAAATGCTATAGTAAAAAATACTACCCTGTGTACTCTGCATGGAGTACTATAACTCATCAAGTCTTTTTTAAAAATGTTTATTTAGTTTTGAGAGAGAGAAAGAGAGAGAGAGTGAGAGAGAGAGAGAGAGCAAGAGAGAGAGAAAGCGAGCATGAGCAGAGGAGGGGCAGAAAGAGAGGGACACAGAATCCCAAGCAGGCTCTGTCAGCACAGAGCCCAATGTGGGGCTCGAACCCATGAACTGTGAAATCATGACCTGAGCCGAAGTCAGATGGTTAACTGATTGAGCCACCCAGGTGCCTCAGTATAACTCATCAATTCTCACGAGCGGCTGCACACTATATTACTCTAAAAGAAGTGTATAATATAAGGGACAAATTATTAGTCATGGTATAGGTCAAGTACTTTGTTTCAAATGTAATTTAAACAATATATATTTAAACTCTATTTTTTCTGAACAGTAGTTTTGTCCCAGATTCACTGTGGTATATATTGATGAATAAAATTTTACTAAAAAATTTTTAAATGTTTACTCATTTTTAGAGAGAAAGAGAGAGAGAGTGTGCAGGCGAGAGAGCATACATGAGTAGGGGAGGGGCAGAGAGAGAGAGGGAGACACAGAATCAGAAGCAGGCTCCTGCGTTGAAGTTGGATGCTAAACCGACTAAACTGCCCCAGTGAATAAAAATTTAAGATATTTATAGTGAACAAGGTGATGCTGTGATACACATATCCATTGTGAAGGGATTCCACTCATCGAGTTAACACACCTGTCACCTCACATATTTGCTCTTTGTGTGTGTGTGTGAGAAGATTAAGTTAGATCACAGAAACAGAGTAGAGAAGGCGTTGCCAGGGGCTGAAGGGTGGAGAAAATACAAAGTTGGGAAAAAGGTACAAATCTTCAGTTATTAGATAAGTAAGCTCTAATTCCCTAATGTATAACATGGCAACTCTATATTGTAGAATTCAAATTTGATAATAAGAGTAATTAAACTGTTTTTAGTAAACTCTCTGACTGCTGTATGTACCAACATCCACCACACGAGGTCACCAATAACTACAGTACCGACTTACAGCTCTGGGAAAGAACTTTAATGCATCCATTTCCCCATAGATTAAATCATTTCCTATTTGATTCATGAATTTTCTTCCTATTCATCAAACACTTAACATCAATCCATTACTATATTGTTATTATTATTATTATTATTATTAATTTACAACTATAGTGTAATTCTCAGAATTTATACATTTCTGTATTTATTTTTTAAATATTAATAATGGATTTTAAACATATCTTTTCAAAATATCCACTTGCTTATTAACCTTCACATATGTTATGATGATATAGTTCAGGAGTGAGAAGAATTAATCAGATTATGTACTGAACACTGACTAATTATCAGGCCTTTTATTGAGTTGCAGAAATTGACAGGTTTATAACATATACACACATACACACATGCGCGCGTGCATACACACGGCTGTGTTACACTGTAGTCCCGACCAATACTACCTGCCGGTATTCTTTTCTAATGTGAAAGTTGGAAAGAATAGGATAATCTTGGCCCTCAAAATTATACCAATTGTGTTTAATATTTATTACATTATTCTGCTTTTTGGCATAACAAAAGATTAATTAAAATAATATTTCACTTCTCTTCATGAAGCAAGGCCAATCTTTTTTACCTCCAATTGTTGTCACAGATGCATTCTGAATGCACAAGGTTAAAAAAAGTAAACATAATGTGATGCTAAAATCCATTTTTTTCTTTGAAATGGTTTTCATAATATTATGCTTAATTATGCAAATATGCTGGAGGATTTTTTTATGGGTACATCAGCCAAATTCAAATACATTAAAGATGACAAATACATATTCATTTACACATTCTACACATATACTCCTGTATGCATGATTCCATTAATTTAACAAATAATGACATGTAATGATACATTAAAAAGCCAGAAAGCATAGAAAAAAGCTATTTGATAAACTTATGTAAAAACCCCTTTACTAAAAATAATTCTAAGTTCTAGGGAATCAAATTTTTTGTTGTTAATTACTATATGTCATTCCCCAAAAATATTTCATAGGAAGAAAGGACTTTAGTGTTATAACATAGTTTCATTAGCCATAAGAAATACTAACTGGAGTTTTCAATTACTGGAATGTACAGGATGTTCCTTTTTAAGGTACATAAGAGAGGGAGAGAGAATAAAGAACATGATCTCAATCAAATGCTTTAATATGTTCTGAAAAAATGGAACAAAAATTTTAAATGTTTCCAAATATTTGGCAGGAAAAACATATAACTGAATTTTTTATGATTATGCCGATGTTTGACTTTATCTATATAGAGCCAAAGAAAGAGAAATTTGCATTTGTGTTATAGTTGCCAAAGAGTCATATTTGTGAAAAATGCAGTACATGGTTTTCTCTTTATAAGGTCCCTGAGGTATTTTTGACATTTTTGTAAATAAAAATATCAAAATTTAAAAATTTTATAGATCATTTTTGAGGTCTCCAGATTATTTCAAAGAATGAGTTGGGACTCAAAAAGCAGCACACATTTTACCTTTGAGGCAAAGTTATCTGTGACTGGTCTTTACATGATATTTCAATGCCATACATCAAAATTATGTAATAATCTTACCCTCAGACACCACAAAGTACAATATAATTAGTTATTACCTTTTTTGTATGTAATAAGCATTCTTGAGTTGGCCTCATTGTTTAAGCATCATCATAATGAACTTTTGCAAAAACTAGCACTGACATTTCTAATAAACCTCGACTGTGGTCACAATCTATAATTTAATATTTATACATTTAATATTGCACATCCCCATAAGTATATATGTATATTCCTAATTCATTTGAATGCAGTCCTTTTAACAACAACAAAAAAATTTAAAAAAGATATCACATTGTTATAAAAACTAAGAAAAATGAATTTGAACTTTTAAGCTAAAGCTTGAAGTAATGACAAATAGGTCATTTCATGAATTAATAAAATCAAGAAAAATTGGACTATAACCACAATTTTGTTTTTTTGTGGTCCATTAAAATTTTTCCTGATGTGTTGTGATTGAAATTGATTGATATATGCTTTATTCATGTGATAACATCTCAAGAGTTCATATTCATTTGAAGAACAAACTCTTCAATTAAAAAATAATTATTTTTAATCTTATTTATTTTTGTTACAGAGAGAAACAGAGCATGAGATGGGGAGGAGCAGAGGGTGAGGGAGACACAGAATCTGAAGTAGGCTCCAGCCTCTGAGCTGTCAGCACACAGCCTGACAAGGGGCTCCAACCCATGAATGTGAGAACATGACCTGAGCCAAAGTTGGAGGCTTAACCAACTGAGCCACCCTAGGTGCCCCAAAAACTCTTCAATTAACCAAGACATTCCTATTGGCACATTCACTATAATTTGTTTAGTGGTGGGGATATCTCTTCTATTTCTTAGAAGAGTATTTCTTATAACTAGAACTTTTTTGAAGTTTATGATATTTAATATTTGATAACATTTTGGTGAGGGATTTTCATAGCTGTAGAATTGTGACAGTGTAAATATCCCAAGGGAACTATAAATATTTTAATAGATATTTATATTTAGAGATATAATCTTAGACTTAAATTTGAACTGTTCATTCAATCTAGATGAAAATGCTAATTCAAATCAGCCTAACATTTTAAAGACAAGTTTCTAGATTTTTGGGATGGGAAAGTAATTAGGTGACCTTTCTTTATCCCCGATGTAATGACCTAAAAAAAATCACAATAATTTTGCTGGATTTCCATTTTCAGGAAATTTACATAAATATTTGCTGCAGGCCAACATGGAAACAGAATACTTTCCACCTGAATCAAGCAGCTTTGGGGAGTGCTGTCCAGTGCTGAATTTTATTTATTTTGTTTTGTTTAGCAAAACTGCACTTCTAACATGTGAAAGAGGTTATAAAAGTATGAAACACTTGGATCTATTGGGAGTATTCAGAGCAGGAAGAAATCGTATGCTCGATTATTAAACAGGAGAATTTGTGTGTTTAAATCACAGATTTATGATTAGTGAACATACAGAAAGACTCTGAGTTGTTAAAACTCTGGGTTGTAAAAATAAGATGGCACTAGATTTAAAAGCTCTGTGAGAAGTCATCTGACAGTTCTTGATGTTTGCTCTGTAATTGGTAAAAATGTGTTTTCTTTCATGGCACTCCATTCCAAAGGAAGAACAGATATTTGCAATATATTTGAATAAAAGTCCCTGCTCACTCAAGGAAGGAGATATGCTGTTTCAGAGGACTGAAAAGAACACTGCTGAGTCTTTACATTTCATAAGAGGAATCATTTTCCCTAAGACTGGCAGCAAAGTTTCAGAAAGAGGGGAGGTTATGGTGCTGAATTAAATTTGATATGTGTCATTCCTTTGAAAAAGATGGTGCCCATCGAAATTATAGTTTCTTTGTAGATCCTGATTGTCATACCTCTCCACGTTTCCACATTTATCATGTTCCTGTTTCTGAGAGCCATGACATTGGGGAAGTCTGCTCTTCATTCCTTGCTGTTACTTCCTCTTCTTTCCCTTTTTCCTATTTTGATTATGTGGGTTTAATTACCAAGATGAAAATGTGAAGGCCTAATCCAATTGTGTCTCAGATGAATCTTGCCTCATCTCCTTTGGAAGTCACCCAGCTCTCCCAGGACTAGAAAGTTCTGTCAAATAGAGGGCATCCCTGCCCCCCCCATGAGGCAGGTAAGCAACAGCTTTCAGAAAGCCAAACCCACAGACCAAATTCCTTTAAGCAGAGGTTTCTGGGTTATTTTAGGTTCTTCCATAGGCAGATAATTTATATCTAGTGACGACATCAATATGGTTCCATTGCTGAAATACTAATGACTTGTCTGATTTAATTGGGGCTATTAGCGGCTCCGTGGCTCAGGGGTTAGAGCACCGTTCTTGTAATTGGGGCTCTTAGCCTTGCATCTTACCTCACTTCCCACAGCTAACTTAGGAAGGGATTATCAGAAGCCTTAGAGTCTTATAAAAGATAAAGATTTAGGTGGCATAAGGAACCACTGTAGAGATACAAAACTGTTGATAATAGTATAAACAAGATGATAGCATGAACACTACTGATAAAATAATGGAAAATAGCAGAAATAACATGTTCTTAAAAATGACAAGAAATGTATGTGCAGTATACCATAACCTTTCAACATCTGCGTGAAGCAGGATTATTTTTAAGATTCTAACTTAAATGTTTAGATTTCAGAAATCTGGGAAAAGTTGGAGAAGGCATTAATGGAGAGGATGTTTTGACTAACGCATTTCTGGTCTTGAATTTTTATCATTTCTTTGCTTTCCTTTCAACATTTGAGGCGATAAGAGTTGGTGAAGGACAGGAGAGAAAGGGAGCAGATTTACCCCTGGGTAGGGTGCTATTCTACCTCCCTCAATAGATAACAAATACATAGGTGATTACATTCTTTTTCACTAATACTTTGTCAGTGCTTGAAAGCAAGATTATGATGCCCAAAGTATTTCTACAGAACCTTTTTAACAGGGAATTTTAGGATTGGAGATCATTAGAACATCTTATTCAAAGAGCACTTGCCACTAATCAGGGCAGTTTCATCTGAATTAGACAATTCTGATATGCATGTAAGAGAATATCTTGAAGGGGATATGGTTTATGCCTAAATATGAAGAATAAAGCTCGGAGATCTCACTGGCAGAATGGCCACGAGTCAATTCCATATAACCCAAAAGAGACATAGTTTGCCAACACACAAGCAGAAAAGCTTAAACAAAAAAGTAAGAAAAAGATGCTTTTTAAGGAAAAGCATAAGATATTAAGGCAGGTTTTTATATTGTACTTTTTGAAAAAAGGTAAAGATAAATTATCTTTACTTGACTTCAAGTCTTTAAATAGAACTGCTTTTAAGTCCTGTGAGTGCCCACAAAATGGAGTGTATTTAAAAAATAAAGAAAATCACATTGGTCTGTAAGATACAGAGTGCTTATGATAAAGTCTGATGCTACTGCAAAGACTGAGCAATACACAAATTCATCATTTGTGTGATTTTTTTAAAGTTTATTAATTTATTTTTGAGAGAGAAAGACACAGAACACAAGCAGGGGAGGGGCAGAGAGAGAAGGAGACACAGAATCGGAAGCAGGCTCCCGGCTCTGAGCTGTCAGTGCAGAGCCTGATGCAGGGCTCAAACTCACCAACAGTGAGATCACCACCTGAGCTGAAGTTGGCCACTCAACCGACTGAGCCACCCAGGCACCCCTCATTTGTGTGATTTTAATCACGTCTGATTTTAATGTGGTTGTCTTAACAATTCACTCTTCTAACCAAGGTCACTAAGAGTTAAGCCAAAGAACGAACTGTCAAGAGCAACCCAGGGCTTTCTCTAGCAATTCTCGAACTGTAAATTTATTTGTGCAATTTTGTGAATAAATGGATTTTGGCCGAGAAGCTGCCTTGTGAGTGCATATGTTGTGGTGTGTGTTTGCAAAGGGTGAGTGCTAAGACTTATCCTGAAATCTGGTACTTATGTCATCAGGTCCCGAGTACCAGATCCCAGTCACACAAATTGGAACGACCACTGTAAGAGATTTAACAATAAAATAGGAAATTTTAAAGAGATGCCTTATTTTCTTTTCATGTATGCGACAAATGTCTATTGCATTAAAAATAAATTCTTTGTAAGAGTCACCACGGCTTGAAAGATGCCAGTGAATCAATATTTACCCAATCCATGCTGAGAAGATGTAAGTAGAAAGATGTTTGGATATTTGCTGCCAATCAAAAAGCTACATTTCCCTCTATGTCACCAATCTAAGCCTAAGTTCCTGGCAACTTTACATCCTTAAAAAAAAGGCACTAGGACTGAGATTTAGATCCTTTAAATCTCCACCTTTCAGTGCTTTGTCTCATTCTATTTTTTAAAGTATTCTTTTCATTTCTAAGTCCTTTTGAATCTTGGAGGATGCTACTGTTTTAAAAAAACAATACATAAAAACCATGTTTACATTCATTCTATTTACCTTTCACCAGCTGGATATTTACTGACTACTGAAAGATTTGTGGTCACTTATACAAAGTAGTGACTACAGACATTCAAAAGGGAAAAAAATAATCCAGAGAAAACAAGAGACAGAGCATACACCTACTATATAGCTTGAGAACAATCCATGCAACTCCACAAGGAAAGTGAAGGACAGACGTCAGGATGCTGCCTTAGAGAGACTTAGAGTGGTTAGCATCTTTTCTAAGGTAACATGGCCAGAGGGAGGTGATGCTAGCAAAGGAACCTAGATTTTCTGATGCATAGTTTAGAATCCTTGATATTTTATGGTATAGAGCATATGCATTGGAGCTCGATGGTAAGTGTTGTTTAGAAGACAAGGAATGTGAAGTGGGAAACTTAAATTCTGCAGTGGCAATTCTCTTTTTGCCTATGGGATCCGTTCTCTTCCTTTGTTTATGAACATCAGCACTGGTCGTCTTTGCCTTCTGACTTCTTATTGTATTTAGCCATTGAGAGGCACCCACTTTCCCTCCCCCTGGTTTTTGGCACTACTCTGGCTGTGATGACCTCCCTCAAGACCATCATTTTTCTCAAGTTCCTCCTCTGGAGGCCCCATCCCCCACAAGGTTCTAGCTGCAGCTCTTAACAGACTACCCCAGGGGTATGACTTCCTCTTTTGCCAGGTTTAAGTGCCTCTACATCCCTTACTGGTTTCCCTCACCCTGTCCATACATGTGAACACTGTCCCTTCGACTGTCCCTTCATGTGAACACTGTCCCTTATGAGTCTCTTCAAGACACATTGCTGTCAAAAATGTGCAACTTCAATCTAATCATGAGGAAACATCAGACAAACCTAATGAGGGACCTTCTATGAAGTAACTGGCCTTTACACTTCAAAATTTCATTACCGTGAAAAATAAACACACTGAAGACATACTACAGATTAAAGGATACTAGAAAGACATGACAACTAAATGCAATGTGTGATCCAATTGGACTCCAGACAAGATTTAAAAGTTTTGCTATAAAGTACATTATTGGGAAAACAAGTGAAATATAAATAAGTCTGTGCATTAGGTAATGGTGATGTGTCATTGTTAATTTCTTGGTTTTGATGACTGTAGTGTGAATATATGATATACTGTCCTTGTGATTAGGAAATACACATTAAAATATTTAGGAAAGTAAAGAAACATCATGCCTTCACCTGACTTTCAAATGGAACAGAACAAACTAACAATGTGGGCACCTGGTTAGTTCAGTGGGTTAAGCGTCCGACTTCAGCTCAGGTCATGATCTCAGGTCTATGAGTTCAAGCCCCACATCAGGCTCTGTGCTGACAGCTCAGAGTCTGGGGCCTGCTTCAGATTCTGTGTCTCCCTTTTCTCTGCTCCTCCCCTGCAATTCCTCTCTCTCTCTCTCTCTCTCTCTCTCTCTCTCAAAAATAAATAAATATTAAAAAAAGAAAAAGCTAATAATGTTTATATATAATATATACATGGGGATGCATGTAGTCTCTCTCTATAGTCTTTACAAAGGCCTCTTTCTATATTATATATAAAATTATACACATTATATATAATATATATAAATTACACATATGGAGAGAGAAAGAGAAGGAGGAGGAGAGAATCAGAAACCCATACTGATAAAGTGTTAACAACTTGGAAATCTGGGTGAAGTGTACATAGGAGTATTTTGTAGTATACTTTTAATGCTTATGTAAATCAGAGATATTTCAAAATAAAATATTTTAAAAAGTAAAAAATGTTTTTTAAGAATTCTACTGAGTATGCTATCTCATACCAGGACCCTCACAGATAAGGAGTCTGATCTCCATGTTAACTGCTTTCTACTAAAACATGATAATCCCACCATTCAGCCCTTCCCTTGCTTCAGTCCCATGAGACACCATGGTGAAAGCCTGCAGAGAAGAAAAAATGGCCACCTAGCTCACCAGGTCTAAGAAGGGGTAAAGCAGCAGGAGAGTAATTGAGGTGCATCCCAAGGCATTCGGAGCTTGAGCTTTGCTCTCAGTCGGGATTCACAAATAAATGCAAATTTATGTTTCTTGATATTCTTAACATAAAATGTATCACTTAATGTCATGTATTACATATACGAAAATTTATTCACATCTCAAGCACACACACACACACACACACACACACACACACACACACAGAAGATTGCAGAGGCGGTCAAAGTTCATGATAAAGACTCCAACATGAATTACTGCTTCTTTCAATCTAACTCTGATTTGCCAAGAGTAATATTTCAGCACCATTTTAGGTAAGATATGGAGTCACGCCTAACATATAGCTGGATTAGCAGGATCACAGATTCAAATATGCAGCACATTTGGATATAGAAGATTCACTGGTTCAAGAGTAGTAGAGTCAAGATACTAGTGATTTGGAAGCTACCACCTTAGCCAAAGGACCCAGGTAAACACCATCAGTGATAGAACATAGTGGCGTCATGCGCCAGTGCCTGATATAAGGACACAAATACTTATATGATATTTTAGCCGAAAAAGGATATTCAGTCTATTCATGAGAAAACATCAGATAAGCCCAAACTGAGTTAAGTGAGATTCGACATAATATCTGACCAAGTAGTCATCAAAAGTGTTAAGTCCACAAAAATCAAAACAAAACAAAACAAAACAAAAACCAAGAAAGACTAAGTTTCTCTAAGGTTAGAGAGGCACATCAATAAGATAAAATGTGGACTTCTGGATTAGATTTTGGAAGAGAATAAGAATAATGGAGGAAAAACTGGAGAAATGGTTAACATTGGGGGAAGCTGACTGTAGGGTGTATGTGAACTCTCTGTATATATTTGTACTTTTCTGTAGGTCTTTAAAATTATTTAAAAATAGAAAATAGAAGATTGACAGGGATTCATTCCTTTTAATAAAACGATTGCAATTCTATCTTGAATGCTTGAAGTTTTATGCATAAACATGGCACATTAAGTTCTAAAATATTATTTTATTTGAGACATAAAAGGTTTGAGATTTTAAACGCAGATTCATTTAGTTGGTGCTTATATAGAGATGTTGAAGCATGATTCTAAAGGTTCAGAGCATTTATGCAAAAGCAAGATATTTACTTTGAGTATCTTTCAAGAGAAGGTGGTACTTTATTCACTATTTCCCCTGACATTTGATTCTGTTTTTGATGGACCCTTAGGACAAGAACTAGAGAAACATACACTGTTGGGAGGGGTTACTCCATCTGCTCAAATTCCTCCCATCTCTAGATAGGACTCAATAAGGGAGAAGGTTTCCACTGCTGCAGTTTGGTACTAATATTTCTTCTTCTGGTTCCATCCCCTGGGATTATGTAGAAAGAGCATGGCTTATTCTCTCACACAAAGATGAAAGAAAAGTTGTATCTACTGGAAGCAACATGATCTTTCATTTGATTTAAGGTCTGGGAGAAGTAACAGCTTCACATCTACTCCATAGACTGAAAGTCAAGACCACTGTCTGATGCTTGATGTCAGGCCTCATCTTCATGACAGATGTATTTTCAGATAGCATCATGGGAAATGGCACACATTTCAATAGTTCTTAGAGGATCATGTAAGAGAAACGGAATCCCTCCTGGTTATAGTAAAAAAAAAAACATTTGTTTATCTTATTTTCAATTTTAGTGGGGCAAGTGATTTTGAAATTATAGGTAAGTAGTAATCATTTATACCCACTGTATCAGTCCTGAATATATTTAAGTTAAATCCACATATTAATAGATAGATTTCAAAAGGATCCCCAAGGCCTGCTGAATCCGTTTTAAGATTTACCCAGCCACCAGTGTCTCTTTGGTAAAATTTCAAATGTTTTTACCAAAGCTAAAAAATTATGAGAGTATGCATGTTTTTATGTATATACATACGTGTTATATGTATAATTAACATACAGAATTCTGTTGGTTTCAAGTGTAGATCATGGTGATTTGATATTTTTATACATTAAATAATCCAATGGTAAGTCTAGTTACCATCTGTCTCTGTCGGAAGTTATTGCAATATTAGTGAGTCTATCCTTTATGATGTGCATTTCATCCCATGGCTTACTTATCTTCTGAGTGGAAATTTGTACCTCTGAATCCCCTTCTATCAGGTAGAAGAATTGGAAGTAATCTTAGGTATTTGGCCTGCCCCTCAACTCTGCCCTCTTCTGGTAACCAACCTGTATCTGTAAATCTATTTCTATTTTGTTTGTTTGTTTTTGGATTTGTCTTTCTCTCCCTAACTCATTGCACTTAGTGTAATATCCTGTAGGTCCATCCACATTGTTGCACATGGCAAGATTTCATTATATGTATTTTCTTGAATCTATGAATAAGTAACTCTAGTCATACGTTTCAATTCAGTAATCTGCTTTAGAGTTTGAGGTGATCAGAGCACAGCAGTTAGTAACATATGGAGATACAACGCTCTTTGACATGCTCTGTGTAAAACAGCATTCTTGTGTTGCTGGAGAATTTAAGAGATGGTGCCACAATGTGCCTTATGCCCTACCTTGGATTCTGAGTGCTTTCATTATGCACTCACAAGCTTACAATAGATTAAAAATATCTTGCACTTTACGTTGTGACCTGCAATCTGAACTTTTTAGATTAGCTAGTAAGGGAAATAGCCAAAGGGTGCCTCCAGAGATAGATTCTCCCTCTTAAATGATAGGTTGTATGAGAACCATGAAGTTTATAGATGTCACTGAAGAACCGTAAATAGAAATGGGTGAACTGTAGAGGAAACAAATGCTCCAATTCTCTTAATATTTTCCAAACAGCTTGGCCATAAATTTTTGAGATATGTGAATTTCAAGGATTGATGCCATATGATTATTCAGTATTAATACATTCAAATGAGATTGCGTAAATGGTTTGTAGTGTGGGTGTATGACATTTACACAGAATTCTAAAATTTTTCCTTAGTACCCCTGCTCTGAAGACCCTGAGAGTAGCAATTCAACCACTCTCTGTATGACCTTGAACAATGTCTTTAAAAGAGGCAGGCCTTGCTTTTCTTGATAAATGAGCTAGGATAACAGTATTACATCTACTTATGGAAATGCTATAAATATTTCAATACTGCTATCAAGGTATATTCATCTCCTTGGTGGGAAGATGTCGTAGAAAACCAGAATATTACTATTATAGTCATATCTAGCTAGAATAAAAAGTAAGCCCAAAGGCCCTGTGTTTGTGTATAAAACTCCTGTCTGAAAGATCTAAATTTGCTTTTAAATTTCATCAACTTTCTAGTTCTATCAATAATGTGCAAAGTCAAAGGTGAAACTCTGGCTATATTAAAAAGAAAAAAAAATAACTCACAGAGAGAAGAACAGTCAAGGGAAGATGGTCGCCAAGGATATTGGGACATGGGTTTCAGGGGCCAGAGGCAGGAGGATGGACCTCAGGAACTCCACAAGATACCAGCCTCATTTTCACATTCTGGTCAAAGCAGCTCTGAAATGTCTGCATTCTATTAATTACTGCCCCTTGGATCCAGAGAGGCAATGTGTCTAAAGACTCGCTCTTTTTTTAGAAGCCACTACTTGGCATTCTGGTAAAGGAAGTAAATAAAACAACATGTTCAAAAGATGCAAATATGCAAGGTAATATGGTTTGTTGAGATCTATGCCTTGGATTTTTTAACATAATAGTAAATTCTATATATTCTACCCTACTAGCCCATGGTGGTTATGAAATCTTATGCCACAAGTTTGGAAAGTATGGGTACCAAATATGGCATTTTGAAATTACTAACCACACTCCAATTCAAGAGATTGAAGTCTTTATTAAATGAGTCAGTTGCACCATCCCTAGAATGTTCTTCATAATTGTTGCTAACAATGACCACTGACATATCTCTGCTTTTAATCAACTCTCTCCAAGGGGGACTTTGAGCAGACAAGTGCCTCGGTCCTTTTTAGAGCTAAAGCCCCAGGATAACTGGCAGGTAACTTGTCTTAAGTCTTATATAAAACTACATTTCAAGACAAACTTGAACAGCTCGTGAAGAGAACTGGCATTTGCAGGTTCTAGTTGTTTCTCCTTCTATTTCTTCTCAGCGTTATGTTCTACCTTTCTCCCATGGTAGTGTCATGATATTTTTAGTCTATCCCCCCCAGAAGATGAGGAACCCTGCAGGTTGGTACGCTGATCCATTTGTTCCATGCTAGGGGGTACTGAGTCAATGAAGGAATGCAGTTTATCTTAAAAAGTGAATCTTCTGTTCATTAGAGTTCTGAGTCAACATATGTATCTGTTTAAATATAATCTGAGAGTGGGAATGACAGCTAAGAGAAGAAGGTAGGGAAAGAGAGAAAACTGACAGAGGTGTTGGGAATATCTCCAAAAGGAGCCAATCCCAGCTCTGACGGTGACCCCACCCCCTACTTCGTAGGCTCAACTGAATATCCTTTCAGTCTGTAGGCACACAAACTGGATGGAGCTATCTGAGGAGCTTTGTGGGGTGTTATAATTTAAATGGAATATAACATTGATAAAGATGTCCACATATGAAAAATAAAATATATAAAAATAGCATTTTTATAAATATTAAGGAAAATACATACTCCTTAATATGATAGGACAGCAGAAACATATGTGACCACCTGCTGGCAATGATTTGCTATTGAGGATGGGACTAGAATGGGTAATTTCCATTTTCTTCCTGTTTTAATATTTTAAGAATTTTATGTAATAGTTGGTTATCACATCTGAAGTTCAGAAAACTTAAAAGTTAATAGGAAAATACAACATGACCAATAAATGTTACTAATATAAGCAATGGGAAGGAAATCAAATACGGTGTTTTGTCTTTGTTAAAATATCAAAACCAAAATGAAAATGAAGGGGCAGGACAGAATTCCCGTGTCTATGCTTCTGATTGGGAAAATTTGTAAATGAGGTTACTTGAGTTGTGAGGGATGTCAAAGGGTTCTTTGCCATTACCACAATTAAAGACGAAGTTCCGGAAGGCTGTCTTAACAATCACAGTGGAATCGTCTGTCCGAGCACTGATCTTCCCATTGTCCAAATCACATATTTGGGTGTATTCACATATCTGAATATATTACTGTGTTGGATGAGATGTTTCCAACTGTAAATCACAGAAACCGTGACTTAAATTGGCTGAAATGACTAAAAAATTTCGTAAGTTACTTAAAGCATCTGGAGGCAGGACAAGTTCAAAGAACAATCCCATTAGCATTCTGACTGTCCTCTTGGCACTGCCTTGCTTGTTGGTAAGGCTTGTTCTTCAAGCTGGCTTTCCTCATGGTTTCAAGATGGCTGCCGGCTGCAGCTTGGGCTGCTCGCTTCCTCATTCCTCTCTCTGGAAGGGCAACAGAACCTCTCCCCCCAGGTATGGGCTGAAAGTCCTTCCCATCTGTTTCTTCAGACCAATAACGACATTAGAGAATGGCCTGTGATCATTGGTTTATACATCTTTCCAAGACCAATCCCAGGCAAGGGAGGGTGATTCTCTTGATTGATTCAGACAGCAGGTAGGAACAGGACCCACAGCGCCCGAGTCTTATGTACTGCCTGGGAAAAGGGTTTGTCTCTGAGGTTACATTTTTAAAAAAAGGCAGAGGGTTAAGTGGAATGGGGTTCTAGTAAATAGAAGAAAAGGGGTCAATAAATACTGGGTAGACAAGGAATAGTATCTACTACATCGTAGTACAGTTATAGTGAGAAAAAAATCAAGATATAAATCAGGACACTCAGAATCTATCGTGGGGGATTGGCGTTAACAAATCATCTATGAAGAAACTCACAGAATTGCTGGGTTTCAGCTATTGCAACAATAGCAAGCTGGTGTAAAAATAATTCCATGGCCCCATTCAGTTCCATTATCAGATTGTTACTCATTCCCTTCCTCCCCTCATCCTGGCTGCCGGCTCCCCAGAACACAAAGCACCTACTACAGCATATAGGTAAATACTTTTAAAGGAATGACTTCTTAGTGAATTTTTTTTCTTTTTCTTTTTCTTTCTTTCTTTCTCTACCCCCCCTCCCCCACTTATCTCATGGCTGATCATCCAATTGCTTTGACCCAGCAAAGCGAAACAGTGTGTGGTGCAATTATCTGGGAAATATAAGACCATCTATGCCATCAGATAATGCAGGGAAGGGTGGGCTTTGTTTCCTGAACAGCCTGCCTGGTCACTGTGGATGGTCCCCAAATCCTCAGATAAATGGACAGCCCTCCACTTTTCTTTCGCTGCATAACTCTCACTCTTTGTGAATCAGGATCAAACTCCTTGCTGTAGCGATAAGATCATTTATGCCATGTTTTAAAAGCAAGGGTTCCTTTTGAAAGGCTCATTTTCCTCTCTTAGTATCATATGACACTCTTTCACTATCCCAGAGGGTCCTAAGACCTACAGCAGAGGTGCTTGTGTTTCTACAATAGCATATATCAATAATAAGTTTAATATATAAATGAGTTGAATTCATATTATGCTTCGGTCTTCCCATAAATAGTTTCAGGAACTTACAGAAATCATCTCAACAAAAGCTTCTCATTGATGGCTATACATAATATGTTGAAATTTCCGAGAATAATTATTTTTTGTCTGTATAAAAATTACAAAGCAGAAAAAAAAAGGCCACCGATTTGTAATGGAAAACTCCATCTCCGTGAAAGTGAATTAAAAACTTGCAGATACATGCAAATAAAAGAGCCATTGATAGTTTAGGACTCAACTAATAAAAAGAAATCACCAAATACATTTTTTAAAATGCAAACACTGGCTAAATTGTGGAATCAGCTGTAAGCGATTGAGCGGGGACTTTTCTGAGAAATTTCTCCTGGGCTTACAGATGCTAATACTTTCCCATTTTCCCACGCTGACATCATATGCAAACTACCATGTCAAGCAGGCATTTGCAGAATACATAAGCAGTGGAATGAAACATTATTACTTCTTATTTGCAGCTGCTGCCAGCCCCTGAGCCCAAGCTCTAATTGGAATTACAGTGAATTTAAAAGCAATGGACACTCCAGGACCCGAATAACATACACGGAGCTGCCATCCAAGTCTTACATTCTTTCAAAATGCATACTTCTGAAAACTCAAAGTTAAATAAGCCTTCCGTGCTCTGTGACTTGACAAAATGGGGCATTTTAAGGATGCTTTAGCAGTTGTGAGTTCAAATCTTTGCAAAGTTTTGTGTGAATCCTTTTAAGCAACAGTCAGTTTAAAAGGGAGACATGCCGTATACTTCTCTTTCTAAGGTCCTATGTTTCTTTGATGAAAAGCAATTTTTAAAAGGCCTCTGGTTTCTTCTGGATTCTTCTCCGTGGCAATGAGCGAGCTCCTACTTTAAATGTTTCCTGATTACTGGCTGCTTCTCAGGCTAATAAAAGCTGCTAAATCACTGCTAGGACAAAGGTCCCCACTGTGGTGCATGAAAAAGAAGATTTACAGTCATATGCTACGCTGAACAGCCTTGTCACGGCAACACAGAGCCCTGGGTCTGTGACAGGCTAAAGCAAACCACACGCCGGGTCTGATTTCAGTCTTACGTAAGAGGCAGCGGGGCTGTGGTCTCAGTGCTCCGGAGAATAAACTGGAGTGGGACGCACGACGGAAGATGGGGGGAGGGGCGGGCAGGGCGTGCAATTAGCATGTGCCTCCGTTCAGGGGCCAGTTTCCTCAGATCGCTGGTTCTCTATGTTGATTTGCTTCTTAGCCTTTTTTTCTCTCTGACTCATCCTTTCTTACCTCTTATGCAGAGACACACTGGCATTCACACCTGCCAGAAAGAACACCCAGCCATTGGGGTAACTGTATCGTATTTGGCTATATTAACGGCCATAGAAAGGAGATGCCAGGTGAAGTTCTAGGATAACAAGATCTCTTTTTAGCCAGGACTGAATTCGTAATACCATCTGACCAGCAAAGAAAGGAGGGGGTGCACTGCTATGGCCCGGTGCTACCAAATAGTCACTGGTCATCTGCATTTTCAGGCTAGTATTTCAACTATCTTTCCACTTCTACTGGGACCTTTGTATTAATTCATTCCTCAACAAACAAACAAACAGAAAGCTTGCATTCAAGCTATGATCAGATAAATGCTTGTGTAAATAGATAGTGGATCTCTATCCTTTTTTTTTTTTTTAAGTTATTCAAATTGCATCTGGAAGAGGCTGGACTTTGGGTAGTTCTACACTCTCTTCTAAGGTTTAACTGTAGCTACACAGGACGGGCTGTGCCTGCTCATTATTTATGCAGCTTCCAAACAACAAACTCCTGCAACTGTCCAAAAAGAAACGAAAGAGCTCAGGGCTTCGGTGAAGCATACCTTTCCCTGATGTAGGATAGGAGGGCGCAGACAAAAAGTGATGACGATTGGGCCCAAACTGGGCTTCTCGGATTGCAAGTGCAGAGAAAGGAAGGAAGTCCAGTTCAAAATGCAAATATACCACCCCAGGCGTCAGGAGGCCCAGGTCCTGGTTGTGATGCTAACCAGGGTCATCTCAAGCAAATTACGTTATTCCTCTGCTTCTCGCTTCTCAGTTGCCCCTCTTGTGCAATTAAAGGTTAATCTAGGGGCGCCTGGGTGGCACAGTAGGTTGAGCATCTGACTTCATCTCAGGTCATGATATCATGGTTCATGGGTTCTAGCCCCGAATCAGCCTCTGTGCCTGCAGTCTGCTTCAGATTCTGTGCCTCCCTCTCTCTGCCCCTCCCCTGTGCATGCTCTCTCAAAAAAAAGTTAAAAAATTAAAAATAAAGTTTTATCTAGATCAGCAGTTCTTATACTTCAGCATGGGTTGAGATGGGTCCCTGGCAGATCTTGTTAAAGCACAAATTGCTGGACCCCATCATCAAGGTTCGATTCAGCAGGTCTGGGGGAGGGGGCCCTGGAATTTGCATTTCTAACAGTTTCCCAGGTGATGATGGTGATGCTGTGAGTCAGGGAACCACTGACCTGGAACCACTGAACCAGATGGTTTCCAATGGATCTGCAGGTTCTAAAGTCCTGCACGTCGTTTTATGTGAACTCTAGTGTTGTGTATGTTGTTTAGGCCTGCATCAGGAGAACTGAAGAGTGGCCATAACTCAGCCTTCTATGGTTTTAGTAGAAAAACCACAAGATTACAGTTTTCTTCAAAATCATTCACTTGACAAAACAGAAAGTGATGACAAGTCTCTACTTGAAAGTGTAAAATCCTTTTTTAAAAAATTGGCAATCTATCAATCAATATCTATACAAGTTGACCTGCAAAGATATAGTTGGAAATTCATTTGTTGATAGATTCATGTTAATAGACGGTGCTCTTTCTTTGTATCTTTATTTCTTGCATTTGAAATCATATTTGTTACATACATTTCAGCATAGTGATTATATACTTGAAAGTCACTAAGAGAGTAGATCTCATGTTCTCACTATAAAAAAGGAATAGTAGTTAGGTGATGTGGTGCAGGTGTTAGCTAATTTTGTAATATATATGTAGCAAATCAACACATTGTAGTCCTAAAACTTGCACAATATTCTGTCAATCATATCTCAATAAAGCTGGAAAAAATAAAAATCATGTTTGTAACATAAATACACCTCATTGTTAAGGTGACTCTAGTTTTTGGTAAATAAATGTGGGTCTGTGCAGTCACTGGTGAATCATGTGACTTTAATTCTGATCTAGTTCTGTTGTTAACAAAATACAACCATAATAAAGTCATTTCACCACTCTGGGTCTCAAAGATCTTATTTATAAAATAAGAGCATTCTTGCCTTGAATTAATGATATCTGTTTATGGTTCTGGATTTCCAAATAAATGCACAGCTGTTTCAGAACAAAGAGAGACTAGAGAAGTCCCATCTGGTGGTTCTAGATTTGAGGTTAGACAATTGTTTCAACAATTTCCTTTTACCAGGAAGAGGAAGACCCCCCAAATTGGTCTTCTTGCTTCTGTTTCTGCTTCTTACCCCTCTGGGTAAAATCTTCCAATGGTTTCTCATTGCTTTCAGAATAAAATCCAAATTCTATATTAAGGTTCTTATCCTTTCCCACCCCACTTGCTCTAGATAATCTTCTCCTAGCTTCCCAAACTCGATAATGACCTTCTTTGAACACAGCAAGTTGGTTTCCTTCTCAGGGCCTTTGCTCCAACAGGACCTTGTGTCTGAAACGTTCTCTAAGCTGAGTCCTTCTTTCAATTCAGATCTTCAAAGAGATCTTCTGTGACTGTCCAATCACTTTCTGTCACTTAATCCTAGGTTAACTGCATAGCATTTGTTACTGGCTATCGTTCTTGTTGGATATTTACATTTTCATCTTCTGTGTCTGCACACACTTCCTATGAAAATGTAAGTTCTGTGTTGGCAGGAATCCTGTCTATATTGATCACCCTGTTCTGAGAGCCTAGTAGAGTATGTGGTGCATGGTCAATACATTCAGTTGCTGAATGAATGAATGAATGAATGATGCTATAAACATGATATGGGAGAAATCCTTTTGCTCTGCATAGAAACATGAGCCCATATTAAACTAGCTAAATATTTATATTGTGTGTGCATACTACATGTTAGGAACTTTCCCAAATGCTTTATTTATTAGTATATAAACACTCACTTTGCAGACCAAACATAAGCTGCAGTACCATCATCATACTTCATATTGTATAAATGAAGTTGAAGACCAGAGAATTTAATGGACTTGATAGAATTCAGAAAGCCAGTAAGTACCTGGTCAAGATTCAAATCCAGGTTGTCTGTTTTCAGCATATTTCTTCTAACCATTATGTAATGAAAGGTAAGATGAGGCTCTGTAGAGAATTATGCCCCCCCCCAAAATCCTTACCAAATGACGGCCCCATTTGCATTAATCATTTCTACTGATGAAATTCTCACCTCTTTAGAATCAGCCCATTTGGTATAATGAATGCCCTGGCAAGAAGTTCTCGCATATGCTGTGACCCCAAATTTCTTCTAGTATCTCCTCTACCCGTTGATCCTACTTCTTTAGGCCTATAGCACAAATATAATCTGTCTTCCTCATGACAACCCTTCAAATTTTAGAAGCTATTTAGCACTGCCTACCCAAATCTTCTTTTCTCTAATCTGACCATACACCTTTATTCTTCCAATGGCCTCTTGCTTGGTAATACTTTAGCTCTCCTACTATACTGTTGCTCTTTTAGTTTACATCCTCCAAAACTTTGGTCCCACCACTAAATACAGTATTTTTCTTATGGTATGATCAACACAAAAAAATGGATAAATGTTCTCCATCATTATTGATAATACAATTATATTAATGAATGTTATGAATAGAATTTATAAATGGGTATTAACAGAAAAAATAATACCTTCATTAATAGCCAAGTCACCTACTGATTCCAACTTTTATTTGAAAATTTTAATTCACTTGTAATGTAGCAAAATCCTTTTTTTAATGTTTATTTTTGGGGGTGGAGTGGCAGAGAGCGAGGGTGACAGAGGATCCAAAGCAGGCTCGGCACTGAGAGTGGAGAGCCCGATGTGGGGCTTGAACTCATGAACTGTGAAATCATGACCTGAAGTCAGACGCTTAACCGACTGAGCCACCCAGGTGCCCCTTCTTTTCTTTAAGTGCATAGCTTTATGTTAAAATTATACTTTAGGTTTTAAATAAAATCAATATCTTAAGCAAGTTAATCAGTTGAAAAAATAACACCTGTGACAAGATTTCTTTTTCTGAAATGGTGTTACCTCAAACTGTGGGCCACTGTTTATCAGTGGGTTGTAAAATCTTTCTAGTGGACCACTAAATCTTTAATTTTCTTAAGTTAAAAAAATATTATAGAGAATGTCAAACATATAGAAAAGTAGACAAAATAACACAATGAACCAATAGGTGTATGTCACCTGGCCTCAAGTATCATTTTATGGCCAATCTCATCTACCCTTTCTCCTCTTGAATAATTGTGAAACAAATTCCATGCATCATATCATTCTATCTAAAAACAAGAAAATATAAGCACTTTTTATTTTGATAACTACCAAATTATTATCACATCTAAAAATAAACACCTCGGTGTCATCACATATTTAGTCATTATTCAAATTTCCCATGTTCTTATAAATTGTACGACCAACACTTAAAAACTTGAAGGTGAAATAAGAGTACAGCACATGCAGTAAAGGCAAGAACTGTTTTATGATACTTAAGTTAAATTCATGTGCACAATGTGTGTGTGTGCGTGTGCGCATGTGCACGTGTGTATGTGCCTTGTGTCACAGGGAAAAATCTTTCAATAGTGGGTCCAAGTCAGAAAGTTTAAAAAGGCAGCTCTGCATGTATAGCAAAACATTATTTGTCAACATACTGAATCTTTATTGAGCATAGTTCTGACACATAATTTCCTTTCTTCCAGTCGAGTTAACAAAATGAGTTCTAGACTCATCAATTCACTCACTTTGTTATTATGGGCAAATTACTATATGCATCCCTAGGACTTTGTTTGGAAACCAAGTGGGAGGAGCTAGCTCAAGTTTTTCAAATTGTGATGCTCTGAGCAGTGGGTCTGCTGGGTGTAGAATAAAGGTTTGGAAAATGCCATATACCATATTACCAACTTGAAGATTCATGATATACATTAGTAGCATTTGAGAAGACTCAGAAAGAACAGAATTCCTTTTAATATGTAAACCTTTTTTTTTCAGGATTTTCTTCTTTCATAACATTAATCAACATCCCTGGATGACCTCAGAAATGCCCCTTGCAGTTCTAATGTTCTACATACTGTAGTTCTGTGATCTAACATTATATGACACTGAAGGGTTCATGTTCTTATATTAGAAAAGCATGGTTTCGTTTGACTAGAGAAAGGTATCTGTGAAGAAAAACGAAAAGCATAGCCCTGAAGTTGGTGGTGAGATTTATACCTCAAAGAGGTATCTACCTGCTTCCTTCCAGAGTTGCACCCTGGATTATCCTGTGGATTGAGACAGTAATCAGAGTTTGGAGACATCCGTCTGATGGCGATTTCTGCTGTGTGCCCTGAAGCATCCGGCCAGATAGCCTGTCTGTCCACACTGCCATGCTGTCGCTGATTGCAGAATTTGCTGCTAGCCCTATCTGGCTTCGTCCAGAGTTTGTGCTGTAACAGCCCTGTCTGGTTTACTGCATGTGGGTGGGTTTATTTGTCTGCTTTGGATTCCCAGAGATTCCATTTTGGAAATAGTACTTTATTATGCCCTTAATAGTGCTCTGTCCTTCTGGGCTACAACTGGACCACTGTGCATGACAATAAAAAAAAAAAAAAGAGAAAAAGTCTTATTTTACTGTATTTGAATTAGTAACTAATTCTAGGCTCAAAAAAGTCTTCAGCAGTTCTGTCAAATCAATTAAAAATATTTATGTTGTAAAACACAATCCACAACAAAGTTTTGAAAATCAAACAATGGTAGCCGCTATCATTTTTTTTCAGGACAAACTTCTTGAGCTGCAATTACTCTGAGAGATTTTTATATATATTATGAAACTGCTTAAGATTAAACAAAACTAAGTTATCTAATTTAAGTCTCCAATTATATTGTGTAATTTTAGATGCCTAAATTTCCAATAATGTGAGAATAAATTTAATTTGCTTCAGTAGGCATGCTTTATCTCTAGATCAGCGCTATCCAATAGAGTATAATGCAAGCCTCATATGTAATTTAAAATTTTCTAGAGGTCACATTTAAAAAAGCATAAAAAGAAACAGGTGAAAATTTAATAGACTCTTGTAGTTAACCCAGTATTTCCACAATATCACCATTTTAACATGTAAGCAATATGAAAATCATCAGTAGGATATTTTACTTCTTTTTTTTTGTAGTCTTCAAAGTCCATTGTGCATTTGATGCTTGTAGAACTTGTCAGTTTCAATTAGCCATATTTAACTGCTCAGCGCCGCATGTGGCTAGTGGCTGCCATATTGAATGGTGCCGCTCTAAATGTTCATATATTTGTTTTTTGTGCTGCTCCTTTAGATTTTGCTATTTATGATAGGACTGACCCAAGAACTGCTTTCTTCCAGAGTAGTTCTATAAAAGGGGAAGAGAAAACTGTTCAAAGTGATATCCTTTTCTGCCAAATGGACTGTCAAGTGGTAATTGAAAGGTGGAAGGGACCAACCTTAGCATTGTCCAATTAAGAGGAAGTTGCAGAGAGCTAGAAATAAAAGCTACTTTTCTTTTGCTGGAAACTAATAGAAAAGCAGTTCTCAATCTGGGTAGGCTAAAAGACCCCTTGTGGAGCTTTTCCAAACTTACAGTTACCCAAGCCCCATCCTTGCTCTGCCAAATGAAAATGTCTGGAGATGGAGTTCAGGCCTAATTTGCAGTCAAAGTTAAGAACCACTTATCAGTGGTTCAGTTAACCAGTGCTTATTAAGTCAGGGCTGGAAAAGGGTATATTTCTTAAAAGGGTGAGTTCTCTTCCTTACTGTCATCTACATGGTCTTTGGAAGTGACTTCTCTTTCATCATATTTTAAAAGCATAGATTGGTTCTTTTCTACTTTGATTGAAAAAATGCCCAAGATTAAAACAAATTCCATGTTTAAAAAGGCAACTGAATTGGGACACCTGGGTGACTCAGTTGGTTGAAGTCCAACTTCAGCTCAGGTCATGATCTCGTGGTCTGTGAGTTCAAGCCCTGCTTTGGGCTCTGTGCTGACAGCTCAGAGCCTGGAGCCTGCTTTGGATTCTGTGTCTTCCTCCCTTTGCCCCTCCCTTCCCTCACTCTCTGATTCTCTCTCTCTCTCTCTCTCAAATAAACATTAAAAAATAAATGTAAAACCCTCCACTGAATTAATGGTGGAAAGATATAGAACACTTCAAAATACTTGAGAAAATGGTGATAACTGTATTTTTTGAATTGAAATTGATACAATAAATTGATTAGCACACTTAGTGTGGCCAGATGAAAGGAAATTAGAAATCACACTCTGTCCTTAAAGTGAGAGAATGATGCAAGCATCACAGAGAATGTGAATGAGAATGTGAACATGTCCAACTTTCATAGAAACTCATGTGACAGCAGATTAAAAGTCTCTAAATACTCATAACATTTGGTCCAGTATTTCATTTTGACGTTGTTAAAGACAAAGAATTTGAAATCTGAATAATGGATGGAATCACATTATTCACAATAAATTTTATTTGAAAGAACATAAATTTCCAACAATGGTGCAATTATTAAACAAATAGGATGTTCCATTATCCATCTTATGGATAATAAAAAACAAAAAATAACTAAGATCAGGAAAAAATTCTTAGAATATTTTAAATAGATAATTGGACAGCAAGTAGGCTGCTAAATTTGTTTACAGCATCACCTCTGATTTGAAAAAAAGTATATTTTTATATATATGCATAGAAAAGACTGGAAGAAAATTCATCAATAGATGTCGAAAACTAACCTTTGTTAGTTTTTTTCTTTAATGTGTTTCTACACTGTCCACACTTTCTGCAATGACTAGTTACTACTTTTGAAACTGATGCTGCTCTCTGGGTAGCTGTCTTGCTCAGGGAGCTGGAGGCCACCATGTAAATGGCGGTTCCTGAGCTTGTGCAGTGTACTGCTTGTGTAACTGTGAGCAGCCCGAGATTATGCTGTAAATCCACTTAGTCTAAAAAAATAAATTGCAAAATAAGAAACACTATAAAGAATTCATCTGGAAAAAAAATACTGAATTCCATGGGATGAAGGAAATCTTTTCTAACCGGAAAGCTCATTTCTAGTAGGTGGTTTGGGCCTGTGCTATCTTGGAATCATATTGTTGATACTTCTCAGGCAATAGAAACTGCTGTTTCAGAGAAGCCGAAGGTATGAAGACACGTTTCAAATACAAAAAAAAAAAAAAAAAAACCCAAACTAACCTGTTATTTCCACAAAGGTAATACCATTTCAATGCAAAAAATAAGGTTTGCAAGTAGAGAAGGTGATCATAAGCCAAGTGACAATAAGAACAGCTAATTCACACACATATTAGCTGGTCTGCCTCCTTCCCCAGGCCTGCCTACCATGGTCATCCCATTATTGGTAATACTATTCCCCAAAATGCTCATGCTAAGAAAAATAGGGACTTATCCCTGCCTGATTTCTTGTACCCTACATTTAGTCCATCAGCAACTCCTGGTTCTTTCTTTTTTCTTTTTTTAAAAAATTTTAATGTTTATTTATTATTGAGACAGAAACAGAGCATGAGTGGGGCAGGGGCAAGAGAGAGAGGAAGACAGAATCGGAAGCAGTCTCTAGGCTCCTAACTGTCAGCACAGAACCTACGGGGCTCGAACCTACAAATCGTGAGATCATCACCTGAGCCAAAGTAGGACACTTAACCGAGTGAGCCACCTAGGCGCCCCCTCTTGGTTCTTTCTTTAGAAAGTATTTTAATATACTTTTAATATATTAAATACTGAGTTTTAATAACTTAGTATCAAAAAAAGCCCCAAAACATTTTCAAGGCTTCAGTTTTGGTCGAAGTCACTACTTTGTAGCCTGGATTATTGCAGTAGCCGGCTAGCAGTTTCCCCTGATTTCATTCTCTCCTCCTTTCAGACTGTTCTCAGCAACCAGAGGGACCTTTTCATAATGTAAGTCAAACCCTGTCACCTCTCCACTCCATCCTTGGGTGGATTCCCATTTTTACACAAGATAAATTAAAATTCCTTATGATGGCGTACAAGGTCCTATGTGATCATGGATCATGGTAATCATGACCAGTCCTCTCGCTTTTAGTTCTCTGACTTGGCTGTTCATTTAACACGTTAGGTATTCTCTCACCTCAGGGCCTTTGCACTTGCTGTCTTGCTGTTCTCTCTGCTTGGGATGCTGCTCTTTAGCAGATATCCACGTTATTTATCCCGTTACCCACTTGAGATGTGCGCACAAGTGTTACCATTTCAGTGAGGTCTCCCTGACCATCCGTTTTAGAATCTTCCCTCTTGAATCTACTATTAGAATTTCCCAGATCAGCTGTAACAAACCTTCCCCAATCTTGATTCCCTTATCTTAATCTAGTCCCTTTCATTCTCAGATGATCTTTTGTTCTTTGTTAACTGACAGAGGTTTGTGTAGAAAAAATGGTGAAAGAAGACAATTTAGGTGATGCAAATAAACTTTATTTAACCCTTTATCAAATGGACAGTCTCCACTTGGAGAACTGCAAAATGGGGCAGAAGGCAGGATACTTTTACGTGATTAAAAAATAAAGAATAAAGAACAAGGAAGAGTAAATGGAAAAAAACCAGACTAGCTGGGGCCACACAGTTAACCTCGTTTAGTGTGAGAAGGAACATGGAAACAAGTAGAGAGCCCAGAGTTGGCTCAACCACTGGGGATTGGCTGAGTGAATATATACTGTGTTTCTGGTCAAAGGGAGTATTTATAGGGACACAAAAGTTATCTAAGGTTCCATTTGCTGGTGCAGAAGGAATGGCCCCATCTTGGGCCTAGAAATCTATTTCAACATTTATAAAATTTTTTAATGTTTTATTTATTTTGATACAGAGAGAGATAGAGCATGAGAGGGGGAGGGGCAGAGAGAGAAGGAGACACAGAACCGGAAGCAGGAGCCAGGCTCTGAGCTCGCTGTCAGCACAGAGCCTGAGCGGACTCGAAACTATGAATGTGAGATCTGACCTGAGCCGAAGTCGGAGGCTTAACTGACTGAGCCACCCAGGCGCCCCTATTTCAACATTTATAATCATTAAAACTGCCTTCCGACCTACTCTTCCTCTTTCTATCTTTCTTCCCTCCAAGGAAGGTCAAAACTTATTTGAAGCCGTGATCTGCACTCAGGCTCAAATCCCATTTCTTCCTCCCCTCCTCTGGGTTGTGCTTCATCAGGGCTCTCCCCACGTACATTTTTCCTATGGTTTTTTATCCTCTCTACCAATCTACACACAGGCTCAGATCTCTCCTCTTAAAAACAAAATACAACCAGTATCGCCCAACAGATTTTGATCCTGACACTCTTCTTTCCTCTTTCTCATTGCCAAAATTCTTAGAACGCAGCTCTTTCCTCTATTTTTATCGCCACTAATTCATTCGCAAGTGATTTAAGATAACTGAATCTGAACCTCTGCGTGTGGGCTGTGATTATAAGCATTGTACCAAAAGAACAGAGTAACATCAGCACCGAATCCACAGATGAGTCAAATGCCGGTGCTGGGATGAGAACCACCCAGAACGGCCTCAGCTCCTGCCAGTCTGTTTGCTACCTCCCAGGATTTTTCCATCGAAGCTTGTCAGTGGTTGACCTAAATCATCCAAGTCAGTGGCTTTTTCTTAGCGCTCTGCCTCCTGAAACTCTGGTCAGTTTAAGAAGCCGCTGATTAGGTGCTCCTTCTCAACCCCATCTTTTTTCCCCACTTCCTTCTGTGATGATGACTCACACGGATTCTTCCCTTTCTTGATGCACCTTTGTTAGCACCTCTTCCTCCGCCTCCTGAAGGCAGACAATCCCCCAAGGTTCTTACCTCAGCCCTCTTCTCTTATCTCACTATGGTCTTGAAATAAAAGCTGCTTCAGCAATTTTGACAGTGATCTTTCTGAAGATGACTCCTCAAACTCTGGCGTATCTCTCCTTTCTAGGTGAAAATTCAAATTTCTACCACTTTTCCACCATCACCTCGAATCTGCCATAGCTAAAATCAAACCCATTATTGTTTCCCATAACCCCAGTTTGAAACCTCCAAGTCCTTTTTAGATTATTTTATCTAGATTATCCCCAATACTTAAACAGAAGCGAAAGCCCACATTTTCCTTTTCTGCCAAGTCTTTGTGTCTGTCCTTTTTCACGTAACAGAAAATTCTCATTACCATCACTCTCCTGGATTAATACAACAATAAATATCTTTCCATTGATAGTTTTTCCCTTTTTATTTTTATGTGTTTGCACATTATTAGATGAATATGCCTGAAACAAAATTTTGACTTTGACATCTCCCTGATTTAAAAGCCCCACCAGTGATCTCTTTATAATTGGTTCTCACTAATGATAATAGACACATCATGCCACCTGAAAAAAAAAATGATTTTCAGATAAAATAAAAGTCACTAAACTAATTTCCATACTACACATTATTATTCTCATGCTCATTATAAATCTCCACAAAGGATGCATGAATTGTTTCCAAACTTAATTGACCCTGGAATTTCTTCCTTTCAGAGCAACTGTGCTAGCTTAACCAGATGATTTTTCTACTTCTTTCCAACCTCAACTCTCTGCCTTTATCCTGGTTTGCTCCTCTTCTTGAGGGGAGAAACTCTTTCTGTGATTTTCAAAGTTCTTTCTCAGATGCTACTTATTTTATAAAACTTCTCCTAATTGGAGAATTGGATGTGTCCACTTGCTGGAACAGAGAATGACTTAGCCATGATAATGTCAGATATAGTTACTATAAACATAGACTTGGGTCATTTCAAAGAGTCCACTGGGCTAGTTTTCCTTTCTGCATAAGATAATGGGGAGATTTGATAGATACAAAAAGTCACTACATTATTACTTCTCGGAGATCTACCAATGTGACAGAAATCGCCATTATTTGAACAACATTTTGGGCCATAACAGGGCATCCAAAGGCCCCATTTGAAGCACAAAATTGGTGGGAATTCGCTTTAATTAATCCATGGGCTCTACCCAACCTAACACTAGTTAGCTATCAGTTTGAAAAGCAAAAGGAAGAACTCCTAAAATTAATGAGGCAAGAAATTCTAGTGGCAATGTAAGTAGAAGTGGAGAAGAATAATTCACATTTCTGGCATAAGTATACTAGGACTTCCAAAGAAGTTTCAACACCTGTCCTCGTTAAAGTGCCACAATATCCTGTATAGCGAATCCTGATTTTAAGATGAAGTAAACAATCTTCTGAACAACTCAAAGCCCTCACCTTCCCCATAGCACACAACTAGTCAGTGGCTATGCTGAATGCAAATTTTTTAAAATATTTTTATGCTTATTTTTTTATTTTTGAGAGAGAGAGAGAGTGGTCATGGGTGGGGGAAGGGTAGAGAGAGAGGGAAACACAAAATCCAAAGCAAGTTCCAGGCTCTGAGCTGTCAGCACAGAGCCTGATGCAAGGCTTAAACTAATGAACATGAGATCATGACCTGAGCCAAAGTCCAACGCTTAACGGATTGAGCCACTCAGGTGTCCCTGAATGCAAATTCTAAAGATCTCCTTTCAAAGTTTATGTTTATCCCTCTAGATGATGGGGATCTGGCTGTGACCTTTGATGGACCCGGCTAGTTGGGGGGGGGCTTCGTCCAGGAGGATCCCGGTGCACATCGAGGAGAGAGGACTGTCTGTACCATTTTTGCAGGGTGTGCATGGTAAAAAGTCCAGAGGAGAGCTTGTGGTGATGGGACCCCTGAATCGAGGTCTCCGTGAGCTATAGTATCGAATGTGAGCCTGGTGCGGCAGGGATGGGTGGGGGCAGGGTGGACATGGAGAGAGGAGGGAGAACGGATTCAGGCTCTGAAGGCGAATGATAGCACAGAACGAGCTCCCTCTAAATCAGGAGCTCTCCCCTTAGTGTATGTGTGTATTTATTTATTTTGACCACTGTGTGCAAATTAGAAAAGTACGAAGCAATCAGCAGAGAGCATCCCTTCCCCCATCTTTGCTTTTAACAATTTCCAGTACGGAATTGTGCAATTGTGCACAGACATCCTGTGGTTGCTGGAAACTAAGGAACCGTCTTTACGCGTGTGTGAGTGAAGAAAAGAGGGCTTGCTGTACCGGTGTGGGCCTTTTCAGCAACCCTCACGTGACCAGATAGCAATCAACATCAATAGCTGTGTCCTCAAATCAGAAGGATAATGCTAGAGAATGGAGCAAACAGGGGCACGGAGGCAAAAGGCAAGCCCCGGAGTGTTTGGAGGAGGTGGGGGGCGGAGGGCGAGTAATGAAGACAAAATAAGAAAGTGAAAAGGTATTGTGTCTGCTGACAGTACATTTTCCCAGCTCTTCCCCACCAAAGCGAGTCACTGGCACAATATTCTGAAAGATTCCATCCAATTCAAGCCCTAGGTCAAGGGATTGGAAACAAAATCCTCCAGCAGTTGAGTCTAGCTTCAAGGTGTTCTATTTAATTACAAGCCCACATCACATCCTAGTTTACACAGATAGATGAAACTCGGCTTTCTATTATATGCATTTAGCTGAGACTGTCTCCCAATAATTTCTTTTCGTGCTCTGATGAAGTGATGTTAATTTCCTTTGCGTTACTACAAAGGAAAACATTTCCCAACTCCTTCTTAAAGATCATTGATAAAGGGTTATATTAGCTTTTGACACAGGTGATGAGGGAGATAGTATTTACTGACTCAGTTGGGTTTTATTCGAACACATATGCATCATTTCGACAGTTCAAACTCCATTGTTTTCTTTTCCATCTAGCTAAGGTTTTCCTTTTTCACTCCAAATTCCTTGGCATTCTGAATCAATGTTTTTCTTTATATAAGGTGTTTACTTTTTTCCCCCCAAATATGCTCAGTCTTATTTATTAGTCACATATTATGTATTGCTTTCTGTTTTCTGAAACATAGTTAACATAATCATGTTTTGAATTTTATAGTCCCAATATCTGAAGTCTTTGTGAATCTAGCTTTTCTGTCTAGTGTTTCTGTCAGAATGCCTTATTTCCTTTTGCATGTGGTCATTTTTGATGGCTAACTTATGTTCCTTAGAACTTTTTGTGAATTTGTTGAGCTCTGGATTGAAGTTTCAATTTCCTAGAGAGGATTGCATTTGCTTCTGTTAGGGATCTGAGGGTATCAGTAATTATTTAAAATACATTTTTGAGGGGCATCTGGGTTGCTCAGTTGGCTAAGCTTCCTACTCTTGGTTTCAGCTCAGGTCACGATCTCATGGTTCGTGGGTCTGAGCCTTGAATTTGGCTCTGTGCTGAGAGCACAGAATCTGCTTCAGATTCTCTCTCTCCCTGTCTCTCTGTCCCCTGCTCATGCTCTCTCTCTTTCTCTCTCAAAAGAAATAAAATTGAAAAAAAAAAAAGAAAATGGAAGGTGAGTTGGGGGAAAGGATACTTGTTTACAGACGGGACTGCCCTTTTTACTGTGGACCCCACTTTTAGTTCTTAAACTCTCTTTTAAATACAATAGTACAATAATAGCCTCCACTTCTTTTCAGTTTTGCTTTGACTTTTTTTTAATGCCTCTCAGAGGTCTTTACGTTTTGGACTCTGGCGATGTACTCTTGTTTCTCGTTCACATAGATTACAACATGGTATAACCACTACAGAGAGATGCTTGGGAGTATTTAGTAAAATAATAATTGCATTTACTTCTTGATCCAGCAGTATCACTTCCAGAAATTTGTCCTACAGATTTGCCTGCATGCCTACAAAAGGGTGTATTTATGAAGTTGTTCACTGAACCACTGTTTGTGACTGAAAACATCCCAAATGATCAGCAATGGAGAAATGATTAACCCAAGTATAGTACATCCAATCAATGGAATACTCTGCAGCTAGGAAAAAAGGAGAAAGTTTCCTTTGACATGACATGTTTTAAAAGATATTTTAAATAGAAAAAGCATAAAGTGTAAAAGAGAGTACATGACATTCTACCTTTGGATAATAAAGGAGGAAGTTACTTGTGTATTTGCTCCACCTATTGATTTACTTACTTTTGTATGTGCCTAACACTTTTCTTTTGTCAGGGACTCATCTATGTATTTTTTATGACTATCAACCCAATTTGTCCACATTTAAGTCCCTTTAGGTAGATGGTATTATCTCCACTTTTGCAGATGAAGAAACTAAAACACGGGTTAAGTACTATCCCCCAGGTCACATAGCTGGGAAGTAGAAGGATACACAAGAGACTAATAAAAATGATGAACTACAGTGGAGTAGATGGGGCAGGTGGGGTTGGAACAAGAGATCCCCATGTATACCCCGCTTATATATATTTTATATTATATTTATACTATATATGTATCCAGCATTTAAATAAATATTTATAAATATAAATATAACAATATTATCATAACACATTATATAATTTATATATGCATTCATATATTTATATTAATAAATATATTGTATATATATCCAGCATTTTTAGTTGTTTTCAGTCCACGGCATCTATTTCACCATATTGCTCTTAGAGGAAGTTGCAAAGATTTGGAAGTCCTGTTGATTCTAGCCCTCCTCTTTCTGTCTCACTGATAAAAAATATCTTTTCATTCAAATAAAATACTCCTTTCTTTGCCATTTTAAATTAGAAAATGCTGATTGCTTTTGTGTCTGGGAGACGATTTAAGGACTGAAGCAAGAAGTAAAGTTACCTTTTCTTTAGAAACTTTTTCTTTTGAGGGGTTGGGTAGGTAGGCTGATCTGGTCTATTTAATTATCAGACTTAAGGTTTTTCTGGAATTGTGCTTGAAAGTCATGTTTTACTTTTACTTACGCATGAAAATCATAATAAAAGGTGGCCTCTGGTTTCCTATCACCCTTTATTACTTTACCTTCTTTATATTAGCACAAGGTATTTACCAGTAATGGTCATTTGCATTATTTTTGTTGTCATGTTTATTTGTTCATGATTTGCCTCTCTTACTGAAATGATGAATAAAATGCTTTATGAGGGCAAGAACCTTCTCTGGTCTAGTGATGCTGCAACCCAGAACACTTAGAAATAATGGTCTCCTTTCAATAAATATTCATTAACGTTAGTAATAGAATGCCTCAGCTTAATCTCTCTACGTAAGTGCACACATCCAAAGTGAGCAGTTTTGTACATAATTTTCTGTTTCTTTCATTTGTTCTCAACCAAACAGCGACCAATCTTGGAATGCCATGCATTCATTTTCATGGTCTTATGGAATTAGTTTCTCTAAAGACACTGCATTTCAAAGGGTGTTGCAAAGAGAAACCAGCAACTTCTCCACAAAATCTAATGCAAAACATACCTAGAACTTTAAGAATAAAGGTATGTGCTTCTTTCTGATGTTTGCTTTGGGTTTCTGCTATGGTTCTTAATTGATTGCTTATTTTCATAGACATCGATCAACATATGAAACACGTTCATGAATGCCATTCTACAAAATTTTTTTACAATTTAATTTAATCTCCCTAACCTCATAAGAAAAGAACTTTTCAGCATTTGTTTTTATATTTCTATATTCTCATGAGTAGTGGCAAAGGAAGTCGCTCGGATTTTGTTTTTGTGTTTAACTGCAAGAGTCCATTAATAAAGACACTTCAGGAATAAAGACAAAAACAGCCACTATTTTCCTCCTTGAGGATGTCATTATTATCTCTGCTTTTTAGATTAAGGAGCTGGGGATCAGGGAGGTTGGGTAAATTGTCCAAGGTCACACAGCCTAGCTTGGATTCAAACCCAGTTTTATCTGACTCCAAGGTCCATGCTCCTCATCACAATTGGACTACTCCTCTCTTCTTATTTAGCTTTTCTTTTTAACCCTGCTTATTTATTTATTGTTTTCATCTTTGTCTCTTATTGTAAGCAACTCAAAATTATTTTATGAAGTAAATAATGCATAATAAATACATATGTATATACATCCCTCCCAAAGTTCTGATTTTATTTGTATATGGATTGAAATCAATCAATCAATTATACCAATATATAATTGAAGTAATCATGGAAGAACACAGTATTTATATTGCTATCGCTGAAGCAAAACATACAAGGGAAAGAACTTCCACAGTAAAATGTGCTAAAAAATGTCTTCTTGGAAAGGTTTTCTCTGCTTTTCAAATCCTAGTTTTGTTTTCTTTTATTTATCTTTAGTTTTTTTTTTCTTTACTGTGAATAGTGGGCAAATGCAGATAAATTTTTCCAGTGATAACATTTCATTCCACTTTTAAAATCACCCAAGTGTTCTTGAGAATAAGAATACTGTGTTTTACCAGTTAACAAAAATCTTTTTATTATTTCTATGCCTGTACCACTAAAACCCATCAAATGACATTTAAAACTTCAAATGGCAATGAAGCTCTTTGAAAATGTTTCATTTTAAACTAATGAATAAAATGCTTACTTTTGAAGCAGAATGAATAAAGTTAAAATGTCATTCTTGTTTTTAAGAAAACAAACACCTGCTTGAAGATTTCTTATATTTAACCAGAGTTGAAGGTTTCATGTGGAGGAAACAAATTAGGCTTTTCAAGTTTCAGGAAGGGACTTGCTTTAGAGTAGACGAAAGTAAGAGGGGAGAAAAACCCCTTAACTAGAAAGCCGTGTGTAGAAGAATGTCTTTGCTTTCAGATGCTGAAAATATTCATGTCCCACTCACCTCTGTTTACTACATACGTAAAAGAATGTGGAGTCTTTATTCTTCAAATCCCCCAAGCAAAAGCCAGATTTTTGTGCCAGGAAGCATGTGGAGGAGGGAATGATGAAGGGAGCATTGTGATGTCCTAAAACATGTTAGATGCGGAGAAGAAAGGTTTCCATTCCATTTCCAAGCCTGTTCGTAACTGGTTCTGGAACCCGAAGTGAGTCCCGGGGCTCAGTTTCCTTATTTGTAAAATGGGTTTTATATCTGCCTAATATACATCCTCAAATATTGTGGGAATCAGTTCAAATAAGTGAACTGCCCATGCAAAGAAGAAAAGTTCAGTATTGATAGAAGAGAGAATTCTTCCTTATGTGGGTCATGAGCATGTTCACACATTTGAGGAAAGCTTAAAAATGCTTCCTTTTCTATGCAAGTTAAAAGCTTGTTAAAAGTATAACCGCAGATATTAAACTTCTGTCTTTATCACGGTCTCACCAGGTGACCTTGGGCGAGTCAGCTGATATTTCCTCTTTGTAGTTTTTACGTCTTCAGGATGTCAGGTTTCCCCCCACCTTTTTCATGCGACAAGAATAATTTAATAAATGACCCCAGCAACACAACCCATTTTTGTAACTCTGAAGTTACTGATGTGGTCTTATTATTCCACAACAGTCAGAGTGGGCAGCTGGTTTGAAATAATAGAGCCAATGGGTTTGCTACAGAAAGTAAGAGAAAGAGGGATTGTGAATTGTTTATAATCTTTAATTAATTAATAGTGCTTTAATGTTCCCAAAAGAGGTGAAGAATTTCAGTTAATATAGATTTCCAAGGACTTCTGTAAACTCAAAAAACAAGTCTGCCAATAGTGTCTTTTCTTTACATAGAATAATCTCCTCCTTTCCTACTACCTCTTCCTTTTCTCCACCTCCTATCTTCATCATCATCTTCATCATCATCATCATCATCTTTATCTTCATTAAACACTGAATTCCTATTCAATTTTAATGTAGTGCCTTAGCTCCTTGTAAGCACAGACAGTATAACAGCTGATTCCTCTCTTTTTAAAAAACTAAATCTAAAAAATAGATGTTATTTTAACTATTTAAACCTAAATTTTAACTAAACCTGGATTTAAGTTTCTAAACCATAGCCTGAATAGGGTCTTTTTATTTCTTAGTTAGAAGCAAATTTAATGGAAGAATTTAACACTTTATATAAGCAGAGCAATTTTTTATATGAGATGAGACTTCGCAATAGATTTGTATTTTATATATGATAATGTTGCTTCCATTTAGAGGTTATCTATTGAGTCAATGACCTGAGATTATCTTCAGACACTATTTACTATTTCTTACACCTATAACGTATAGAAAATCAACAACAAGAATCCTAAAACTCTACAATACTTTGAGTCATTAGTTCTTAGCCTTAGTTCCTTATATTTGAAAAATGTTAAATATACTTAGTTTTTATATCTCTAACCTATACATTCCAACACATATTATTAATAAATTTCGTTTATTAGCAAGTTACTGCCTTCCTTCAAATTTGGATTGCTCTCGGGAATGATTTTCATGATAAACCTTGAAACACTTCTGAAGCAGACAGGCATCGTGTGTGTACGTGTGTGTGTGTTTGTGTGTGAATATGTTTACCACGAAACAACAAAGGGAGTTTCTCTAATATCTGTGCAAATACCGAAACCATTTCTCAACATTCTTAAATCGAGAGATAAAGGTGGGAGTTTTTGATTTCGTGAGGGTAAAGAGGAGCCTCCTGAGAGTGTATTTCACTGGAAATAGGAGGAGAAACACGGGAAAATTGATCCCAAGATTTTTTCATCTGTCATCCTAAGCACCGCACCGGAATCCCAGAGACATGGACGCATATTCCCATTAGGCAGAGGCTCCCTTGATTTAGCCACTCTGAGTAACTTAGAAGCGGTGGGGAAAAAGAAAACTAGTACCTTTATCCAATGAACAATGTAAATCCCTCTCCTGTGGCACAATGATTTGTTTGTTTTTTTTTAATCTCCTTTCTCTATGTATTTTATTAAGTGAACTGAGCAGTATATCTCTTTTTGTAAAAGGCACACACACACACACACACACACACACACACACACACACACGCTTCTATGTTGCTTTGGGAAAGACTGCAGTTTTCATGTAAAATAACTGCCTGTTTCACCTTGTTCTCTGGGGCTCCAAAATGCCAATCTTGTGATGTGCTGTCACAACTTATGTGTGACTGACTGGTTACAGTGCCTGCTGATCTATATGGAGAGGTGAGAATTTGTCACCGTGCATAAGCAGAAAGATCAGTCAGATACAGTGATAGATCTGTTCTTTGCCTGGATTCGTCTGCTGCTATATTGGGGTAGCTCGGCAGCTGCCAAATCCAATCGTTAGCCTGGGTTTGTGGTTGAGAAAACAGGAAAGGAAGAAATGGTGTCCTGACATAGCCACTTTGGGGTACGGGAGCGGCAGAGTGAAAATATTATTGTAATAATTATATCAAGAGGCTCCCTGACTCCATCTCCACCATGGGGGGATAGAGCAGTTGCTTCAGCATCTTTTCTCAGGCACTGCAGAGAGTTCATATGTTTGGCTTTGGGGTTCATGTTAGCATCTGGGGCGCAAGGGGGCAGACAGGGTCACACAGAACTCAGTCTGACTTTTCTAGGCCTGCTAATTAGAATTAGCATTTATAATTAAAAATTAAGTCATCACTCTGGCGCCAGGGGCAAAATATGGTCAAATGACCCTTAAACAAGCTGCAATAGTGTTCTACGAAAATATTACAGATTTTGCAAAACTCATTAATGATGCTGAAGACAATGTGCTCATTAGATTGGAGGGTATAAAATGTGCACAGTAGCTTATCTGCTTTTGTGCTCATTCACTCAGCTGTGTTCATTACTATTCATGTGGATTAAAGGGAGAAAAAAAGAAATAAGATCAAAGAAATAATATCAAGACATTATCAGTCATATTTAACTGGTGCCCTTTGACAATCAACCTCCATTCAGCATTCCATATCTGAGAGGAACTTCTTTCTTAGAATGCTCTTTGCTCCCCAAGGGTGTGCTGAAAGGCATTTTGTTTATTCTTCATCCCTTAATGAACCTGACCATTTTAATAATAGCAAGAAAACAGGGAGCACAGGGAAGAGATACGTATGGTCCAGCAGGAGAAACTTCATCAGAAAGGTTGCATTTGGACTCAAGTCCATTGGAGAATACTCCAGAATATTTTTGTCAACAGATCAGTTATCCAGATGCCACAGTGGCCGTCCACTATTCAGATGGGATGTCTTCGCCATCACGACATGACTAAATTAATGAGTCAATGGTAAAATGTCTACTTTTAAAGGGCCCTCTACCAGATCCATCCTGCAAATTTTCTTTTCAAGAATGTCACCAACCCATAATGTTTTAGTTAGAAAACAAAATCAATATTCTTCAATGTCTGCGATTGCAGCAGCAGTGCATACATTAAAAAAGAATTAAAAACATTTCTCTGGGTCCCTTCTAATTAAGGAATCATAACTACTGTAGCTCATGGATATAATAACAAAGCCAAACTTGTGTAAGAACTGGCACCATTATCTCCTTGGACTGACATTCCGTCCTGCAATCAATTTAAATAAGCTTGACAGGCCCATCCGCATTAAATGAATTTTTAAAGTTAGGGGGTAGATTTAAAAAACAACACACAAAATAATAAGCATCAGAGCTTGTTAACCCTTGGAGAACACCATTGATTTAAAAACAAAGATGTGGGGGTGCCTGAGAGGCTCAATCGAGTAAGCGCCCTACTTGGGCTCAGGTCATGATCTTGTGGTTCCAGCCGCGTATGGGACTCCACACCAGTGCAGAGCCTGCTTGAGATTCTTTCTCACCATCTCTCTCTTTGCCCCTCCCCCATGTGTGTGTTCTCTCTCTCTCTCTCTCTTTCTCAAAATAAATTAAAAAAAAATAAACAGATGTGGAAGAGACCCTGCTTCTGTCTTAATGCCATTAGCATTATTCTGGCTAAGATTGTTGCCGGCACTGTTACTGTTAGTAATTTTTCAGGACACTTCACAGAGAAATTCAGAAATGCAGATCTCATCATATTCCCAGGGTAGGAACAGCTGAATGAGGATTCCTATAGAACTATAAAGAAAAGTCTTGCAAAGTTTTGCATAAATATAAGGAAAGCCAAGGGAACAACATTTTGACACTAACTGCATCCTATCAGAAGAAAGCATCTATCATTTTCCTTCAAGGGGAAATTTCATTTGTGAGATAATTCCGTAAAATGGATTAGAAAGTCTTGGGGCAATGTTTGTGCAGAGCAGAGGCAGCAAACTCAAAGGACTAGGCAGGTAGTGTAATGAGTGAAACAAATCCAGTAGGTGCAGGGGACAGAGAGCACATGCCCAGCTAAAGAGGGAAGCCTCTTGGTGTAAGTTGGTGCCCTGTAAGAATGGAGGCCCAAAGCGCCTGACTTTAAAAAGAGAAACTGGAAATTTGGATTCTGGTGAAGTTTTCTGCTTTTTAAATGTGGACAGCTTATTCAAAATGAGCCTAACCCATAAACCAACCAACCAACCAAAAAACAAGACATACAAAACAAAACAAAAAATGCCATTGGGAGTCATCACACCAGCTGCCATTTGCAATTTATGGGGCATGTTATCACACTATCTGTGATTATTAAGTCTCCTGAATATAAAGTTCAATATTGATGCTCTTAAGAAGACTGTGTATGTTGAAGACAAGGATTTTTATCTCAAAGAGTATTATGGATATTTGGAGAAGTGACCCAAGTTAAGAAAGCAGCTCTCCAGCAGTATTGCAAAAGTCCAGTGTGGCATTGCACGTACTCTTCCTTCTTGTTAGTAATAATAAGAATAGATCAGACTTCTTGAGAGATAAAGACCAGAAGGAGTGAATGAAACTGGAGAGAGAAAATAAATTCTAATCTTGGAATGGTATTTTAGGGTAGATATCAGACCTGGTTACTGAGAAAAAGGAAGAAAGCTGTGTAGGCCAGAGGACTGTTTACATTCTGAATGGTCTTCACATTCTCACATGACTGTTGTGGAAATAAGACTGCAGTCATAGTTGGTCATTTCCATGATGTACAGAGGAAAGAGTTACAGAAATATTCAGGTTTTGATTCTTAGAAACTCAATATTGAATGCAAAGGTCATGGATAGCTGATCAAGGATAGGTAAGCTTGAAAGAAAATTTCTGATTGCAAACAATTCCACAGCATTATATGTTCTTTTATTTTTATTCACAGTGACAGTGTGTCAGCTTAGATGAAAAGAAACACTGAAGGTTTTTCATGGGCTTCAAACATCACATAGCATTAATTCTGATGAGAAATTTCCAGACGTGACATTAAATAGCAATAATTTTGACACTGTGAATTTCAAGGCTAGGAATTCATCACCCCCTCCAAATAAATGGCACCCCACCTGCAAAAAGACTTAGGAGTCTTTATAACAGATGATCATCCAAGATTTAACATGGCTAGACTAAAATTTTACTGGGGAAGTATGGAGAAAGAAAGGCTATTCTGAGTTGACTTACATTTATTTTTCCTCTTTTTTAAATGTTTATTTATTTATTTTGAGTGACAGAGCAAGGGAGGGGCAGAGAGAGGGAGAGACAAAACCCCGCTAACAGTGCAGAGCCCAGTGCGGGGCTCAAACCCACAAACCGTGAGATCACGACCTGAGCGGAGATCAAGAGTCAGACACTTAACTGACTGAGCCAGGCATCCAAGTACCCCATTATATTTTTCTTTCAAAAGAAGATATCATAAAAATGTAGAGTTTATTTTTTTGTATATTAAAGGAGCCAAATAATAATAAAATTTGATAGTCATCCTATTTAAAGAAGGCAATTACACAGTAGTTATTCACATCTGAAGCACAGACATCTGAACCTATTATATCTGAACCCTATAAACTGATCTCATAATAGAATTGCATTTTATAGGGGGGTAAAGTGGCATAAAACCATGAGTTTGATATTTGTGAAATGGAAATGTCATTTACTCAGGGAGGGAAATTCAGCTTCCTATTACTTCCAGATCTTTACTCTATACCTGGACATAATATATAGACAATGGGGAGCTTCTTTGGAGCTGGATGGCTTTGGGGTTATGGCCACATCCTAAAGAGCAGAAAGCTTGAAACTACATGACCTTTATCAGTCATTGTCACTTTGATACAATAATCAGTGAAATCCTAGTGCTTAGGTTGCGAGTATACATCTTCAACCAGGTGTGAACCCACTCATGTTGACTGATGACTCTCGAAACTAACTCTCCCCAGTGAAGTGTTCCCATGTACCCAGAGTCTCTTTATGAGATAGTGTCTTTGATGGAGGGCATTATCCTTATGTTGCAGGAGAAACATTGAGATGGACTTGATATCTACTGCCTCATGAAGCAACAAAAGAGAAAAGAAGGGTTATAAATCAATAGATTTCTGGGATAAAAATCACATTTAATAAATGGAAATGGTTGGGGTGCCTGGGTGGCTCAGGTCTCAGAGTTCACAGGTTCAAGCCCCATGTTGGGCTCTGTGCTAACAGAGCCTGGAGCCTACTTCAGATTCTGTGTCTCCCTCTCTCTCTGCCCCTCCCTTGTTTATGCTCTGTCTCTCAAAAATGAATAAACATTAAAACAATGGAAATGATTGAGAATGAAGATGTCGTTTAAAAAAAGGCTCAAGCTCTTATTGGGAAATAAGCAATTAGTCCACATTAGGAAGGAAAGGTAGAAGAGCTGCTGTCTTTAATTTGCATCTAAAGAATGAAATAAAGGAAAATAAGTACTTTTAGGCCATAAGCCATCCGTGTTTCTGCCTGATTGGTAGACGAGTGCCTTTTGATTACCAGCAAAAACGGCAAGGCTTGACAATTTCTCCTCTGCTTCATCCAACGTCCCCAGATCCAGCTGACGAGAAAGACCAAATTTCCTCTTCAGGCGGCCATCTGGCCAATTCCACTTGCAGAAAGCTTTGCGAAGATTTCACAGCAGCATCCACAACTTGGCTGGTGTCCTCTTTACAGATATGGGCTTCACTTTAGTTGCTGGGACTTTATTTGGTTGCAAATTCAGGGTATATCAAGTACGATAGTATTGATTTTGCTAAGCCCAAAGAAAAGATAGGACATTTGCAGTCAATTCTCAAAAGGAGTGCATACAGCCATGTTTTCTTTCTTAACCACTGACATCTAAGAGGGAGTGAAATTTTACTTCTAGTTGGAAAATATTTATATTGTGTGTATTATCTTTCATCATACTTGGGCTGGACTTGGGATTTATCTGAGATCTGTAGAAACAGAAAGGGAAGATCAATCTTCAGAAGAAAACATGAATGCTTATATGTTTGGGGTGAAAGACGGAATATATACACTATACCTTTGCCTAGGCATGACATGAGTATGCTATACTTCCATGTGATACTGCTCTGGAGTGTTGCCAAATTAGTTAATATACCAGTTTAATGACAAATCCTCATATTCGGGACAGACACTGGGTTTTCTTTTCCTAGGTGTCATGGTCTTTTACATACAGATATGTTATAATAAATCTTACAGTCTCCAACATTTATAGTTTACTGTGTATTAGGCTCTATTGAAAACACTTTGAAGACACTTTGTATTAGCTCTTTTAAATGAATTTAGTATTTTAATTGTCAGAACAGAGCATTCAGCCAGGTAATGTTACTATGCCCATTTTGAAGACAAGAGGTTGAGGCAAAGAAAGCCTCAACTTTCAAAGACCTAACTATCAAAGAAAATTCTACAGGGAGCAGAGACTATGGCAAGGTTTTATTTTATGATTAACAACTAAATCATGAAATCTGATCTTAGTGTTATATTTTTCCTAGCATTGCATTAACTATTCTCATCTGATTGGTTCCTTATTTATCATCTTTGGTCTTCTGCTCAATCATCTTACTACAAACTGCCCTTCTTTCCTTCCTTTCTCATTTTTCTAATAACAAATCAACCTTCAGAAGCCCTTGGGTTTCAATATCTCTACCCTTTATGAAGAAAATAAAGATTATTGTCTAAAAGTCTGTGTTAGCATGAGGAGTTATTTTTAAAATTATGAAACTTTAGGTACTTGCAAAAATAGTCTCTTCATTACATAAGCATCTTCATGGATAGGAAATGTGGCACCCCCTTTGGGAAAAAAATGGTCAAATAAAGAGAATCCAGTCAACATTTTGATGAGAGAAGCTTCATGAGTTTGAATCCTGCTGGTCCAAAATCTTAGCTCCAACATTCACTAAGTAGATGGCTTTGGGGATGTAATTTGACCTCTCTTAACTTCATATACTCATTTAAAACATGACAATAATGACAGTATCCACTTCATGGTTCGTTGTGAAGATGGGATAAGGTCACAAATGTCCATCCCTTAGCACAGTGCCTGGGACACAGTAGGCACACAAAAAATGTCAGTTACTCTTCTCACCAGTGCACACCTAAAAGCAAGTCCACAGAACTAGCATAAATTACAGTTGCAATATTGCCAACCAAGAGGAAAATAATTTCAGTAATGTTACAAAAAAGGATGCATTACATTCAGAAGAAATAATTGTCAGTTTGGCCTTAAAAGCTCTTGAAAACCCAATTATACTCATGGTCAAGGGTGCAAAGGCTGCTTTATCTGTCTCTATCTTTCTTTCATTTGATTGCACTTTACAGGTGGAAAGGGATAAGAAGACATTGGCCTGGAACACTAAATCCTGGATTGAAACATCTAGGGCTGCTGCCTTTCTCACTGCCAGACACACGTCTGTGCGAGGAGAGATTAGGAGACACTTGAGACATTGATGCCTGAGGCTTGCATTACTAACCATAATAAACAGTTTTCTTTTTTCAGTAAAGCAAATACGAAGGGAGCAGCTGTACCAGAATAGTATTTTCACAGTTACTTCTAGTAATAACTGCACTTTAAAAGTGTTTTCAACACTTGGACTAGAAGAATTCCCCGCTCCTTTTACGTAGATTCCAGTTTTACTAAAGTAGGGTCATTTCCTGCCCACCTCTTCCTTCAAGGTTTCTCTGGTCCTTGCTCCCACTGAAAAATGATCTCTCGTTTTGTGTCACTGAAGTTTAGGGGAAAGGAAGTGACAGATTTGGAGTGTCTTTTAAAAGCAGATAGTTTAAAAATAAATTATGGCAAACTATATTTATGGTCATCTGTTGATAGTCTACATAGATCTCAGTCTTGGAAGAGTTGCTCTGAAACTCCATTTGGAAATCATGTGCAATTACGTCATCACTCACAACATGGTGTTAACAGCCATCTATCTTCAAGTGCATGAAGTCGACTGGCTAACCTATAAACATGCTGTTGGAGAGATATACACACAGAGAAATATTTTGGAAGAATGAAAATATTCTTAGTCAAAGTCTGGCCTCATTTGCAGTGACAAATGGATTTGAAGGAAATTCTCTAAACTCTTAAGAAATGCACATGGTACATTGTGCATTTGTGTGAGTAGAGCTTGAACTCAGGCCTTGGGAGCCATAGACAAAACATGAACTGCTGTGGGCTTGGTTCTCTTTTCTGTAAAAGCAGGGTTGAACCAAATGACACTGAGTCTATGAATTCTCAGATCATTCTTGGCAATAATAAACATGGCTATCCTTTAATTGTGTAGATTCCCTGAAACTTCTGATCATGCTATCACCTCTATCCCTCTTGCTTTATTTTTCTTTGTAGAAATTACCACTATCAGAACACCATAGATTTTACTTTATCATCATTATTATTATTGTTGTCTGTCTCTCCCTCCTGGAATGTAGGCTTCATCGGGGCAGGGATTGCTGGTCTTTTCAGTTTTCTGCTGTATTCCCAGATCTTGGAACAGTGGCACATGATGGGTGCTTCATAAATCTTTATAGAATGAATGAGTCTTATAACTATTCATAACATAGCATCCTCTTTTCTGTGGTAGAGTACTATAATTAAAGCTTCTTCTTACATTCTATCTAAAACTGCTTGAGAATAAATTTCTAATTTAAATTTTGAATAATAATCAAAGTCCTTTCACGCTGAAAGATGTATTACTAATAACAGATAATGGTCGACTGCTCTGGCTAATGGTTTCTAGGTCCAAATTCTCATGGGTGTTATGGCTAGCTTTAATTAATTAGGATGTTTTTCCCAAACTGCCTTTTGTGAATAGCTCTAAATATATCAACATAGAATATTATAGAATAGAATTTAGATCTTTAAACCCAATCTTCCACTGAGTGAGGTTTATATTTATAAACAGCCCTGAAAAGTCAACCATTCCAAGCTGTGCTTGAGCATGTCAATGGTTGGGCCGACACAGCTCTCTTAGGCAATTATTCCTCATTCTCAATGGAAATTTGCTTTCTAGAAGCTTCAACTTATAAGGTTTGGCTTTATCAGTGTCACAGAATGTTTCCTTCTCTAACATTTAATCTTTATTGTCTTTTTTTTTAAATTTGGGGTTGGGAATTGGTAGGCTGATATTAATTATTGTTGTTTATTGTCTTGTTTGTTTTTAGGGTTTTATTGCTTTTTTAAAGTTTATTTATTTATTTGGAGAGAGAGAGAGAGAGCAAGTGCGTGTGAGCAGGAGTGGGGGGTGGGACAGAGAGAGAGGGATAGAGAATTCCAAGCAGGCTCCACGCTGTCAGCACAGAGCCCAATGCAGGGCTCGATTCCATAAACTGTGAGATCATGACCTGAGCCGAGATCAAGAGAATGATATTCAACCAGCTGAGTCATCCAGGTACTCCTGTTTTTGGGGCTTAAAAATATTTTTTTTAACATTTATTTTTGAGAGACAGAGAGACAGAGTGTGAGCCATGGAGGGGCAGAGAAAGACCAAGACACAAAACTCCGAAGCAGGCTCCAGGCTCTGAGCTGTCAGCACAGAGCCCAATGTGGGGCTCAAGCTTGCGAATCGTGAGATCATGACCTGAGCTGAAGTCAGAAGCTAACTGACTGAACCACCCAGGTGCCCCTGTTTTTACAGTTTTAAAGCATACATTTCTGAAGAGTATAATCACCTGCTTTTTCTTCTGATCAGCCATGAGCATCCCATCTCTGCCTTAGCTATTTCTTCTTATATTGTTACAGATGTATATTTTGAAATTAATTATAATTACATAATTAAAAAAATCCCAGAAATCATGCATCAAGACCACAAGTCGTGGCTGATGGACACTGTACTGTGTATCTAAGAAAATATACCTTTTTCCAAATTTCTGGCACAAACTTTAATTTGTGGTAGTTGTCAGGAAGCTTATGTTGGATGTCTCACACATCCATCCCCAGTGGTCTGGAAAGGTCATGAGAAATTGTGAGAAACAAGTGTTTGAAGAAAATGAACCCAGGGAACTGTGGCAGCCTTGGTCTGCAGAAGCAAGAAAGGACAGCGAGTGCACACAGAAGAGGAAACTGGATCACCGTGACGGACTATCCAGCTAAGTCTCAGTAAATCTTTAAGTTTTTTCTCACTGAAAAATGTATTGGTAAACTAGAGTAATGAATCTCAAGCTGTAGTGGAGAATTATTTGGAAGTCTTTGCTAACGGGGATGTTTGCTAAGTTACTGGAACCCTTTGTGAGAGATTCTGATCCAATAATGTGCATTTTAAATAAATTCCCTGGTAGTTCTGAGCGAGCCAGGAGCTGACCACATCTTGAGTGGTTCCAAATTAGGCAAGTCTGAGAGTCCATTTTGGTTTTCTGACTATGAAAATAAGTACGTGTGAAAAAGCTATAAATTAGATAGGAGCAAACGTTACTTTTTCTTAAAATTACTGTATCACATCTTGTATTTTCTAACTAGAAATCCAAAGGTCTTGACTTTTGCTGAGAGGCTAATTTACAACTTTCTTCTTCTTCGTCTTCGTCTTCGTCGTCTTCTTCTTCTTCTTCTTCTTCTTCTTCTTCTTCTTCTTCTCCTCCTCCTCCTCCTCCTCCTCCTCCTCCTCCTCCTCCTCCTCCTTCTCCTTCTCCTTCTCCTCCTCCTTCTCCTTCTCCTTCTCCTCCTCCTTCTTTTTCTTTTATATTTTTTCAATGTCTCTCAGTCTTGGCTCTGTGCTGGAGTCACCTGAGATACTTTTGGTAAGAGATTCTAATTTAGTTGTAGATATCAGTAAGCAAAAGTAAATATTCATTAGGCTGCTGCTAGAATGGGCATGGGAAGCAAAAACATTAGAATTCTACATTAATTATAAAAATTCAAAACAAGTCTTTAATTTACTCATCTTCCTGTAAGTACATGTGAACTAAATGCAGGTTTCCCACATACCTGCTCACTTGCTGTGTTGATAGAGTGAAAATTCTAATATGTGGTGTGGTATCTTCTTTTTTAAGAGGGACCCAGAAATCAACATCTGGCTAGATTAATAATACGTGAAATGCAAGATCAGAAACAGAAGATTATTTGACCAATTATAAAGATAAATCTCTAGCTTTCTCTAAGAAAGAATAAAATAAAGTTCCATTACTCTACTACTTGACTATTAACTAGTCTCTATAATGGTTTGGGCTCCAGCTGAGTTCTAAAAAAGGATTTCAGAAACTTCTTCCTGCCTTGATGTTAGAAATCCATTTTATATGGCATGCAAGCAAGCCTTTAGCCAGTAATGAAAAATCAATATAAACTCCAAGTCTTTATAGCTTCTCCATTTTACTTACAAAAGATTTAATCAGTCACAGTAGGAATTATGGCACCTAGTACTCTCTTCTTTCTCCATTCCGTTGACAAAATGAGGTATTGCTTGTTATCTGAAAATTGGGAGTTTAACATCATCATTCTTGATCTAAAGATGATATAGTTCAGGTTAATCATTTATTTTTACACTGGGGAGGCAGATCACTGAGTGGACTCAACTTTAAATTAAATTAAATATAACTTAAGGAGTAATTTTGGTATGCCGTGTAATGCCCTGAGCATCGTGCCAGAGCAAATCCAAAGGGGAAGGGAGTAATTTCCCTTTCTAAAAGTCTTCCTTATTATGTACAATTAAGACCTAAGATATTTTCCAAAAAATAAAAATTAAAAAATAGAAAAAATCAGTAGGTTTTCAGATGTTATCTTTGCAAGTATATAACGCTATTTCCCCCCTTTTCATTGTCTGAATATAAAATGAAGACAAATAATATAATTTTTTGAATTTGGCTTTTCATATTTGAGCTATGATGGTTGATCTAAGCTTTGACTACCTGACAAGGGAAAAATCAATAATTGTTGAAAAAAAAGTATTTACGTTATACAAATAGAGAAGAGACCACAGGAGTAGTTTGAGTGAAGAATAGAATAAATATTTAAACATCATCTTCTATAAATTAGTTAAACCTTTTCATGCATGTATTTAAATCACCAGCTCATCTTATGGGAAGGAAATGAAAAGGTCAGCAGAAAAGAAAGTTAATTAGCTTCTCAGTAGAAGTCAAGACCTTTGGATTTCTTTCAAGATCTCCTAAGACTTTGTATCTAACAGATGATAATGATATAGTTGTGATATCAATTATTTATAGCAAGTTCTCCCCTCCCCACCAATTTCGTTATCCTTCACATCTAGTAAAATTGAATCTCTTTTTTGGGCATTGCTCTTGCTTGGGTTGATCTTAACTGTTCCTTTCTCTGAAGGAATCTCACCTCTCTTCAGGCCTTTCCAGATCCAATGCAGATTAAGTTCCCTTTCCTATGACCTGATAGCTCTGTAGGTAAAACCTTCCCCTGGAAAATCATATGTGTTATAATTACTAGTTGGTCTTATCTCTGGCTCTCTGTATATGATATGATCTTTACTTATTTCTCTTTCCTTTCTCAGAATTTAGCACAAGCCTTGGCACATAATATTTGCTTTAAAAATTGTGGTTAACCCAATGAATGATGCAGTGTTGATAATTTCTATGCTGCAAATTTAAAACTCTTGGCACATAATAATTGCTTAAAAAAACTATTGTTAATCCAATGAATGAACCATGGCATAATTTCCATGTTGCAAATTTAAAATTCTGGTCTGTAGTACCACTGAATTCTTCTCAAGAGTTTTTCAGGAATTAAAGACTGAGTATAAACATTCGGCTACATAATCAATTCATCAAATTGTCTGGCCACACTTATTACTGATTGTAGAAAAAAGATTCAACAGGAAACAAAAGATTGTTTATTTTTATCAAAAGAATTAAAGAAGTGCAAACACTTAACACTTTAATAGTCTCCTAGAAAACGAGTCCAGCTGGGAAGCTAGAAAACATAACAAGTGGATTTTTTTTTTCTTTTAGCATTTGATTAATGGGCACTAACAATAAGGCCAAAGATTTTATTTCGAAAGTGTTGGCTAGAGTGTTCTAGCTGTGAAATGTTCATGGATATAAAACAACACCGATGCGGGGACAAATACACTTTTAAATCAGATCCATGGTGGAAATACAGTTCTGTGTTTTGTATCCAATCCAGTGTTCAAAGGTACAAGACACGGATCTAGAGATCCTCTCTTCTTCAATCCTATGACAATTGTAATAAACTTTTGCCAAAGGTAGAGATGTTTAAAGAAAAGGATGCAAATGAGCAAATTAAGGAAATAGGGAGGAAGATCTGGGTCCAGCGAACTCCTTCAAAAGAAATACGGGGAAAAGTTATAAGAACTGAGATAAAGTGAATCAAAAACAGAAAAAAAAAAAGAAGAAAAGATGTAAGAACAACAAAAGAGGAGGGAAAAGGAATCAGTCCCAAGGGGGAGAGCTGATTAAAACCAAATGATAGACAAAAATGATACATTTTCATGTAGCAGAATATCAGTTGAAAACATAAGACTATAGCTTAAATAGGCTTTATGGACTATATTTTATTATAATTTATATAAATTTATAATAGCTCTACATAGAAATTTTTTAAATGACAGGGAAAAAAGGATGCATTCTCACTAGGAGAATATCAGTTGAAAACATAAGAGTATAGCTTAGGGGCGCCTGGGGGGCTCAGTCGGTTAAGCGGCTGGCTTTGGCTCAGGTCACGATCTCACGGTTTGTGGGTTCCAGCCCCGCGTCGGGCTCTGTGCTGACAGCTAGCTCAGAGCCTGGAGCCTGCTTCAGATTCTGTGTCTCCCTCTCTCTCTGACCCTCCCCTGCTCATACTGTCTCTCTCTCTGTCTCTCAAAAAATGAATTAAAAAAAAACATAAAAAAAGAGTATAGCTTAAATAGGCTTTATAGACTACATCATTTATATATAAATAAGCTTATATATAATTTAAGCCTACCATAGAGAAAAAAAGTTGAGAAAATCAAAGCTAAAAACCTGAGTCAAACATCAAGAAATATCTACCAAATGCTTATTGCTGGTTAAGTACCTAACCTCAAACAGCGCCATCCCTATCCCATAAATCAGTTCGATGTGCTAGGTTAATAAGGATTAGAGACAGAGCTGGAAGCCAGAAAAAAGGTACTCACATGCATTTTACATTTTCCTTCTTCTTCTTTTTTTTTTGGTTAATAGTGATTTGCAGTGACGCCCCTATTCATCAGAACATTTCCTTCCATTTTTAAGTTCATTATCCGAGTACAGTAGAAAGCCAAACAATGACTTCAGCTTATAGGTTGTTCCCTGTGACGAATAACCTGTACACATTCTGATTTATGCTGTTTCTCTTTTTGGTAACCAGTATAAAGAACTGAATATCAACACCATCCTCCAGGGAAACAAGGCACACACAATACACAGCAGAAAATGATTTATCTTAGCAAAGTCAAAGAGTTAGGCTTTCTCCTTACAGAGGTAAACAACCACCCACTGCTGTATGACCAATCTGTGACTGGTGCCTGCGTTACTAATGTGAACTTAGTTTCTTGGCCTTTATTTGACCTACATACAGATAACTTAAAAAATAATGCCACCCCCCGCCCCCAAACCCATAACCTGTTCAGAATAATTTTGGTCTTTATTTCCTGAAGAGAAGATGATCTTTATCATCTATTTTTCTAATGCTTGTGAAATTTTGATGTCAGGCACTCCGGATCTAAAAATGCTTGATCTCAATTATTATATTAATGATGTATCAAGTAATGGCCATTTTCAACATGCTCGCTGGAAATCAATAAGTTCAGCACAGTGCAGTTCTCCAAAGATGATCAATTTCTCAGAGAGCTGAAAATGTAAAATTGAAATTGAAGGTGTGCTGCTAAATTCAGTAACTATAATGTTCTTTGAAAAGAACGCTATTAGTTCATCTATCCATCCCTCCCTCCCTCCATCCCTCCATCCTTCCATCCATCCTTCCATCCATGAATCCATCCATCCATCTCTGCTTGGTTGCAAAAAAATCTTAAATTTTCACTAAATGTATCTGTTTTGTGACAACAGGAATCAAAAGCCAGACAGGAACAGAACCAAAGCCTGTTGCTGGAGGTATTACAGAACAGCATATTTATGAAAGATTTGAATATTCCAGCAATGTTGCTTTAGCAGTCCTTGTACTATCATAGCAAACCATCCAGAGGCAGGTAAATGTACTTCCATACCACTACAGATAGAAAAATGAGGTGTGGTTCCATTTCCTAGATGCATTCATTCAACATTTGTGTCTGGTATGGTATTTTTCAATGGGGATAAAATAGTGAAAACTCAGTCTTGTGGCAATCTAAGATTAGGGATAAACTGTAGAAACCTGACTCTTTTGGCTTACCCATGTTAGTCACTCAATGACATCACCATGAAGTTTCAGGAGATTCCTATGGAAGTGTTCTAAAATGGATTATTGAGAGTTCTGCTATTTAGCCCAGAGAGATCATCCACTGTTGAGACTTTTATTTGCTGTGAAGATTTCTTGTAAAGTTTCTGAAGAGGCTCACTTATGCATTTAGAATGCTCACGTTGGTGTTTAGAATTTATTTTGATCAGATTTTAAAATCTGAATTTAATTTTGCACAGCAGAGTAAACGATGCCCTCCTCCCCCCCCTCCCCCACCCCCCGCCTCGTTGTATCCAATGAAAGATGATTGGCTAATCCTTTTGGATTATGGTGAAAGAAAAGGAACACTTTAGTTAATTATAGAATGAGTTTGCATGATTTATCTTCCCTAGATCTGTTATGGAAAACTTTCAAGGGATTCAATATACATGTGGTTATTTTTCTGGAAGATACCATTGTTGTTACAGCTGGACTTCACCATCTGAATCATGTTGGGCTTATGATGAGACCCCTAAGTGAAACATTATTTTGAATAAATCATCTTCCCAGAATAAAAACAAGAGTTTCAGCTCAAGCTCAGCGATTAATGCAGTGGTACAATCAAGTTTTAGTTAACGGCAGGATTTAGAACCTAGGAAGTTGTTTTGTAGATGTATCTTTCTAGCTGGTAGAGAATGCCAGTTAGCATCCGGCTAACCAATAAACTGCACACAGGTCAGTCACATGCACATTGTTGCCTCAATGCATTTTGACTTGATTAATTAATCTGCTCAATCCACAGAAGTGGACCATTCATTTTGTATTCATACCCAACAGGCCTAAATGATGTGGCGCTATAGAGAGCAAATAACAAAACAAAACAAAAAACAAAAACTAAAGGAAGCAGAAGGCCATAAGGTTGGTGGTAATGCTTTAGCTGTTCTCGGACGAGATGAAAGATCAACATAACCGCAGGCAGGTTCCCAGTACACAGAAAAGCCAGCCAGCCCCAGAAATAGGAGCAGCATATTAAATGCATTGCAGCTACATGAGGCTAACTTTTAAAAGTACACACATTACACTTGATTGCTGTCTATCCGATAATAATCATATTGCTAGTGAAGCTCCTGCTATAGTTGATATTTATTGCCTCATTTAATTCCTGAGCCTCTCCAAGGAAGGGGGTCTCAATCTCTGATTAGGCAAAGAAACAGAAACTCAGAGGGGAAGGACTCAGAAAGTAAGCAGGGCAGAACGACTCAATTTCAAAGCTCAACGTTTTCGATTCTTTTTTTCCTTTTCTTCTTTACGTCCGTCTACCACGACTATCCTCCTCTAGCCATCCACAAAAGTAATTTGGGCTCTTTGCACTAACAACTTTTTATTTGTGTGGCAAAATTGCTTGTGAACGACAATTTATTAGACTTTGTGGCTGTGATAGACGAAAAGGAATAAGAATGTCTGGGCTCTGGTCTTACCGTCCCACTGATTGCTTGGCTAAGCCGCTGATTTTTTTTCCTACTACCTACAGCATTGGAGAAAACGTCTTTCTTCGTCTTCTGTGAAATCCTCAAGGGCAAGCTTTTTTTTTTCTTTCTTCTCTCTCTCTCTAAGTTTTTATGTGTTACCTACCTGTAGCAATTAGTAAAAAAGTGGGCCTTTCACTGGTGAAGGAGGGTAATAAATAGTATACAATTGTACCTGCCTCTCAGAGGTATTTTAATTGATACGGAGCGAACAAAGGATGTGGTGATGTTCCTGGAAATTGCTGTGAAATGTGAATAAAAAAATGATCAACGGGACCAACAGGCACAGCTTGTCAGGCATGTTTTTAATTTGCATTTATGTAACTTTCCTATTTCTGGGCATCCGTGTGAGGACACATTTCAGAAATTAAAAGGGGAAATTTATTTTTCCAAAATGTTTGCTGACCTTCACAGCACAAAACCCAATGAACCTGTGCTTCCCAGACGACAGACTGTCGGGAATTGTAAAGATGACTCGGGCAGTGCATTGTTCCGACGGGAGGCGCTCAGGCCTTCCGCTAACAAAAAAGTCTAAGTCAGCATTTACTTAGAAAATTTCTTCTAAAGGAGTTACAGAGGCAGTCCAGAAGTATCAATATTCCCTGTACAAACTCATATCTTTGTTCTGTTCTCTTGCTCTTGTGCCGTCTCTCTCTTTTTGAATTTCCTATAAAAGCTAAATTAGGTCTCAAGGGTTCTGCACCACTAAGCAAGGATCTCTTCTAGTCCATTGTGATGGAAGTAAATGTACTCAGGAGGGAGATGTACTTGAAGGAAAGGCTAAAGTATCTCCCTTCATTGAATTCCCTTATCTCCCACACAAGCTACCCACCCAGACTTCTCTAAATACTTCCTGCGAGTGCGCACGCGCATACGCACTCCAACTCGCCCTCAGCAAAATAGTGCAATAGGTAGGATATTCATCTTAAATCAGCACAACCTTTCTGTCCTCGCCCCATCTCAACTCTGTCGAGAGAGGATGGAGGGAGCTTTCAAGTTTACAGGCCCGTAAGGTCTCTTTGTATCCCCTATGAAAGCGCGTTCTTGGGAAAGGATTTGGTAAACTCATTTACCAGGGTGTAGATGATATTGAAGCTAAATTTCTCAGTGGTATATACCTTATAATGGAATTCAGGAGCAAATCGGACTCTTATTTTGAGATCTGTGACCCTTACTATAGTTCCAATGAATATTGTGTTACTGGTGTGTTGTAAGATGCAGGGCTATGTAGAAATGCAGTGTAATTCTAATAAAGTTGGGAACCAGGCACATTGTACAGGACAGATCTACTCAATTTTAGAATCACCAAGGACATTCCAGGTCAAGATTTTGGAATCACATGGTCCTGATGCAGAAACTCAGTGTGCGTACCTTATGCCCATTCAGTTTTGAACAGGCTACCTAATCTATAAAAAAATCTCTGATCCCTCAATAACCGAAACAACAGGAAGCCAATACTGGTAACAGAGTATTATTATCCTTAAAGCCATGAATCTATGGGCTTTGAAACTTGGAGGCACCCTGGGGACAGTCTTATTTAGAGGCCAGCCCAAGAGGTGACTTGCTTGGGATTCACAGTCAATTAAGGGTAACCAAATGCTTCTTGATTTACATTTTAGAACTCTTCCCACTAAATCCCCAGAAGACAGTCTGGATTTGGTTAAGACAGCAAATTCTCATTGTGTTGGATACTGCTTGCATTTGGGTGTGAGCCACACACTCGCGAGTTAAGGTAGGTTGCCTCAAAGCCCCGTGCAGGGTGTGGTCACTGGTGGCAATTTTTCAAGATGAATGTTTATGATGGGAAGACAGGCTTCCAAGTGATTGCGAATGATCATCTTCTCATCCCAGACGCTCAATGGTGCCAAAAAAGGATACTTTGATGTATTGTGTGTGACATAAACAGAAAGATGAACCAGAACTTTTTATCCCCAGGCCACTCACCTAACTGTGCCCTGGCCAGTGCCAAGGAGGCATCTGAAGGTCAGGCACTCCAGCAGAAGCCTTTGAGGCAGACAAGACAAACAGTGCGACATCCGCCTGCAGCATCCTCTGTCATCAGTGAGCAGTGGGGACAGGGGAAAGCACAGCCCTTCAAACCCTAGATTCGAACCCCAGCTTCTCCAGGTGCTCTCTGGGTAAGCTTGGACAGGTTACTTAACCTCTCTGTGCTTCATTTTCCTCAACTCTGCAACTCAGATTAAAAAACTAGTACTAATTTCAAGGACCTTTTCTGATGATTAATTGAAGCAATTAACATAAAGTGCTCACAACAGTGCCTAGAACATAGTAAGTGATCAATAAGAATTAGCTATGATGATGAAGAAGCATAGATTCATGCCAGAGGAACATGGACCTTGTAACACATTTATATTTATATAACATATTATTTCTATTGCAGTGGCATTTAAAAGATAAGTTTCTCTACCTTTTCTGGAAATTCAACCCCAAGTAGTAAAATAATGGTTTTTGAAAATGTCCACTGTTTGTAAGAATACTGGGTTTGCTTCTTTTTTTAATTTCATTTTTTAATTTTTAATTTAATTAAAAACATTAAAAATTTTTAAATTTAATGTTTGGTAAGAAAATATGTATATTTTTTTCTGGATGCAAATAAAGTTCATCAAATGCCTTTCAAACATTACAGCTTTTATCTATATAAAACTTTGCATTCAGAAATAGGTTCTGCCTGAGAAAGCAGGTTTTGGACTGCTAACAAGGTGCTAATATCTGCACCACAAGACTGTTCTTTTCTGCCAACTGAGTTGGTTTGTATCTAATTAGACCATGAGATGCTAGGCTGAGTATAGTGCAAGTTACATAAGCCTCACAATTTAGATCTCCCAATGTCAGTACCTTCCGTTACAGCAGAAAACACCACTGAAATTATCACGCTCCTGATGGGAATCTTAAAATGAAATAATGAACACAAGTATTCATTTGTTTTTTTTACAAAACTCATTTGAGTTTTTTTTTTTAATTGCACATGTATCTTGCAGGTGTGGATTTGAAAGCAGGTTCATGGGAAAATTTTGAGGAGTTTTGTCTAATGGAAAGCATAATTTTTAGCGGGAAGAAGAGGAAAGAGTCAACTATTTTAGATCCTTCATGGGATCTTTATAGGTTTGTGTGTTAAGGTATGATGAAGTAAAATACTGAGTAGCTCCTATATAAAAAGTGGTAAGTTCCTTCAGCCTTCCAAAAGAACACATCAATTCTCCATCGCTATGGGGAAAAACAAAAACAAGATGGGTATAATAATATTTAGCGAGACAGTATGTGGGAAAACACTGCAATTTATATCTGGTAAACGTGTCTGTAAGCTTTTTCAGCTGATGGCACTAAATGCATATACATAAATATAAGGAAAAAAGGCACCAAACTACCATAACAATCTTGAGTTTCTTCTCTGTAATTGGATGCAATACTATGCTCAGTCAGTGTTTTGAAATCAAATTCACTAAGGTATGTTAGGACCTGTTAGGTGACAGTGAGGACACTTATTAGGAGAAGGTTTTAGGGGGGCAGTTGAGATGTCAGGGTATGCCCCACCCAGCCTCCAGACCCCCTCTTTTTATCTAGTGACCCCTCCATTGTTGAGAGGGTGAATTTTTAAGTCAGAAGCAGTCATATATTTGTTTTTCAAAAGATCAAACACTAGGCCCCCAACCTTGACTCATCTTGTGACAATAAAACTCTTAATATGGGAGGTCAGCATCTCTCAGTTCCTTCGTCGGTCTAACCAAATTTCTCCTTCTCAGAGAACTCTTTGGGGGAAATTACACATGTGTATGGACGTTGGTCTGAGGTCCTCTGACTCTTAGCTTTCCCATTTGCAATATAGGGACAACAGTATTCACATTTTTTCATGACAAAAAGTCGAGAATGTCCAATGAGGACTTAATACCAAGGCACTATGCTAAGCACTTTCTAACGCTGTCTCACATAATTTAACCCTGGCAACGACCCCATGGTGCAAGTGTTGTTTATCTTCATTTTAGAAAAGAATGAGAGGCCCAGAGAAGTTAAGTAATTTGGCCTACGCCACAGAGTACATACTGGAGGCTGGACTAGAACCTGCCTGTCTCTAGTTAATGCCCAAGACTGTAACTAGCTCCCTAAGGGGTCAAGGACACAGTAAGGGTTGAATAAATGTTAGTTTCTTCTTTTACATTTTGATTAATTTGAGGTGGTATACACATATAATTTCTGTTTCATAATTGTGCCTCCTAACTCTTGTCCATTCTGTCCCCTGACAAGTTCCTCTGCAATTCCTTGCTAATGAAATTGTACGCAATTTGGAGGTTCAGTTCAAGTGGCTATCCATAAGATTCATCCTAATCACTATAACATTGACCTTCTCAATTCTGAACTCATCTAGCCTTTACCTGTTACAGGAATCCTTTGGCAATGTGTTGTGCTCTTAGTTAACAAAAACATCTGTCCTTTTGAGACCCCAGGGGTTCGCTTCTCAGGAAAAGTGACAGCATTTTGCATTGGTTAAGAACACAGAAGGCAGTGGCTTTCCAGGGGCCTGAATCCTAGTTACTGTCATTTACCAGATGTGTGCCACTGGACAAGTTACATAACCTTTCTACCTCTGTTCTTTTACCTATCCAATGGACCTAATACTAAGCACTATTTTATCACAAGGTTGTGGTGAGGATTAACTGAGTTAGTATTTGTTAGGAATTAGATCTGAACATGACAATTATAAGAGCTATAAGAAACTTATTTTTTAATAAATAAATTTCATTCATTGTCATCTGACAACTATGTAATTTTACAACATACAAGACACACCAAATATTTGTTCATCAGCTTGGTAATTGGCCATTTTTGAGTTTCTTTTCCTATGGTTAATTAACTTGAAGTTTCAATGACCTATTATGCATGGATAAGGTATATTTGGAGTTGGAGATTCCAAGTTGTCAGACCTCCAGGGGTTCAAAATACAGAGAGGATAAACATGTAAGAAGTTATACTTGAGTATTACTTAATCACTCATGGCAATGTATATAAATAATGTATTGCAAATTCATTTTATTAATTGTGGCCAAGCTGCCTGGCATTTCATTAGAAATAGGTCTCCGTGTCTCATATCTAAACCCAATGAGGTTTGCATTTCTTTTCCTATTTTCTTCTGTAGTGCATGGTACAGCATGCTTTTAATTATTATCTTTCTCTTAATGCTTAAATACTTGCATTTATTCAACATTTATTGGGTGTCTGGTTTTGTGCTGGGTGATGGGAATACAATCTTCAATAAGATGTAGATCCTTTCTTCAGGGACTTGAGAGTCCAGTGTTGGGGTCAGCAAACTATTGCCTGCCCAAATCTCGCCTGACACATGTTTTTATGAATACAGTTTTATTGGAACATGAGCATGACCATTCATTTACATACGGACTATGGCTGCTTTTGTGCTACATGGTCAGACGTGAGCATTTGCAACACAGAACACATGGGCCATAAAGTCTAAAATAGTAATTGTTGGGGGCTTTATAGAAAAATTTTGCTGACCCCTGGTCTGGTGGAATGTACTGAAGTGCCTCTTTTTTGAGAAGGATATAGTTTCTATCTCAAGTTTGCTCATTTTGAGGTTGGTGGTAATCCAGAACTGGCACTTTAGAAACATGAGCTCAGTGGTGGCCCAGTTGGGTGAACATCTGATTTTGGCTCAGGTCATGATCTCGTGGATCGTGAGTTCAAGTGCAGAGCCTGCTTCAGATCCTCTGTCCTCCTCTCTCTGCCCCTCCCCCATGTGCACTCAACCAAAGATAAATAAATATTTAAGAAAATAAAAATTTAGAAACATGAGTGAAATGAACAGTTGGTTATTGTCCAAAGTCTCTCAGAAAAGACTCTGCCTGGTTATCTATGAAAAGTAAAAAAATAACAGGATATTGTTCTTGGTTCTCAGAGTTAGAAACAGTTATTGCCTAGGCACTCATCTAATGTAGTTCCTAAGCTTTTAGGATATCAGGTTAATATGGACCTGAAAAAACAGGGTGGACCACCATGGAAAAGGAATCCTAGGAACATTCCATTCAACTAGAACTTTTGTAAAAGCGGAGATTGCAAAGGGTGCAATTTCTGAGAACTTTTAGATTTTAAAGTTTTAAATAAGAGTTACAAATTTCTTCTTAAATGGATTAATGAAATCTAAATCTCAAAATGTTTGGATATCCATATCATACATTTGTAAAGAAAATGTATATATAAAGTCTTCTTTAACAGGAATTTTATAATATATCCTTTCCTCCTTAAATTCATACTTTCACTCCCTCCTCCATTCCAGAATTTTATTCTGATGCCAACATTTTCATGTTTGAAAGGCATTTTAAATCATCAGATTATACTTCTCAGCAAGAAAAAGATGTTTATATATTTAAATTTAGCATTGCCCTCCCACACTGGACATGGGTTCTGAGTGGTAACATTTCTTCTGGATTGATTTATTGCTATTGTAATCACTACAACAACACTGATACAAATTGCACAGATCTATAACAAATTTTATGCTTACTAAACATAAAAATAAATATTTAAAGGAAATTAGTCTCTTAATAAGCCAGATGGGGCTTTTTTTTCTTCCACTTAATTCCGGTACCTATTCTTGTCTATTACTTACTACTAGAATATGCTATGGCTTAGTATCACTTCTCTTCCTATTTTTGTGTTTAGCAATGTTAATTGCTGAAAAATGTGTTTGCATAAATATATAGACAGAAGCGAAACTAATTTTGCCATAGCAATTTAACTCACTCTTTCAACTCCTTTTGAAACACATGCCTCAAGTCACATAGCATTCTATCATCAAAAACTATTTATAATGATCTAAAGTAACTGATAATTTGGTTAGATCTTCCTCCAATTTTGTTGAAATTAGAGGAACGGAAACTACCTGACATGTAAAAGGATGTTTTGCCCCATTCATTAGAATTGTTTACTTATTCAACATCAAATTAGTATTTCAAGTCATCTCTGTTTTAGGGCAATTTTTCCATCTTGGGAACCATGTATAGCACATAATAAGATTTGCAGTGAATGAGAGCTTGGCCTTCTGTGGGGTGGAAGTGGGGTTTTGATCCATGGCCCTAGGACCATGTGCACCCATGAATGAGGACTACCTTAGCAGTGAACATTAGACTTGAATTCTGCCCGACAGGGTACCAGTGAGTTTTCAGCAGGTTCAGGGGCAAACTGGGATTTCTTATCTACCTCAGAGCATAGAAATATTTACAAAGTTTCCACAACCTTACCAATAAGAATCAATTAATCCTCTAGCTGCTTATATTTTGAGACTTCAGTATGTCTATGATTGTGTTCTTTAATATCTCCAGGGGTTGTATTGTCAGGAAATACATATGGGCTAGTTAGTGGAGGTAAAATGAAAGTAAGTTGATTAATTTTTCTGTATGAGTATTCTGATCTTACCTCCAAAATTTGAAATAATATATTTCTCAAATTAATATGAGCCTTCAGAGACAATAAAGGCAATATTAATCCACTCTTACTATGATCTTATGGAGTACCCTTCATTTCTCAATGATGGAGAAAGCTGTTTTTAAAACTGCATATTACTACTATTTAAATTATTACTATTTCCAGTACTTTTTGTGAATTATAGCTTATGGCTTTCAAGACGAGTCTAATCTCTTCAGAGGATGGGAGTGAATCCTATCACCCCTGTATCTTCAACACTTAGGATTGTGCCTGATAAATATTGGGTTATGAACGAGTGAGTAATTGTGCAAGTATCAAGTAAGTTAATTGTATTAATGAGTCATTAAACTTTCACCTTATCCCTATTATCATCCTAGCTGAACTCAGGCAAATGGATGAGCTAAAATACAATGAATCGTAAGTATAGTACAGCCTTACTATGCCAAAGAAATTGAGCATTCTAAGGACTAATCTACAAAGAATATATGGGAAATATAATATGCACAAAAAAAGGCAATGACAAAGAAAATAATTATCAGATATATTAATATCTAGAAGTGACTTTTAACATTTTGGTCTGTTTTCGTCAATTTCTTTTGTCTGCCGGGCACCTGAATGGCTCAGTCATTTAACCATTCGACTTCAGCTCATGTCATGATCTCACAGTTCATGGGTTCGAGCCCAGCATCGGGCTCTGTGCTGACAGCTTAGATCCTGGAGCCTGCTTTGGATTCTGTCTCCCTCTCTTTCTGCCCCTCCCCTGTTCATGCTCTGTCTCTCTCTGTCTCTCAAAAATAAATAAACGTTAAAAAGATTAAAAAAAAATCTTTTGTATGTATTTTATATAACTTCAATCACATAATATATATCATTTTTCATTCCAACATTTTTTTATAATGACACTTTAGGCTTAGTAAGATGAGTAATGGTATTGTTCTTGCTCATCATTTTATCCCTAGAACCTAAAACACATTGTCACGTATGTATAATCACTTAATATTAGTGAAGTATATTGAACATGTGGTATATACATACTAGTATAACAGTGAACATATACTGAATGAAAGTGTGCCATAAAAAAACATTTCCTATATTATTGAAAATATCATGATGACAAGGCAGTAAATCTTCAGGCACAAGTCTTTAGATATATAGTCTTGTTGATACTTTCTTTCCTTTGGAAAGATTCCCAAAAGACAACTTACTGGGCCAAAGAATATGATCATCATTATTTTTTTAATGTTTATTTTTGAAAGAGGGAGAGAGAGACAGAGTGTGAGTGGGGGAGGGGCAGAGAGAGAGGAAGAAACAGAATCCAAAGCAGGCTCAAGGCTCTGAGCTGTCAGCACAGAGCCTGACATGGGGCTTGAACTCATGAACCCCAAGATCATGACCTGAACAGAAGCCGGATACTTAACCAAATGAGCCACCCAGGTGCCCCGAGTATGATCATTATTAAGGCTTTAGAAAAAAATGACTGTACCAACATAAACACCTGCTATAGAATATGAGGGTGTCCAGTTCATCACACCCTGCTAGAGTCTGACAGGTGAAGATGGAATTCATATTGTGTTAATTCTTTAATAAGTGAGGTAGAGCTCTTCCTCACCAAATGTTTATCAGCCAATCACATTTCTTCCTTTTGGAAAACAGTTGTTTATGTTTTTGGTTGGAGACTATTTTTTTTAAGGCACTGAAACCATACTCTTAAGCTGTTAAAAAGCACTCTGTTTATATTTGGGGGTTTGCTTTGGCCCAGCCGCCCAAGGCATGCTCGCATCTCCGCCTGTTTGCGGTTCTCGCACGATTGCTGTGTAGATCATCTCGGTGGAATCTACAGAAGCTCACCGGGAACCACAGAGCACTACACACAGGCAGGAGATTATTGTAAAATTTACCTGCTATTACATTTGTAAAGACATGACGCTGCATGTGTCAGCTCCTCTCAGGTCCACACAGCTCCTTTTTAAAATGTTTTCAGTATTTTCCTCAAGAACAGCCACAGTACAAAGACTGACAGAATTAATGAGCACGAAAAAATATAACCCTATTTCTAAAAGACAGAGTAAGCAAAGCAGGTATTTTACATGAGGTAAAACACAGAATCGCCTACAATTTCCCTCAATATGATATTATTAAACACACTAAATTTAAGATGAAGACAACTCAGTGCGGATTCTGGTGCAGTCCATTTTCCTTCTAATAGTATCTGTAGTCAAATTTAGTCTAGTGTGGGAGTCAGGACCATTATAAAATTGGATCAATTCGAGACCTGGAGAATAAACAACAGGGTAGGGACGATGTTTCGAGCTATGTGTGTGGTACAGCTCGCTGAAGAGGTCTGAAAAATCAATAATAGTGGACTAATAACTGTGCTTTTAAAGAAATATGAATGGATTTCACTTGAAAGCACAAAAATTAACCATATAAATGGCAGCTCGCTGTAAGGAATATTATGTTTCAGCCAAAATGCAAAACACATGACTCTGCAGTATTGTTAAGGCAGAGCAGAACTCTGCATTTATTTAGAGTTACTGTCAAGTTTCAGTTTTTTTTTCTTTATGTGGCTGGGCACAATTAGACATGGCTCCTTCTTAGTTGTGGAGATTTTTTCCTTAAAAAATATTTTATGCTCGTACAAAACAAATTACTGGACAGGAGGATAACAGGCCTTTGATACAAATGATGGGCTGAGGGGACTTTCAATCCCAGTCAATCACAAAATTAATTAGACTTAGGTGGGTTATCCGGGGTATGCTTGTCTATTCAACCCATTGCTTTGCTTGAAGTGCTTATGGCCAAAGACAGATAATCCTTGACAAACATAAAAATCATAAGAGAAAATTGACAAGCTGAGGGACAAATGTGCAGATTAGCATAATAAGTTATGAGGTAAGTGTATGTTGGTTACATAATGAAGAGAAATTTCATATTTAAACATCAACAGTCTTTATGGCTACCTTCCTATAAAGTTGCTTCCTTCCTTAAAGTAGATGCAGATAACATTAGGATCTTAGTGGAGGGAAAATCTGTAAATATAGTTTGACTCAGAATTTGACATCTCTGTAAAAGGTGACGTTTAGTTTATAAAATCCATTTTAGAATCTTTGAGAAAAGTTTACTCTCTCTATATATTTGGAATTTGTTATTATTTTTACTGGATGGCTTCTAATGAGAATCTGTAGATATGTCCATAATACTTATTTTAATTCTTCCTGAGATCAGTAAATGTCATTTCCATTGTTTTAGGAGTAAAAACGGGGGAGAAATACTATTTGCCCAAGGGGATCTTGTGATGAGTAGAAAACAATTTTACTTCACTACTAGGTATTTTTTATATGGCAAAACACTCATGAGAGTTTTGGTAAAAAGTTTTATCTCGAGGACTAATGCTGGTCAGACGGTTAGTGGAGGTACATCTGCACTTAACAAGTACGAAAGCCATAACTTATTAGTCTGCAACATAACTGATGTCTGCTGAGGGTGCAGCGGTGGACAAAAAAAAAAAAAGTAGAGCTTGAGAAAGAAAACACAGAGTAACGAAAATAGAACTGGAGTCGGAGTCAGAAGCCCTTGATTGAAGTCAAATTCTGGTCTCAACCTTTTTTAACAAATAATTATGGACACATCATCTATTTTTCTCCTCTAGGATAAAAGGATGTAGTCAACACTGGAGATCTGAGAAATTTAAATGAAACAAAAATTATCTGAGGAATTCCGAAGGAATTTTATAGAAAAATCACGTTTCTTGAGACTGTCATCTGACAGGCGCCTATTGTATTGTAAGGACTCAGTAATCAAGATTTGTGGAATCACATTGAAGTGCAATCCATTGTTGGAGGTCAGCTACCTGTCTGTCCTGTTTTCTTTTACTTTTTTTGATCATTGTACTATGGTTAAACAAACAAACAAACAAACAAACAGCACCTCTTTGTTTGACTCTAAATCAACACTCACTGTCAACCACATTAGATAACCTTTCAAAAGTCATTAACGAAACTGCGGTGGAAAGAAATTCAGCATCAATTTATTTAATTGTGAAAGAACACTTTCTACAACAAATAAAATAAATTCTAACTAACTCTGACATGGATGGCAGCCAGAACTGCCCTTTAGGAATATTAGTAAACAAAATAAAATAAAACAAAAATATAACCAGAAGGGTGTTAATGCTACCTTATTGGCATTCTTATTATTGGTATTTCTGAGCTGTCTTTGGAAAGATAATCCTTTCCTTTGTTCCTTTGGTACTTCATTGCTTTAAAATTTTAATCACAAGAATGAAAATATATGTGCAAGGGTGGAAGTACCTAGAATTAAATTTTTGGAAAAAAGAAGAATATTAGACTGTGTTAAACTTAATTTTTGAGCAAACTGATGAGTAGATTAAGATCCTAAAAATTTCAAAATGAATTTATCTGTTTGTAAAAAAGAAAACATATTATTGCCAAGAAGCACTGCACCTTAATGATACGATGTGTTTTTCCTGAACAAATGTTCCTCTATTTAAGCAGACTGTGTGGCATTTGCTCATATTCAATAACTGTGGAAATTTGGAACAAGGTTTCTTCTTCTTTTTTTTTTATGAAAAAGTGTTTAATTCCTTTGCTATATGCCAGGAACAACTTATGTACAAGTTAATAGGAAATGTTCTGTGTAATAATTTTATTATTTGACCTGACAATAATATTGGTAGCCAACCATTCATTAGAGACTCAAGATGTTGAAGTTGTTTCAACTTGTATGTTAATTGTTTGATTCTGGGATCTAGAAGCTAACAGCTGCTGGATGGTAAAATATGACTTGCATGTTCATTCCAGCTCAAGTGATACACTGAAATTTTTACTTGGGAATTTAAGATAGGGGTCTAACTCATGCTAATGCAGTGTTATGAAACTGTACATCTGAACTACTTTTATGACCCACGCCTTGGGCAAGTGAGATCAAACATATTTGAAATGTAGCTCGAAAAAGAACTAGTTACAATGATTTTTATTACATTATTTAGGCAAATAAAAATAGTGCCACTGTCTGAATTTCCTATTCTCAGAATTAATTACAGGCAACAACACATTCTGATCCTATTTAACAAGATTGTCTTTAAATAGTCTTTTTAATGGAAGGATCAAAATAGTGGTTTAATGTTTACTAAGTAGGCATATTTCCATGAAAGCCAGAGTGAAAATCTAGACTCACATTACATATATCACTTCCAAGTATAACCACTGTTCTCCACAAAGATTCAATCTACATTTGCCACCCAGATAAAGCACAATGACCCAGGCATATCGTGGATCTATGTGTCCACTGTCACATAACACACCTGCACCTTGACCATGCAGTGAGAGATAAGGGAGGAGGTTTCTAGAAAAACAGTGGCCTTCTTAAATAACTCTTCAATCAAAGCTTCTAGAAGTTAGAGGGGTCTCTGTGTGCCCTCTCTTTGAACCTCTCACCTTTGAAGAAAAGCTCCAAGAAGAAATGGGGTCATTAAGCCACTTCTTGAATTCTTTGAGGGCCAAGAAATAAACAGATCAAGTACAAGAGCTGTTATGTTATCAGGGTATGTTATAACAGAAGAGCATCATTCCTCAGTCTAATAAAGTCCAACTAATTGTCAGCATTTTAATAAACATATCTATTTTTCAAGACTGAAAATTTATGACTCTGCCCTGCTAGCCATGTAGAAGTTTGAAGATGAAGGTCATGCTAATGCAGAAGGTTATGACCAAGAGTGGCAATTTGGCTGCCTGGAAGTCTCAAATGGTGAAATTGACTTTTGTGAATTCTCTCCATCCCAGGGTTTGGTTGTTAGCTTTGTAGGCTCAGAAACTTGATGTCACCAGTGTTTCAGAATGGATGAGATCTCTGTGTGAGAATTTAAGTTAACAAAGCTCACAAGAACTAATGTATAAGACCAGAATGCCAAATTGTCACTTCAAAATGAAGAGCTTAATTATGAACCGCAGTAGATATTTTTTTCAGTCTGATCAGTGATTTATCTACAGACAGTGTTGAGAAGGGCATGGCCAATAGTTGCTTTCTACCCTCACATTTTTATTAGCATCTAGGAGACCAGGAATTTTCCTTCTTTAAATATGCTTAGGAAAAAGAATAACTCAAAAGTCAGCAAGACCATTACGTGTTGATTTTACAGTTTCATTTCCAGTCTTCAATTTTATATACGAGTTCTCAGAATGGAAGAATTTGAGCAATATCACTATAGCCCTCAGACACTGCTGACATACCCTACTCTTAAGTAGATTTTATTCTTTCCAATATCCAGTAATCTAAGATACCTTCTAGAGCAGATATCATTACTTTCAGGCATTACCTTAAATGTTAAAGAACATGACACTTAGTGTGTATCAACCATTTCCTTATTTTACAAAATTAAGAATTTCTCTGATAAAAACAAGAATATAAGGACACTGTAAGATGTCCCTTCTTGTTTTCCTCCTCTGGTGGTATTTTTTCCTTACATGCGACACTCTTACAAAAATGTTTGTCTTCTTAAGTGCATTTTCTTTTTGTAATTTAAAATTACCTCGAGGTTTCTTTTAACTTTCACCTGAAAACCATTTTACTAGTAAAAATTTTGTATATGAACAATACATCAGGATATGCTCTTTTCGGAATAGTTCTATTCTGATAAACTAAATTTCACATAGCATCGACTGAAAAGACAACTGGGGAATACAACAAAGCACATTTTAATACATTTCATCCATGATGAGCAAATTAACCTAATCTGGACTTGGATTCATCCTTAGGGACCCATTGCAAATATCACTTCCTCTGCGAGAGCAGCTCTGATTCTGTCTCCACAGCATTCTCTTTCTGCTCTTCCTTTGACCATGGCTGTAACTCATGAGTTGTTTATTCTTTATCAATGTGGGCATTCTTAAGGCCCAGTTCTGTGCATTGCTTTAAGTAGATGCTCAATAAATCCTGAATAGGGGCGCCTTGGTGGCTCAGTCAGTTGAGTGTCTGACTTGGCCTCAGGTCATGATCTCACAGATTGGGGGTTCAAGCCCCATGTCAGGTCCTGTGCTGATAGCTCAGAGCCTGGAGCCTGGTTCGGATTCTGTCTGTCTGTCTGTCTGTCTCTCTCTCTCTCTCTCTTTGCCCTCCTGCTCATGCTCTCTCAAAAATAAATAAACATTAAAAAAATAAATCCTGAATAAATAAATGCAAGTCACATAATTTCTACTTGTGTATATGTATGCTTGTAAAAGATGAAATCTTAGACCTATCCTTTTTAAAATGAAAACTGGAAATGGAAACATTTGGGAAGATGATCTTATTCTCATATTTGAGAGTATGTCTGACTTTGGACTCCGAGAAATGAGTAGATCAATGAGTTTGACAAAGTTTTCAGAACAGAGGAGAATCAAAATTAGTTGGTTCCAAATAAGGAAAGAAAGATGTATTTGGAAATGACATTAAAAAAACAGTCAGAAGACTAAAATAAAATATTTTATAATTTTTTGTGTGTCCTGTAATACTTATTTATTCCATGCCAAGAAATGACTCTAATGCCAAAGCCTTTTAAAAAAGCTTTTGTAGTTTCCTTTTTAAGGATGATTTTGTGTCCAAGTTCATAGAATACCCTTTGTACTTCTGATTAAGTATTAAAATATTATATACCTGCTGTTGTCACATGATGACAACATAATTCTAATATGAGGAATGTAACAGTCTTTAAAGAAGAATGCTTTACTGAATAGTCATAAAAAATTTTAAAAATGTAATTTAAATTGATTTGTAATACTCATTGTTAAAACAGCTTTCCTATGAAACAAAATCTATACAACAGTTTTCCTTGAGCAGCCCAAATCTTTCGTATGCCCCACGGTACCGGCATACTGGGCTCACATGAATACAAAGTGATAACTAGCAACAAAAAATAATTCAGTACACAATCAGATTAATTTTCCCATTCTTTGCTCTCTGTTATTCCTCTGAACTAGAAAAATAGAACCCTGGACCACATGATATGATGAATAATCACACCCAAAAATGACATCAAGTAATAGTTGATGCAAAATACTTTAGCAAAGCAATTTACAAAGTCAGCCTACCCAGCCAGTTAATAAAATATTCATGATACAGAGGTGAACATGCCTAAGTCAAAACAAATTACTTTTGCTCTTTTAGAAGAGCATGTTTTTGAACCAGTTTTTAGCTTCATGTTTTGGAAAAAGATGACATGTTCATTTTGGCCTTTGTAAGAATTTGCCTAAGCCAAGAACATCCTAATGTAATTTTAAGACAAAATTTATCATATAATTATAATAATAATTACAAAGTTATATTCTGTTTCCAATATTTATGAAATAAGCACTAACCAACAAAAATACATGTTCTATTGAGTATAAAATAGTATACCTTCCAAGTGTTATTTTTAAATGTTTTAAATGCTTACTCTTTAAGGTATTAAGCAATGTAAGTAATATATATATATTGAATAGCATTTTGAACTCCTCAGGTATATATGACTAAAATTGCACTTATTAAGGAGAAAACAAATCTAAGGCTTGAAATATTGATGGCCACATGATACATCTTAAAGGTGAACAGAGCCAACCAAAATTGTAAGTGGCTTGCAATGCATAATAATTTTGTGACACTAAGATCACACTGTTTTTTCATAAGAATCCACCCCCCCACCGATGCCATTAGTTAACCCCACGGTTATGATAGTTAGCTTGATTTGCTACAAATGCCGTTATAACACCTGTGGTTTCCCTCATTAAGAACTGAATGCATGGGGTCAGGGGTGGAAGGGCAGCATATGCACTATGAAAGAACTAGTTAACACAGCCTATTATATTGGTGCACTGGTAAATCTCATTTCTATTCATCAGATGATTAGTTCAATCAATATTTATTCCTCTATGCTCCCTTTGTCTTGTGCTACAAAGGAGGCATCCTTCAATTCATGGCATAAGCCTTGTTATCTATGAATTTGTAGCTTAATTTGAGAGGGAATATTTTATTTATTTGGCAGTCCTGTGTTCTTTGATTCCTTTTCTCTCTAATGATCATTAAGTAGTATAATGGAGTTTTGTGTAGATTATTTATAAATAGATGCCATTAACAGTTTCTTTTTATGCGACTCAAGTGCCACATGTATCCATTTCTTCCTTTTGAATGCTCTGGAAAGTTGCTTCTGTTTCTCTAAATATGTTTGAATTTGGAAGTCTGGATTGTGAAAGCAAAGATAAGAATGATTTTCTCTCTCAAATATTCATTCTTCTTGTCTGAGTGGGCGGTTATAGGCACATACATATACATATTGTGTATCAGTGTGTATCAACAGACGCCTCCAAAGACTGCTATTATCTGCTAGGGATTCTGTTAAGTCAGAGATTCTATTCAAAGTAAGATAAATATTTGCAAGAAGCTGTAATTGGAAGATGATTACAAAATTACAGGAATAATACTTTATGTGTGGAGCGCTCATTTTATCAAAGGTCATTATTCATTACATTACAAAAGATTTATTTCATTTGTCACTTAATTTCTACCCTTTAGGTAAGAATGAATGGAATAGTGAAACTACATCGGGAATACATATTAATTATTAAGCACAATGTCCACTCCTAATATTTACTTTTCTGTATATTTTAACATCACAACAAAATGTTTCATTAATGTCAATTACATCAAATTAGCAGCAATATAATTTAAAGCCTTTGTTTTGTTGCCTTTATAGAACAGATACAAAGATGAGTTAGTCTTAAGAAATTCTTTTCTTAATAATAGAATGACAAGAAAAAAATACATATATACAAAGCCACCTCAGTCACTAATAACTTTTGCACTAATACATAAAGTGCTCATAACCTTTGATTTGTTTCAATCTGGCCAGAATTTGATGGTTTTAACTTGGAAATTACTTCTCCTGCTTCCTCATATAATTATCTGTAAGGCTTAGATTTCAAGAATGTACAGTAACAATGATGTTATTGTTCACAATTTAAAACCTTACTTTAATTACGAATTTGCAGAACACCAGCATATCTACCTTTGTAGAATTTTTTTAACTTGATAATTTACTAGAATACTTTTAACATCTATACTAATTGAATGCTATAATGTGCACTTTAAATTAGAGGTATATATATTCATTGCAATGAAAAAAATCTCCTTAAATGTTGTGATTCTCACTTTTATTTTTAGGACTATTGTAGTAAAAAAGTATAAAAAGTACAATGGCCACAGTACATTTCTGAAAGGGGGACACAGGTTTATAAAATGTAATACAACAGCTGAAAAAAAAGAAGTTTTGATTATCTTTTTTTAATCTAGAAAAACTTGAATCATGTTAAAATCCTAGTGCCAATTCTATATATGCTACTTTTAGGAAAAAAGTAAGTATTATTCCATAGATTGAATGGCATTTTCATGAAGACCAACCCGAAAACTTATTATTTTCTTGGTGCTGTAAAATCCTTATTGCTGTAAGATTATGTTTCATGATTCTGTAACATTTAAATTTGAAATACAGTGTATTAGCCTCACATCCACACCAGAATAATTGCTTTTAAGGCTATTAGTAGTTTAGTATTTACCAAATTGTCACCAAAATAAGTAAAGTTAGCATTCATATATCAGAGTATAAAATAAGCATGTTATTTATGTTAAAATAAAGCTTCACATAAACTACTTTAATAATGATACAGGAAATCATCTTATAAGGATTTTCTAAACAGCATAGCAAAAGCGATACCATTTTTGATGTTAAATCCAGGCCTTCTAAGTTTTAAATGAATTCTAACAAAGGAGTTTTAATTTTGTATCCCTCATGTTTATGAGGCCTGCTGTTCAAACTTTCCCCCTTTATACTTCCATCCCTTTCCCAGCTCCTGATTATCTGGACATCTAGATAAATAAAAAGATGAGGTGGTGCTAAGACAGATCCCAAAAGCTGAGTATGTCAGACAATTCCTTGTCATAAAAGTTGCTGTGAATTCACTGAGGGGGACGGAGATGGGGTGCGGGGGAGAGTCCCAAGTGGTAACCGCCTAAGAACATATTTTTCTGGCTATATTTTTTCCCCAACAAATTGTTTACATGGTCACTTTTTCTAGCAATAAAGACAGCTTACTGCTGGATTACTTAATGAATATTAATGGCAGACATGTCCTTCCAGTGATTTTTTTTTTTAATTGGGGAAGGTGGAATCTTGGTTAGAAATATTTAACTGGAATTTGTGGAAGAAATTAAGGTAGAGAACTCAGGAAATCTAAAGGCCTGGCCAGCAAGACCTTCAGAGCTCCAGACTTCCAAAGGGCTACCAAACCTCTCAGAGCAAGTTGCTGTTTTCTCAAGTTAGCAGTTAGTAAAAAGTAACTACCTGAAAATAATAGATGAAAACTGGGCTTTCAAAAAGCCAAGCTCGGTCCTTGTTTACAGCAAGCATAAAACCAGATTTCTAATCCGCAGACGCCACAATCACCTATTGATTGCGAGGACATCTGTGCCCCTGTTTTGGGAGGCAGGGTTTTCTGCAGAGGCAGGGCTGAGAAATCTGACCATTTCTGTGTGCCCCTGTACTAAACAGCGGACAGGCTTCTGAGGAAGGAGTCTTGAAACACACACCTGTGCTCCTAGGTTTCTCACCTATGGACGGGGTCCAATTAAAAGTCTTCGCTTTTGCCTTTAGAAGCTATTCTTTCCAAATGCAATCTAAGAAGTAGCAGCTCTAGAACTTATGCGGTACCCTCTAGCAGACAAAGGGTGAAATGCTTTGTGCGCCACCAAATTACAACCTCCTTCGCCCCAGGCCAGCCCAGAGTAAGCCGCGCGGAGCTGGAGCTGGGGACAAATCAGTTCAGCAGTGGCCACGATAATGACCTCGAGGATCAGAGCCTTTTAACCCCTTTCTTACCCTTAGAGCTTTCATTAGGATAAAGTCTTTTTTAACTATCATAGAGCTGCAGAGGTCGGAAGGAGGTAGAAGGTGGATTTGCCAGATTGGTCCCCAGGGGGACCCCTTAATCCTGGACCAAGTTTATATCCCACAGAGCATCCTGACTTAGGATAGTTGCCAACGGCAAACCTTGAAGCTGAGGCCAAGGCACTGACAGGGACCATGGGGATGGGGTGTGAGTGTGTGTGTGTGTGTGTGTGTGTGTGTGTGTGTGTGTGTGTGTGTGTGTTGGGGGAGGGGTGTGCACGGGAGAAATGGAGTGGGTACACAGTAAAGCCGAATTCAAAAACCGTCCCCTCCCCCTGGTGTAGGCTGATTAGTATCCCAGGCACAAGAGAAAGCTGATTCGCTTCCGCTCTCACTTCTCAAGTTCACACTCAAGTTCAACCCTGACTTCCACAAGACAGTCTGAGTAGACTGGACCTTTTCTCAACCTATCCTTAACAACTTCTGATGTCACGGGAAGGGATAGTCTGTAGGAAATGCGCAGGGATGGCTGAGGAGAGACAGTACAGGGTCAACAAAGGAGAGCCTTGGAGGAGAGAAAAGGAATCCGCCACCTTGTAAGCTTGCTTTTTCTCCAGTGCGAGTCCCCGGCCCCCCTTGTAAGTTAGAACTTGTAAGCTCTGCTGGGCAGCCTGGCTGGCAAGAAGCCTTCTAGAAAGCGGCTGTGGGCTTCGACTGGTTTCTAAAGTGAGCCCTAGGCGAGCGCCTGGCTTTCAACGCTTCAAGCTGCATTAGTCCCTGAAGCGAGTGCGCTGGCAAACCCGGACTGTCTCCGCACGCTGCTCCTTCAGGAGCAGCTAGATCCAGCTACAACCCACTCCTGCTCCATTCTCCTCTGTTTCCTTCCATTGAAGGGGAGAGTGAGCGGATTTTAGACCGCAGGTCCTAGTGCCGGGTGACAGCGGAGGTGACTCGTGGCTTCGGACTTTCAGAACCGAAGAACCCAACCATGGGAGGCATGTTGGAAGGGCAGAAGCAAGGGCAGGGCGACCTGGCAGCCCCACACGGGAGCAGGGGAAATTGAAAGGAGAGCGGATGGTGGTGAGATGGGACAGAAAAAGGAAAACAAAGACTGGGGCATCTTTCACTTAAAGATTCTATACTCGCCAATTGCCAGTATAGTTTTCTGAAAGAATTTAGACAGTGGGGCATGTGACCAAATCCCCAACTGGTCCCCTCAACTGGAACCAGCTCGCCTGCGCAGGAGCCCCTACTCCAAGGGCACGGGTCAATCATCCATCGCACCCGGACGTCCCGGTAGCTGATCTTCAGCTACCTCCCTCACACCACTTCCCTGGACAACCTCTCTGTTCCCTCTCCTCCTTTCCTTTCCTGCCACGTCCCCAGTTCCCCGCCAGCTAGCCCAGTCGCTGCCCTAGCGTCCAAGCTCTGGGACTCACTGTATGCCGAGCTAGGGGAGCATGCCGCCTGCTCCCTTGGGGCCCTCCTAGAGAGGTGTTGGGGGAGTGAGTGGGACAAGTGACAAATGTTTGCAGTTCTACCTGTCTAGTCCACTTGTCGCCCGGTCGGGAAGCAGGGAGGCCCGGGACTGATCATTTCCAACTTTCTGTTACCAGGACCCAGAGGGCACGCGAAGGGTAGAGGAGAGCCCCACAAAGCACCGTAGAGTGGCCAGGAAGAAAAACGAGGGGGTGGGTGAGGCAGGTGCCCAGGGGCTTGCACGTATCCCTTTGGCACTCTGGCACCAAGCCCACACTCCGAGAAAAGAGTGAAGTTGTGGCCAAGCAGAAAGTGAGGGAGTGCGCACAAGAAACCTAAGGGTCCCAGCGCTGCTTGGGGAGAGACGGACAGAGTGACTCCCCAAAGCCGGCCAGGCCATCTGCTGGGGCAGCCCGAAGGCTAGCCAAAGGAAGCGTCTCTCCCCTGTGCCCCGCGCGCTGCCCGGCAGCTGCCAGCTCACCCCAGAGACCTGCCACCGCCGCTGCCGCTGGGGGTCCTGGCTCGAGGGCTCCCCGGCACCGCCTCCCGCAGCGGCCCTTCGACAAAAGAGCCTTCTCTGACGCGGGTCGCGCGGGCTCTCCTAGCCTCTGGAACTTTCTCCGCACAACTTTTTTTCCGGGGTGGCGCTAGTCCCTGGACCTCACGGGCTCCGCACGCGGACCTGGCCTGGGCGTAGCGCGGGAGTAAGAGACCCCGCGCAGGGGACGATCCCGGAATCGGCGTCCAGTCCCGCGACACCGTCCCTCTGCCCCCCAATCCCACGAAGGGACGTGTTAGCGGGCCGGGACGCCTGGCGGGCCTAGCAAGCCCGAGTCCGGGTGCCCGTGCGCCCGGCGCGCCCCAGCCGGGCAGGCCACCGCTGCGCGCACGCAGCGTCCAGCCGCTTCTGCCGGGAGGCAGCCCGCTCCCGCTCTCCCTCCACCCTGCGTCTGCGTCCGCACCCGAGAGTGACGAGCAAAAACGGTCCGGTGCAACTCGTGGACTGGGAGACAGCAACTAGCGTCGCTCCAGTCTCCAAAAAGCGCCCTCCTGCGTCTCTCCAGAACTCCCGAGAGGCAGCAACACCTTCCCACAACTTTCTACGCCCAGGCCGTTCGTAGCCCACCTGCGAACGCGAGCTGGAGAACTGCGCGCCGCGAACCCCTTCCCCCTTGGGCTGCGTGCGCTCCCCTCCCCCATCTCCCCACCGAGGCTGGAGTTGGCCGGAGCCGGGGAGCCTCGGGGCCCGCCGGCTCGCTTACCTCGCATGGTGTGGCCGCTCTCCCGCTCCGCGTAGTCATGAAGCTGCTCCCAGCCCGAACCCCGGAGAGCCCAAAAATCCTGCTCAGCACGAGTGAAGAAGGTGGTCGGCAAAGAGCTGCTCCGCAGAGAAAACCATCCCTTTAGGCGGACGCCGTGGCCGGAGGGTGACGTTTGCCGCCGCCACCGCTGCTATGTTAACAGTTTTGATGATGGTGGTGATGACTGTTTTGATGGTTGTTTGGTTGTTTGTTTTCAGGAAGAGTGAAAAAAAAGGGCTGTCTGGCTGGTGCCTGGGTTTTGTTTTGCTTTTGTTTTTCTTTCTTTTTTTTTTTCTTTCTCTCTAATGTGCTTGCTTTTTAAAAATGCCACCGCCTCCGGCTCAGAAGATTTCTTTTGTGATCACTTGGACTGAGGAGGAGGAGGAAGGGCAGCAGCGGCAGGAGGAGGAGTTGGTGGTGGTTTTGTTAGTTACAAAGACGAAGGAGAAGGAGCAAGGGGGGGGAAAAAAAGGAAACAGAAAAGGAAGAAAGGCGGTGTGGATGGCAGAGCATGTGCGTTTTCACATGACATCTGTGCCTGTTAGCGGATCCAGTGAATTTTCACTGTTCAGTTACAGGGAGGAAGGGAGCGAGAGAGAAAGAGAGGAGAGAGATGGAGAGAGAGAGCCGAGAAGGCGCTTATACGCGAGGGCGGGTTTGGCCGGGACTTCCAGGCCCCGCCTCCTGTCAGCGCCGCCGCCAATCAGCGCCTGGCAGGGCTTGGAGGGGGCCGGGACCACGGGGGAGGAGACGCGATTCCCAGAGAGAGGCGGGGGTTTGCAGACACTGGAGCCCGAAGACGACCGGAGCTGAAACCGGTCATTAGAGACTGTCCGAACTGGGCAGAGGAGGGGCGAACCGCCCTGAGAGTGGGGCAAACCTGCAGGTGACATTCACTTCCGACTCGGGGAGGGGGGAGGAGGCACTGGACCCGTCCTTTTCAGACGAGGGACGCGGGGCTCCCCGGGTCCCACGTTCCGTCCGTCTCCCAGCGACTGCCTGCCCCGATAGTTAGTTTTTAATTTATGGCAGCGCTCCGCGGAGTCCTCTCCCGGTGAACTCCGAATCTCTGGCAGGGGGTTCCAGGAGCAGGACGCTTCAGCTTTAGTGGCAGAATGATGCAAATCAACTTCCATCACTTTGAGCGTAACCAAAATGCAGTCCCGTGCAAGGGTCATCTGCTTCCTTTAAAACCATCTTTCAGATGCTTCCTGTCCCGAATCCTAAAAACAAAAACCACAGAACACTAAGATTTCTTCGGTTTAAAAAAAACAGTAAAAAAAAATAATAATTCTTTTGTCAAGGACATTTTTATTAGCATTTGAGAAATCTCCTGGCATTGGGCTAGCCTATTCAAGGATAACAGCCTCAGTGGACAGGGTGGCCACCTCAGTGATGCAAGGGAAATGTCTGAGGCCAGAGGCTTGACTGTGTGGTGCTGTTTATTTGATAGAAGTGCAGGGCGTTAGGAGGGAGGAATTTCAAGTCCACTTGTTACGAGAAGACGTTGATCTATTTATTGGACACTGGAAATTAAACGTAAGTATTTTGTATTCTTTAGGTGAAAACTGTCATCTATGCCATTTATTTGTATTTTGATAAAAATCCAATGCATATATCAAAACTTCCTTTGCAAGTTTCTGAGTGGACAAAGTAAACATATGGCATAAATATCCACTCCCTCCCCCTGGAGTAGGTTAATTAGTCCCCTGAAAGGCAGAGGTGAAAAAATGTGCTGCTTCTACTTAGTCTTAGGTATTGAGGCTTCAACTCATTAGCGCACCTGTTGGCAGAGCAGGCCTCATCATCATTCACGCGCCCAAATAACTTGATCTTTACTGGTATTTATTCACATTCTGTCATGGAACACAGAGTGCAGTGCAGAATTGGCGATTAGTTAATTACTCCACCCTACAAGGCCAAATAGTTTGTGCCACCCCCCCATTTATATAAAAAATAGATTACTTGCTGAATCTTCCCTAGCGCTGAATTGACTTAGCCCTGCTATATGTCCTACCATTTGCAAGCCAATGTGTAATTTAGAAAAATTTTAGTATTAAGACTGAAAGTTGATTGAGTCTCTAATTAAATGAAATGAACAAAAGGAAGTTACTGTTCAGAATAGTTATTCCCTTATAAATACCTTTCCCTTAGATTTGTAATTGACACAGCAGTTAATCTTTTAAGATAATATTTAAGGCTCCCTGGTTTTTATCATTTTTAATCAAGTAAAATATATTCATCATAACTACATTAAAGCTGCACTAAGTTATGCCTAATTTAGTTGCTTCATTAAAAATTACTGAATATAAAATAGTCAAGAAACAAATTGTGACTACATCATTTTAATTTTATGTGCTTCAAGCAGAGGCGCAGGAATGGTGAAAGTTCCAAAACCATTGTAAACAGTATAATTATTATTGTTGTCATTATTTTATATTTCTATTTCTGATTAAAGAGAAATTTCAGAATTCAAGAATTTTAACTCTTCTAGTCTCAAATTTCTGAACATTTATTGAATTCTTAAATTTCTTTTACTGCTGCAATGTCTGTAATTCTTTAAAAAAATCGTCAACACGTATATGACAAGTGCCTTTCCCCCTACGCATTTTTATATGCCTTTTGCTTTGTCAGTACAATGCATAATTTTGCTTACAGCTCTATCACATAGTTTTTAATCCCTTCTGAACACTTCTGAAAAAAATTGTTAATTAGAAATAAAAACTTAAATTATATCATTTTCAAAATTGTATATATATACAGATTATATATGTATATAATACATATGTATATGTATACATGTATATATATATAATATATATGTATTATAGGGTGGTACAAAAGTGTTTCTCTTTTAGAGTGGAATAAATGTTGATCACTAGTGATACTGTGGTGATCTGGGACATTTTGGATCTTCCTAAAAATTAAAAACAACTGAATTCTTGAGCTTTTCTAATAAATTGCAAATTATGTCAACTGAATGGAACCTATTTGTGTCAAGTAAATATTCAGGACTTAAAGAAATCAGCATTTTCCAAGAAGTCATAAAATACTTATGTATAATCTGATGTTTTTGTAACCTATCTGCCAGCAACTACCCATATTTTGACTGGCATAATAATAATATATTAATATAATGTCCCTACTCACATGAAGGGCAGTGTCAGTCATGACATGAATGATTGTGGAACTGTTTGGTTTCCTATGATCTTGAAACTCTACTTTTGGCTCTGGCCTGAAAGGTATTTTAAGTTGCTATCTAAATTGTGATCGTTTTAAATGAAAATCAGTAGGTCACATAACACTGTACTTCATCTCAAGAATAGATATGATTTTACTTATGTTCCTGGTAACCTGCTTTCTGGACATATCAGCATCCCTCAGATTCAGCTGTAAGGCCCCAGAGTAATGACAAGAAATGTCCTGACAGAGGCAAAGGTTCATTATGAGTCAACCAGTTAGGGTGAACACAGCATTTAGGATTATTTCAATCCTAAAAGGCTTACTGTTGCGGGAGGCATCCAACAAAGATTGAATGAAAAACTTTGGTAAAGATGCTCTAGCATACAGATTTCTCCAGTGGGCTGAAAATTGGCTAGATTAGCTCTAATATCTTTTGCAACTCGAAGTGTATTCACATGGATGCAGTTACTAATCCCCCAGCAGCTGCCTCAGACCTGTGTTTCCTACATGAGAGCAGGTGCCGGGATTTCCCGAGTCTGGAAAGTTCTGGGTACTTTATAGGTGCTTGATAATTATTGTTTGAATGAATGCTTTCTACTCCTTTTGTCCCCAGGATATAAACCAGAAATATAGCCACATCTGAATAAGAGCCCTTCTTTCTTAGTTTTTAATGGGAGGGGGGAGGAAAGAAAGAGAGATTTTTCTTTTTTTCATTTTAAACTCTCCTAATCTGCAGAAGAAAAAAAAACACTCATGTTTGGGTTTGGTTACATAATTATAAAAGAAAGAAAAATCTAGTTATGTTCATATTTATTACCATTCTTATTTAATTCTCAGATGGAGAGGTTTCATAATTTTAAAAATTCTTCATTTAAAAAATGTTTACTTACTTTCGAGAGAGTGAGAGACAGTGTGAGCACATGCGTGAGCAGAGGTGAGAGGCAGAAGGAAGGAGAGAGAGAATCCCAAGCAGGCTCCGCACTGTTGGCACAGAGCCTGATGAGGGACTTGAACTCATGACCATGAGATCATGATCTCAGCTGAAGTCAAGAGTCAGAAGTTCAACTGACTGAACCACCCAGGCACCCCCAGTTCTGCTTCATTTTTAAGTATGAGTGCAAATTCAACAACTTTTCAAAAGGCGAGAAGAGAAAATAAGTTTAAAAGGTATAGCCTGTGCTTTATGTAATAATTGGAAAAGTGCAGGGGCCAAAACAAAATGAACCCTAATAGGTGGGATAGAAGGTGAGGTTAAGCTTTAGGAAAATGACAAAGTAGATTAGGGGGAAAAAAAGCTAACATTTATTGGATGAACCACATAATCTATCAGCCTATCTTTTATTTCCTTAAAGAACCTACCTGGAGTGTATTATATTTCACTCCCCTAACCCCTGCTCTTCCCCTTTTTTAAGATAAAGAAACAGAGGCTTAAAAAGGTCAAGTAAGTTGCCTATGATCACAAAACTAAGAATGTTGGATCCATGATTCAAGCCCAGATGTAGTCTCTAAAATGTAAGTTCCACTTTATTTTTTTCAGTACTGAATTCCCAGAATCTAGCATCTTGACTGGCAAATAGCCGATGCTCCAAATGCAGTTGTGGATAAACATATTAACATGTGGACTCTTGTCCACTGCACAGTATAGCATATCTACACACTCCATGACTGAAGCTCGTTATTTGCTAAATGCCGTTAAATAAAGAGCAGTGAATTTTGACTTTGAAGATCAAAGGATACTGTGAAAAAAATTATGCCTGATTCAGTTCCATCACAGAGTCTAGGAAATATTTTGTAATAAATATTTCAGGTCGTAGATAGTGTGGGGCTGAGTTAAAATGGTACCAGTAAGGGACGCCTGGGTGGCTCAGTAAGTTGAGCATCCGACTTCAGCTCAGGTCATGATCTTACAGTTCTGGAGTTTTGAGCCCCATGTGGGGTTCTAGGCTGACAGCTCAGAGCCTGGAGCCTGTGTCTCCCTCTTTCTCTTTGTTCCTCCTCCACTCGCCCTCTGTGGCCCTCTCTCAAAAATAAACAGACGGGGGGCACCTGGGTGGTTCAGTCAGTTAAGCGTCCGACTTGGCTCAGGTAATGATCTCACGGTTCAGTTCATGGGTTCGAGCCCCGCATTGGGCTCTGTGCTGACAGCTAGCTCAGAGCCTGGAGCCTGTCTTCCGATTCTGTGTGTGTGTGTGTGTGTGTCTCTCTCTCTCTGACCCTTCCCTGCTCATGCTGTCTCTCTGTCTCTCATAAATAAATAAAAAACAAAAAAATAAACAGGCATAAAAAATTAAAATGGCACCAGTAAAAATGAATAAAAAAGGGGGCAAAGGTGGACATATTTTGACAGGAGAAAGCTATAAAGCTTAGCTCATGATTATATGGTGGTGCTTGTGGGCAGTGTGTTGGTTAAGATGAGGAAGAAGTTAATCCACAGCTTCGTAAGTAGGAAGCTGGTAGAGTGAATATACTATCAACAGAAATAAGGAAGAGTAGGTTCTTGATTGAATAGAGGAAAATGTTGAGATTAATTTTCAGTTTTTGTGTATATTGGTCACAATACCTAACAGATGGTTGGGTAGGTAGAATTGGAGATTTGGAAATTGTTAAGAGGTGAAAATAAAGATTTTTAAGATACTCAAAACCATTAAGCAGGAGCAAAGTAACATGAGAAGAAATGAAATGTCTCTTTTTAAGGGGTAGGAGATGGAGGATAAGCCAATGAGTAAGAGGATGGATGGGGATGGTGGGCTATGTAGGTATTGTGTCAGACAAGTATTATGTTATATTAATTTACCTGTGCAATCCCATGCAAGTCACATTATTTCTGCATTCCAGTTTCCCCATAATACAGCGAGTATCCTTTTTTTTTTTTTTACGTTTTTATTTAAGGGGCACCTAGGTGGCTCATTTGGTTAAGTGTCTGACTTCGGCTCAGGTCATGATCTCAGGTTTGTGAGTTCAAGCCCCAGTTAGGGCTCTGTGCTGACAGCTCAGAATGTGGAGCCTGCTTCCAATTCCGTGTCTTCCTCTCTTTCTGCCCCTTTCCCGCTAACACTGTCTCTCTCTCTCTCTCTCTCAAAAATAAATATTAAAAAGATTTAAAAAATATAAGTTTTTATTTAAATTCCAGTTAGTTAACATACAGTGTAATATTAGCTTCAACTGCACAATGCAGTGACTCAACACTTCTGTCCAACACCGGTGCTCATCACAAGTGCAACGGGCATCTTAAGGACAGTAAAACTCTGTCATTTTCGTTTTGGTATCCAGCACCTGGTGTTCTAGAAACTGCTTGTTAAGTGATTTAGTTCAACTTGACAGTTGGATCATTAGAGAAACTTTTGTCTCAGTTTAGTGCTTGTCCTGTTATATTTTGGTAAACTCCCAATTTTTTTTTATCATGACCCTTGAAGACTTAAATATAACAAATCCCCATTTACATAAGCTAGATTGAGTGACTCTCCTTTCGTTGCAAACATACAAGCTCTATCAAACAGGCTGATTCAAAAAACATCAAAGGAACTAACTAACTCCTGGCTGCCAGTGCGTTCCCGACACTACAGAGTAAAAGATGAGTTATGCTTTATTTTATAAAACGGGGTAAAAATATTTTAAGGTTTCTTTAGAAGAATAGATGCCTGTGAATAGCCAATAAAATTGGCTTCAAAAAATAAGGCTGGTCCAGAATGAATTTCAATGTATAAAAACGCTTAGCCAAAAAACTAGAAAATACACCAACATTTTAATAGGGAGTAATGTGAGGAATTAGAGGGAGAGTGAAGATGATATCATTTTTTGTGCCATATAATTTGTACCATTTGCTTTATTTACAAGGTAGATAATTCTGTGCGTGTGTGTATGATAAAAAAAGATTTATCAAGACAGCCAAAGTAGAAAAAAAGATTAGTACAAGGGACTTCACTTACCAAAACTTACTTGAAAGTCAGTCCAATAAAAATAAAATATACTGTTGGGGTGCCTGGGTGGCTCAGTTGGTTAAGTGTCCAACTGTGGCTCAGGTCATGATTTCACAGTTCATGAGTTCAAGCCCCACATAAGGCTCTGTGCTGACAGCTCAGAGCTCAGAGTCTGCATTGGATTCTGTGTCTCCCTCTCTCTCTGCCCCTCCCTCACTTGCACTCTGTGTCTCAAAAATGAGTAGGCATTTAAAAAAATAAAAAAATATATTGTCACAAAAGTAGATAAGTATATGGAAATGACTTAAGACTGTGAGAGAAGTTTGTATAAAAATCAAAATGGATTTTAGGTTCGGATTAGAAAATATGATGCAGCTTAATATAATGAACAATGTCAGATTTCTGTATCATATCGCATACAAAAGTACATTTATGATAGATTAGAGATTTTAGTGAAATATAGAAGTAAAAGCCTAAAATAATAAAATTACATTTTTGTGTATATTTATATAATGTGGATAGGGGCAAACTTTTCCAAATTAGTAAACCTAGTCCCTATGAAAAAAAAAGTTAGAGGTATGTTCCTATGTACAAATCAAAAAGTACACATTTTGAATGACAAAAGGCTCCCAAACAAGTGAAAATACACACAGTAGACTGGAGAAAATACTGCTGTACAAACAAGTAGTAGTTTTTATAAAAATGCATATGCACTTACACATTGTAAGAATTAGATAAAAAATCTTAACACTGGAGTTGGTAGAGAAGAAAGGGGAGCTGCTTAATTTAGAATTTTTTTCCTGAATGTTTTTGCTATAGGTGAATAATTTCTCCTTTGTGTCTGTTACTGATACTAAAAAGTCCCTTTTCAAGATCACCTGACAATTATTAAGATATGAATTACAATGCAAATGGAAGATGCCATATAACATCATCTAGCTGCTGATACACTGCAAAGTTTATCTTGAATTGGCTATTTTTCTCTATGTTCCTGCCTCATCAATTCAAGCTACTCTCCTTCACCTACCTAGATGGGTACCAGGTTCTCAGAAATTGTCTCTGTACCTCCATTTTCACCCCTTAATCCATATATTTTCCAACTGGCAGCTAGACAGAACTTTAAAAAGTGTAAGTCACATGACAGATGACCCCTTGCAAAGACCATTATAGTGTCTTTCTATTGCATTTCAAAGTCACCCTACCATAGCTTAGAAGGAGGGTGAAAACATTCTGGTTTCCATTGACACCCTGAATAATTATTAGGAGTGCCCCATTTCATTCCCAAAAGTGTTCCAGTCTGAGCAATATGTAATATAGTTGCCTTAACTGTAAACCTCCGCTGGTTTAAAGGTTATGTTTCAGAGAAAATTGTCCCTCATCACCTAATAGAGCACCCATTCATAATTCTTTTTCTGAGCATCTTTTTGTGATCAGATAATGATTTATGATTATTTTTGTCTTGTTATTATCTATGAAGGAAATAAATGAATTAATATTAATATTATTTTTTGCCCCATGAGGCAAGGACCACCTCTCTGTTATTTTGCATTGTATCATCAAGACCTAATATGGTGCCTGACACTTAGCACATGCTTAATAGAAGCTTGTTCAATAATCAATAATTTGGACTAATTGTTAAAATTTAAGCAATGTAGGGGTGCCTTGGTGGCTTAGTGGGTTTAGTATCGGACTCTTGATTTGGACTGAAGTCATGAGCTCATCATGGTTGGTGAGTTTAGTGCTGCGTTGGGCTCTGTGCTCACTTACATTTTTTAAGTTCTCTCTAGCTGCCAATGGGAAGATACATAGGTTAAGGGGCCAAAATGGTGGTAGAGAGACAAATTTTGAGAACCTGGTCCTCATCTAGTTAGGTGATGGACAGCAGCTTGAATTGATGAGGCAGGAATATAGAGACAGCTCATGCACACGCTCCCTCTCTTTCTCAAAATTAATAAATAAACATTAAAAAATAAAGCTTAAGTGACATAAGTAATGCTTTTTGTTTTCTTTTTGAAAACTTGATCTATACAATTGCTAAGATGTCTTTATGTCTCGTTATGGGCATATTAAAAAAATGCATGGGATATTAAGTTCTTCTTTTTAAGACAATTGATACATATTGTGATGATTAAGTATATCAGTTCTGGAGTAAAATGAAACAAAACAACAACAAAAACAAACATAAATTGTTTCCTGTTCCAGATCTGCTTTTTCAGTGTGAGTTGGTAGTAAAATGCACTTAAAATATTTAAACAGGACTAATGAACTCGAAAGGATAAAAGGAGATGTACTAACATAGTGCTTAGCACATTGTAATCATGCAACAATCATCAGCTATTTATCATTTTATGGCTTGCGTGTGGAAAATCTGTTTAATGAGTTAGCAACAGCAAGTTTTCAATTCAGGCGAATTAGATGTTGCTTGGCCATCACATTTCCCAGTTACTTCTAAGTAATCAACAAAAGCACAGGATATAAACTAATTTATAATTTTATTAGTTGTTTTCCATTTTATTTTTCCCCAAATGTTTTGTGACTCTGCTTTTCTTCCCTCCTTTCTTAGTCTGAGTTACTCAACTTTAGATTATCCATTTATTTTTGTTTTCCATTGGATTGCTGGGTATCCATCTTTACTATTCTTTTGGTAATTCTCCTAGAGACTAAACATGTGTCCTTGGAATATTAAAACAAATATAAATGAGTACTCTAACCACATTGTAGTCGATGCTAAGACTTTAGAATGTTAAACTCTATTAACCTTCCCTGTCCCATTACTGCCATTAGTGTTATTATTGTCATGTATTTTAGATCTACATATATTTAACCCCAGAAATATTATTAATATTGTGATTATTATTTCATATCATCAGCATTCCTTCAGATCTGCCCCATATTTAGTCATATAATTTTTTCCTGCATTTTTGTGTTTCTCTTGTGGATCATTTTCCTTCTGCTTGAAGAACTACTTTTAGCATTCCCTTTCATGTAGGCTGCTGCTGCTGAATACACTTAGTCTTTGGTTATCTAGAAATCTCTATGCTGCTTTACTTTTGAAAGATGATTTTTACTGGTTGCCGGATTTCTTTCTTTTTTCCACACCCTGCTCGTGTCATTCCATTGTCTTCCATCTTCCATCTTTTTTGCTGAAGAGTCGCTTCTCAGTGTTATGGTTGCTCCTTTGAAAACAATGCATCTTCTTTTTTTGTTGTTTTGGGATTTTCTCTTTATCTTTGGTCTTCAGTTGTTTAACTGTGATGTGCGTAGATGTGGTTTTCTTTTCAATTGCCCTGTCTGGAGTTTGAAACACCTTTTGAATCTATGGCTTGATATCTTTCATCAGTTGGAAAGTTCTTGACATTTACTCTTCAGTATTGCCCTGGCCTCTTCCCTCTGTCTTCTTCTGGAGGGAGATGGCATTATATGTGTACATTATGTATGGTGTATATGTATGTTTTCATTTTGCTACTTACATCACTTTCACTCTCACTATGTAGTTTCTGTCCTTTGTGTTCTCCAGACTTCCATCAGGGTATTTTATATTCACCTAACTTCTAGCTCACTAATGCCTTTTCAGCTGTATCTTCCAGTTTGTTGTTAAATCTATTTGGTCTTTGTTTCAGTTATTCTATTTTTCAGTCCTAGAATTTCTATTTGGTTATTTTTTTATAGGTTTCATATTATCTGGAAAATCCTCCATCTTGTCATCTATTGTTTTAAATTTTAATTCTAGTGTAGTTAAGACAGTGTTATATTGGTTTCAGGTGGTATATGGCATAGTGATTCAAGAGTTCTATACATTACTCAGTGCTCATGATAAATGTGCTCCTTTCACCTACTTCACTTATTTTCTTCAACATATGAATACATTAGTATTTTTAAATCCATGTGGACAATTGCAATATCATGGTCATCTCTTGGTTTTTATGTATTCACCAGAATATTTTTACCGAAATTATAGTCTAATTTCTAAATGGTTGTCTAAATGCTAATTTTTATGGTGGTCTGTATCTTTCTGTGTTCCAGAGAAGATTGAAATGGATAAAGAAAACAGAGGTGAAGACAATTTTGAATATTTGAATTTGAAAAAAAAATGTTGACAGGCAGGTATGTGGACCAAATGACCCAGGGATTCTCCATTAAGATTAAAGAACTTCCTGTATGTTTCCAGTTCTCAGATATCAAAATTGTTACTGGTGGATTGCTGCCTGTTTATAATATCACTAAAAACACTACTCTCTTTTCAACTCGTTCACCAAAGTCAGACCATTTCTCAATACAGAATGCTCTCATCTTTCCTATTGGGAAAATAGAAAATAGATGGGAATCTGCATTTTGCTTAAGATATTCTGAGATTTCATCCTTGGTACTTACTACCACATTTCTTTCCTTAAAATAAAGAATATACAGCTAACTGCAGCTACTTTAGGGACCAAGATGATAATCATCATGCAACTTCCCTTTGAATGAATTCACATACCTACATGCCCTGGGATTGCCCAGTTTGAATGCCTGGCAGACCGAAGGCCTGAACAGCATTTTGATAAATGATGCACATACATAATTTGAAAATCTAAAATGTACTGGCAGAGATCAGGAGATGTTTGTGTTAATGAAAGCATGATTTTCTGGATCAAAGCAGACAAGGGAGGCCCAATTCTCTCAGATGAGGAGGGCTGCAGAATGTGTTTAGTGAATGAAAAGAGAGGTTGATGTCAGATGAGCTCTTTAAATAAGGGCAAAGTCCTTTATCAATCCGAACCAATTTCGAATAGTCCATCCTCCTCTCTGGAGGACACTGGGAGGAAAGGGATGAAATCAGCATGCTTTTTAAAAACTCTAAGTAAGTGTATCAGACCTCTCCAGGGGGCACTCACCATCTCGGTCAGCTGGTATGAAAATCTGGAGAAAGAAATTTTATGTTTTATTTGAATGTAAATTCTGCTCAACCCAACACACAGAATTTAGAAGATGGAGAGAGAGAAACCTGACTATGAGCTTGGAGGTAGGACTAAAACATGAGAGAAGGATGTGAATTCGGGGGTTTTGAAAGTCTGGAGAGGAATGAGAAGGCACATGATGTCTTTAACAGAGCGATAACTAACGTGTGTTGGGTATTTAGTGGTGCATGTTTCGGATTAGTCATTCTGTGATGACTGAAGAAACACTGGCTTGGGACATTGGATGGAGAGCAGAAAATGAAGAAGGGGTAAAGAAAAAAGGGGTAGAAGTGGAAGGTTTCTTTGTTTGGACCCGTTCACTGGCTTCCGGTAAGGGTAGTTGATTTACTTAGGACTGGAGTTGATGGTCTGGTTTCCTTGAGGGTTTGTTTATTTGTTTGTATCTTTGGCAATTCGATCCCAAGGGTGTTCTCACCCTGGCATTCGTAGGCGACCAGTCACGGTCTTTAATCACTAGGCTCTACAAGAGAAAAAGGAGTGAGGGGCTTTTCTGCGTAAGCTTATCTACAACATGCAAATATGAAGCCAAAGATAGAGGGCAAAATTTATGCTCTCCTGACAAGTTTCAGAAAGGACTTTATTTCTTTTTCCTGTAAAGTACACAACATAACGATTAACTAAGACGTTTTATGATTTTAAAACATCAGTAAAGTTAGTATTGTTACTTTGGAAATTACTTAAGTTAAATAATATTAGTGCTATGAGACGGCTATCATCTTAAAATAAGGAGAAAAAATTCCTTCCAAGTGCCAGTTAATTGACAAAATGTAAAGTACGTTCAAGTGAATTATTTTTCCCCCACTGGAGAGGTTTGTTATAGGAAAAAGGGGAACAGGACTTTAAAAAATGAATTTTTGCTGGTCATAAGTCTCAAAGAGTTATGTAATCAAGGCGGAAAGGTATGAAAATAATTAGTCATGTTATATTTGAAATACATGTCCAAGGGTGTCCCCAGAGAAGGCTTGTGTACGTCATCTATTTAAACTCAAGGTAAGTTGGTAAATGACTGTAGAGTGTTGCTTCGATCTTGTATTTGCTATCCTTGCTTCTGGAGACACTGGTAGAATATAAATGAAATAGGTAAGCGGAGGGGTTCAAGGCAACAGACTGAGCGTGTGTTTTCTGCCCTGCTCCAAAGCTCAAACCGCATTCCTTTTTGGTCTTGACAGTTTTGGAGAAGGGAGAATAGTGTGTCCAGCAGAGGGCGCAGTACTGGAGTCAGGAATGCTTCAACAACCACTTTACACCTACTGGATGAAAGGAACCAGAGAACCTGACCATAAAATGGGCCAGCATCTTCCCATACTTAGGAAGTCAAATCAATATTTTACCTTCAAGCCCACTGAGCTCAAAATTAAGTATACAAAACCAACCATAGTCACCTGCCTTAATACTTGTTAATTTTTTAAACGTAAGTATCAATGAGGACCTCTCAGCTATTAATTTTTCATAGTTGCCTTCCGTCAACAGTATGTTTCATATTTCATATATACGACTTGTCTGTTGAGTCAATTATTGTCTTTGTTTTCTGGCTTATTCTATGTTTGTTCCATTTAAATGTTGAGATACTAGGTCCTTAGCAAGTTGGCCGCACATCTGTCTTTTCACCTTGTGAGACCGTCTCTTCTGGCAGTAACAGCTCCTTACATTAGCTTGATGGAAACATTAGAAAGTCCAAGGAAAAGGCAAGAAGGTTTTGATCCTGTGGACTGTGATGGGTGAGCAAACACAATGCCTGTAAGGATAGGGACTTGGTAGGAAAATCTGGGTAATATAGATACAAACAACTGAGATGAAACTCAAGGAAGAAAGGAATAATTTTTAGGAAGCAGACATTGTAGGGGCACCGGGGTGGCTCAGTCAGTTAAGCCTCTGACTTCAGCTCAGGTCATGATCTCAAGGGTTCATGGGTTCGAGCCCCATAATGGGCTCTGTGCTGACAGCTCAGAGCCTGGAGCCTGCTTCAGATTCTGTGTCTCCCCCCCTCTCTCTGCCCCACCCACGATCTGTCTCTCAAAATTAAATAAACATTAAAATATTAAGAAAATAAAAAGCAGGCATTGTGAAGCTACTACTATGTTCATAGGTAGATTTTTCATTCACTTAAAAACTCAGTGACTACAGAGTTAAGTAAAATCTGACATTTTAGTCACCAGTACACTTCAACAGAGATCAAACCTTGAGTACATTGTGTTACAAAGACAATAGAAATGGTTAAAAGTCCCATATTTACTTAACTAGAAATGCTTCTATAAAATATTCTAAGATACACATAAGCCTGGATATTTTGCTTTAAAATTTATGTGGACAATTTGTAATAATCATAACCAAACTCCATGTAATAACTCCATAACCAAAAAGTTAAGCAAACTCAATGAAAAACAAAAATAGAATTTGCTGATGATTTTGTGAACCATGTTCAAAATTGTATTTTATTATAATTGTTTCTATTTTTTATTTGAGAGAGAGAGGGCTATCAAGGGGTAGGGGCAAAGAGAGAAAGAGAGAGCGAGTGAGAGAGAGAGAGAATCTCAAGCTTAGCATGGAGCCTGACTAGGGCTCAATCCCATGACCCTGGGATCATGACCTGAGCTGAAATCAAGAGTCGGACACTCAACAGGCTGAGCTACCCAGATGCCCCCAAATTTTATTTTTAATGCTTTGTTTTTTAAATTTTATTATTAAAAACATTTTTAATGTTTTACTTATTTTTGAGAAAGAGAAAGAGTGAGAGACAGTGTGAGCAGGGGAGGGTCAGAGAGAGAGGGAGACACAGAATCTGAAGACAGGCTCTAGGTTCTGAGCTGTCAGTACAGAACATGATGTGAGGCTCGAACCCATGAACTCAAGATCATGACCTGAGATGAAGCTGGACACTCAACCAACTGAGCCACCCAGGTGCCCCTAATTTTTTTTTTTATAGCAGTTTGAGGTTTACAGAAAAATTGAGCAGAAAGAAGAGTGTCCATATGCCCCCACACTCCTCTGCCAGAAGAGTTTCTCCTTCTAATGGCATCTTGCATTAGTGTGGTAGTTTTGTTTGTTTTTACAATTAAGGAAGCAATATTAATACAGTATTATTAAATAAAACCCATACTTTGCATTGGGGTTCACTTTTCGCGGTGCACACTCCGGGGGTGCTGACAAATGTCTACCGACACGTATCCACCATCACAGCGGCATACAGTTGTTTCACTGCTCTAAAAATCCTGTGACCACCTGTCCATCTTTCCTTCCCTCTCCCCACCCCACATCCCTGGCCACCAGTGATCTTTTTACTGTCGCCATAGGTTTGTCTTTTCCAGAATGTCACAGAACGAAAATTATACAGTATGTAGCCGTTTTCTGATTGGCTTCTTTCATTTCGTGATACGCATTTACGTTTCCACCATTTCTTTTCATGGCTTCATAACTTTTTTTTTTTTTAAGCAGTGAGTAATATTTCATTGTCTAGATGTACCACAGTTTATTTATCCTTTCCCTTTACTGAAGGACATCTCCCTGAATTTCCACTTGGAGCTTTATATAAGTAAGGATGGAATTTGTGAATCACAGAAAGACCAGTTTAAGTTAGATGAATGATATAGAGAGTTTTGTTGCTGTTTTCGTTTGACATGATAAGAAGCTGTAGATAAGTAGGCCTGGATGATGCCTTCGTGATTCCATCAGGGACACGGGTGTCTCCTGTCTATTCCTCAGACACTTCCAGAATAAGGCTTTTGTCCTCTTGCTTTTCCCCTGAAGATCTCCAGACATTTTCTCCCCCTCCCGCATTACGCCAAGAACACGGGGAAGGCAGAGGGTAAAAGGTGCAGCACACCCGCTAACGGTCTTCTCCGGGAGAGAGGGAAGTGGCCCTTGGCAGCCAGGAACTGGCCTGGCACCATCTACGGGCCTTGGTGTTGCTAGGCGCTGGCTTGGCACCCACAGCTACGCCTTGGAAACTGGAGGGACAGCGCTAGAGATACCAGAATGAGACAAAGAGTTGCAGAGAAAAGATGTGAAAAAAACCTTTGACTATTCACAACTTGGGCTTGATTTGACCTTACTCCACAGTATTCTGCCCGAGTGGACCACTGCAAATATGGCCAAAACATTACATTCCCTCTCTGTCTGATTATGTAAATAGTTTCAGAAAAAACAAACTGAGAGAGCAAATGGCAAAACTGTGAAATACAGTTATATTTGCAAATAGGAGAACCTAGTTTTGACATTTTCTTAAATAACCAAGATTGATTCCTTAAAACATGAAATAACATAAGTGATACATAAACACATATGCATTATGAAAAATACAAAGTGTATGGTGTAAAAATGACAATCCCTTCTCCCCCCCTTCACAATACTCTTCTTTTACTAGTGGGGCCTGCTGCTAGAATAGTAGTGCATTTATTAGAAAACACATCACCCTATGTTCATACCCAAAATTTTAATTTTTCTTTTGCATATATGTATACATACATGTGTCTCTCTGTGGTACATGCACATATACATATATACACACACAGGTATATACATACATATTATATGTATACACACACACACACACATATGTAAAATATTCTACAAATCACTCTTTATTCCCATGGCACAAGAATTGCTAGGTATAAGGTTTAACATTTTAACATTTTGGTGGATATGGCCAAACTCCAAAATGTCCCTTTCCGAGTTTGATTGTCAATGGTGTACCAAGCATTCATCTTCCCTTATCCTCATGCACCCAGAGTCATTCTCCCATTTAGCACTTTGTACCCACTGTTGTTTTAATTCTCTGATCATTGCTTATGTTGAAGATCTTTCCACATGTTGATGGGCCCTTAGGAATTTCTCTGTGTATTATTTTGATCATTCTCTTACTGATCGCTAAGGGACCATTTTATATGGCATGGATATTAATCCTTTGCTGGAAACATGTTAAGTTACACACATCTCTGTCTGGAGCTTGTCTTCCAACCTTTTATGGTGTCTTTCTTCTTCTAAGAGATTTTATTTTTATGAAATGACTTAAAAATATTTTTCTTTCAGCTTCTGGGTTTTGTGTTTTTTAATGAAGTTTTTCCTTACCCCCTCCCTCATGATCATAAGAATATTCTCTCCTATTTTGTTTAAATATTTTATAGTTTGGCTTTAGGTTGGTTGCAAAATAGGAACTCTCTTTTTTGGTATGCTGTGGGTAGGAATGTAACTTATCTTTACCCACTTGGTGCAATGGAGTCAGAATATTTGAGTCCATTTTCCAGCTCTGCTAATTGCTTGTAAGTTTGTATTACTCAACACTTTGGGCCTCGTCTTTAGCATCACACAATGTGAATAACACTATAACCTACCTCATAGGATTTTGGATGGATGAAATGAGTTCTTAACATGAAAGATACTTAGAATACTGCTCAGAATAGTATAAACCCTTCTTCATATATACTAGTTCTGCCCCATCCCCACAAAATCCAAAATCTGCAACAAAAATAGCAACAAAACAAATCCAGTAGTTTCTCTAGTGAACTGATATGCAATATTTACTATAATTTCTATTACATAAGTGGGTCTGTTTTTTAAATTTTTATATTTAAATTTTCTTCTATTTATTGGTTTTTAAAATGTTTTTAATGTTTATTTTATTTTTGAGAGAAAGACAGAGCATGAGCAGGGGAGGGGCAGAGAGAGAGGGAGACACAGAATCCAAAGCAGGCTCTAGACTCTGAGCTGTCAGCACAGAGCCCAATGCGGGGCTTCAACTCATGAACCGTAAGATTGTGACCTGAGCTGAAGTTGGATGCTTAACCAATGGAGCCACCCAGTATCCCTAAATTTTATATTTTTTAATGTTTACTTGGAAGAGAGAGAAAGAGAGAACATGAGTGGGGGAATGGCAGAGAGAGAGAGGGAGAGAGTATGTAGGGCTTGTTCTCACGATTTGATTGTTTAATCGAACTCTTTCTGTTAATTTCCTCTGTTTTAATTACTATAATTTTAAGGTATATTTGCTATCTGCTATCTGGTATAATTGCTATCTGCCTCTCATTATTGTTCTTTTTTTTTAAATTGACATTCTTGCATGTGTTTTTTATACAGATGGGTTTTCTTATGGAACTTAGTAAGTTCCATAAGAAACGTCTTGTTGAGTTCAGTAAGAAATCTTAAGTTCCAAACAAATTTGGTTTAAGATTGCATTACGTTTATAAATTACTTTAGCAACAAATGATATCTTTATGATATTGAGTTTTCCTGGGAAGATGGGCACATGGCATATTGCTCCAAAAATATGTCTTCTTTTCTGTGCTCCAGCAAAACGTTACCATTTTCTCCATATCTTGCCTTTCTGATTATAAACCGGCTGTGGTACTCCAGATGTTGTTGCTGTTAAGAGTCAGGTCCGGAGGGACAATGTGAGAGTCTCATTGTGTCTCAATAATTTTGACTTGGACAAGTTCCCATCTCTGAACCAATCATTGTAACAAGAAGAATGTGATACACAACTGGCTTAAGCTTACTTCATGTCCCCCACTGGGAACTCCTGGGTGACAAGAAAATTACCCAAGAGAGTAGAATGTATGCAATGTCAATTATTTCAATTGGGACGCATATTGATATTTGGTCTGATTTAATTTTTTTTACTAGACTCTTAAGTATTTTTCTCAGGAGAGTCTTCTAGATTTTATGCTTTCTGAGTCTCTGGGTGTCTAAAAGTGTCTCTTTTTTCTTGTTTATGGAATTATAAAATATTTAAAATGTCATTCCATTGTCTTACCTTATTTTTCTGTAGTAAATGAGAAATTGAAGACTGTCTGCTTTTCCCTACTTTCTAAATAACTAACTCTCTAAAAGAAGCATGTAATAATTTCCTTTATCCTTGGAGTTAAAGGTTTCATCAAGAGGGCTAGGTTTAATATGATTTTTGATATATGAATCTTAAGTATTTAGCTTAGTTTCTTCCAATAGCTCTGTGGCTCTCGCTTTTTTCCCTCCTCTTTCTGGAACTTCTATTATATGTATTATATCTAGATTTATCTTCCATTAACTTTTATTTTCATTCTTGATAATCAATGTATATATATATAAATAATCAAGTACATAATTAAATATACATAATCAACTATGTAATAGAATGCATGTGTGGGCATATGTATGTTTATATGTACGACAGCTCCTTCATCTGGTGTTTGGTGTCATTTAATTGGTGGCTTGTTCTATTATTTAATTCCTCCACAGAAGGTTTAAAAATGGAAATCATGTCTATTTTATTTCCAAAATTTTGTTTGTTTTATTAACTTTCCTCTCCTCCCCTCCCCTTTCTTGCTTTTCTTTTTCTTTCCTTTTTTTCCCCCCTTCCCTTCCCTTCTCTTCCCTTTCCTATTAAGATAGTTAGTTTCTTTAGATTCCACTCAATCTTCCTGAATAGGATTTTCTGTTCTGGTTGCTAGCTTGGTCTTCCTCTTTGAAACAACCAAAGTCCATTAAATAATTTGTGTTTTGTTTTTCTTTGTCAGCTTATGCAAGTTGGGGGTCAGAGAGCCTCTTGGGCAGTGCTGTATTGGTCAGCAGTAGAGACAAAAGAAGTGCTACATGTTTTCAATTTTCTTTTTCTAGGACTGAGGATACTTTTTTCCATGAACTTAGTGGACCCTCTTACCAATCTGCCATAACCCTTAAAAAGTTTCAGGATTAAAGTTCTAGGCCCCATGCTTTGCTACAGAGGCTGACTTCCTCCCAGTCTGGTTCTTTGTGCCTTCTGCAATCCAAGAACCTCCTACAAGTCTTTTCTGGATGTGGTTGAAACTAAATCCTCAGATGTGTGTAGAGTCTCCTTAAAGCTTTAGAGTAGGCCACATTTCTCTTACGTCCTTCCCACGGCCCTACACATCTATTACTGCTCGAATCATTTGATTTATACGCTTGCTGAGAAAGGAAGCAAAGTGATTGCACTCAGATCACCATCTTCTGAGAATTACCTCTGATGTATCTTTTGATAGGAATGTATTCAAGAGGATCTGAAGCTACTATAAGTCCATTCCTCTCTAGCAAATGCAAGATGCATTACTTATTTTAGGGTATTATTTGCCTTTTGAAAAAGTATGTATATTTCTGAACTCTTGTAACCTCATAAAATTTATTTCTCTTTGTTCAAATCAATGGTAGGCATCTGGTGGCTATAAGAATTTTTTTAGAATATGCTCTTTATTGACTATTGTTTAGTTCCCATGAAATTTCATTCTTCTGAATCATTTATTTATTCAACAGTTTTTCATTTCTTCCTTTTGTCAGTCACGGCATTCAATCCTTCAATGTCTTCCAGAAACCCTCACCTCTCATTAGGTAGCACAGACATCTGGGGACAAGACTGTCACGTGGGCTTGACTTCTATTGTTTGACTTAATACAGTTTTCATTTATCAACTTTAAGAATGTTTTATTACTGTTGCAAAAACATGGCCAGAGCCCTCACTAATTCCACACTCCGAACCTTTACAATGTGCCTCTGCAGTTCTATCCATTTGATGGTGGGGTCTCTTTCCCTACCCTTTGCGTCTAGACTGGCCTTGTCACTTGCTTTGGCTAGAACATGTGGCAAAGTGACAACATGCCGGTTTTGAGTTCAGGCCATTCAAGGTCTGGCAGGCTTCAGCTTTCTTCCTCAGTCCCCTGTGGTTCCTGTGGGAGCCCGTCTGGGCTGGCCAGCTGGAGGAGAGATGTGAGTCACTGCGGCTGAGAGCGGCTGTACTACTGACCTGGGCTCAGCCCAACTTGCCAACTTGCCCATTTGTGAGCTAAATAAATGATTGTTTTAGGCCATTAAGTTGTAGGATTTTTGTTCTAAGTGGAAAAAGACGATTGATACAATATTGAAGTGAAATTGATAATTTCATTGTATTAACTCCTAATAGAACCTCTGTTAGGATGTAGGATATTGATTTCAAAGAGACTGTGGGCATTTTGTTTCACTTATTTCTATTTTCATTGAATCAGTATCTAGGTCTATGTCATCTATATCTATGTTTACAATATGTATATATAGATCATCTGGATCTAAACATATTTGTATCTCCATCTACAGTAGGAGGGTGAGTTCAGTCTCAATTAGAATTCAGAGTCTAATAAATCTAGTCAGTAGCTGAGTTGGGCTTATCATAAACATACATTTGGATGGCTTAATTTTTATTAGAAGGAAGAGAAGCTGTAATGAGGGCATTTTGGAATGAGCACCTCAAAAGAGACAAAAAAATGTTTTTTCTCAAGACCAGAATTGTGGACCATCTATGAGCCCTAGGGGCATTCTCCTCATTTCTGTGGAACATCATTTTGGTTTGGTGCATTGATGATGGAAAGGAATATGCCCGTTTTGACAACTTGAGGTTCATGTGCCAGGAGGGGTCTGAGTTAATGGAGGGCGTCAAGAGAGATGCAACTGAAAGGTAGGATCTTAAAGTGGCATTACAGGTGATGGAGGAGAGTTGAGGGGCAACTTAAGAGGACTCTATGAGTTAGGTATATCACAAAGAGTGACAAAAATAACTGTAGGGGACTTGGTTGGGAGAGGTGGACAAATAGTGGAATCAGAGTTTGAATATTTATGTCAATTCATTGCTTTCCATTAGCTGGTGTCTTCTGAAGCTTTTAGGTCACTGTAATAACCAATCATTTACTATCAGTGCTCCTTTTAATTTTCTTTTTTTTAAAAATATTTATCTTTGAGAGAGAGAGAGAGAGAGAGAGAGAGAGAGAGAGAGAGAGAGAGAGAGGGAGCTTGCAAGGGGAGAGGAAGAGAGAGAAGGAGGCAGAGGATCTGAAGCAGGCTCTTCAATGCAGGGCTCAAACTCACAAACTATGAGATTATGACCTGAGCTGAAATCAACAATCGGATGCTTAGGCAACTGACCACCCAGGTGCTTTTAATTTTCTTTTAATTACATGTTGAAAGTTAAAAAAATAAGCTGTTAGAGGGAAGATATTAATAAAAAATGATTTTCCTAATGCCAAATGATAACAATTTTTAGTAGTGAAGAAAATCTGAAGTCAAAATGTACAGACAGAAGTAAAAATAGCCAGGTATCAAGTAAAAATGTACTTATTTGTCATCAATGATACAGAGAATGGATTAGTGAAGGGAGAGTAATATATTATCTGGAAGTGTTGTATTGTTTTTCAAAGTTACAGTATATATGTCATGATTTAATTCATCATTGCAGTACTAATTATGACTACTGAAACTCAATATACCTATGGAGTCATTTTCTGTTGTGTTTTCCAGGCTGAAAGACAAACTATTTCAGAACATAATCATTATTTGGGTGCCTGGGTGGCTCAGTTGTTTAAGCGTCCTGAGATCAGGTCCTACATTGGGCTCTGTACTGAGTGTGGAGGCTGCTTGGGATTCTCTCTCTCCTTTTCTCTCTGTCCCTCTCCCACTTGTGATCTCTCAAAAAATAAGCATTTTTTTTAAAAAAAGAACATAATAATTTTTATTTTTAGGAAAAATTCCAAAGGCTATATCTGAAATTACATCAAGTTCTAATTAAAATAAAAATAGCCAAAGAAGAAGGAAAACTACATCATTTGAATGGAGATCTCTAATCTTTTGGATGGCACCAAATTCTTTTGGTTTTCCTTCTGCTTCAATTAACTACTACTTTTTGGTGCTTTACTGTCCCTTGGTCATAAATATAAATGTTCTTCAAGGGTTGATCCTTACCTCTCTTCTTTTTTCTCATTACTTTCTTCATGATAAATCTCATCTAATCTAATGGTGTAACAATGCAAATGACTCCCAGTTCCTTCCTCCCTTCCTTCCATCTTTCCTTCCTTCCCTCCTTCTTTTTTTTTTATTGAAGAACAATTAACATATAATGTTATGTTAGTTCCTGGTGTATAACATATTAATTCAACAGTTCTATACTTCACTCAGTGCTCACCTGATAAATGTAGTCACAATCCATCATCATGCAACATTATTACAATACTATTGACTATATTCCCTGGGCTGTACTTTTCATCTCTGTACCTTATTTATTTTATAACTACAAGTTTGTATCTCTTAATACTCTTTATATATTTCACCCACCTTTACTCTAGCAACCACCATTTTGTTCTCTGTATTTAATAGTCTATTTTTGGTTTGTTCATTTGTTTCGTTTTTAAGATTCCACATGTAAGTGAAATCTTATTCTTTACCTCCACCCTTATCCCTTCTCTGCGTGCTTCCGTTTCCAGTTTCATTGACACCTCAGTTCTCTATCCTACAGTGTCTCCAACACTATCCATTTAATCTGAATTAATTAACTTATCATCTCCTTCCTTTTTCTTTTTTTTTTTTTAATGTTTACTTGTTCTTAAGAGAGAGAGAGAGAGAGAGTGAGCAAGCAGGGGAGGGGCAGAAAGAGAGGGAGACACGGAATCTGAAGTTAACTCCAGCCTCTGAACTGTCATCATAGAGCCTTGCACAGAGTTTGAACCCTTGAACTCTGAGATCATGAAGAGCTGAAGTTAAATGCTTAACCAACTGAGGTACCTAGGTGTCCTTTACCTCAATTTTAACCTCCACGTAATTTGATTATAATATATATGTCCTTATTTAATTTTTTACATTTATTTTCGACATATAGAGAGACAGAGCATGAGCAAGGAAGAGTCAGAGAGAGAGAGGGAGACACAGAATCTGAAGCAGGCTCCAGGATCCAAGCTGTCAGCACAGAGCCCAATGCAGGGCTCAAACCCAAAAACCGTGAGATCATGACCTGACCTGAAGTTGGATGCTTAACTGACTGAGCCACCTAGGTGCCCCCATATGTCCTTCTTTAAAACCTCAAAATGTTTTCCACTGTTCCTGAATAAAACCCAAACATATTATTGGTCATTTAAATCTCTTCATTGAGATATACCATTCCAAACCTATTTCCAATTGAATTTATTTGGGTGCCAAAAAGATCTAATCAAATTCTTCTACACATTCTTCTCTGGGTATGTACAATGATTTCCTGCCCTGTTTCTTCCCCCCCCCCCCTGTATTTATTGTAGTACTGGGTATTTTTTCTTTCCATGTCAAAATATCCATATTGTTCTTATCCATAAAATTCTAGTTCTAATATAATCTCTACTAAATTCAGTTAAAATATACCAAGTATTTATTTTCTATGCTAAGTACATTATCTTGTTTACTTTCACAAGATATTACTATTCTTATATTCTTATAATACATTAATATTTTTGTTATACATTGCTATAAATGTGTCTTTTACAAAACTGTGGTATAAGTTATATTTAATTCATTTGGGGATTTCTCAAACTTCTTTGTGAAGGGTAGATGCTCAATCAGTATGAATGCACAAATGAAATATATTAATAATGTTTCAGTGGTTCTACTACATTTATTCAAATCCTGCATTGTCAAGAAGGATTTAAGAGAGCTTAAATTTTTTTCAATAAAAATTTTTTTAAGGAAGTAAAGAAAGGAAAAATGAAGTGAATTCATATGTAAGATTGGTTCATAGTAGCTGTGAAGTATGATTTAGTATAGGTTGTGGGAGGTGAGCCACACATTTGATGGTTAGCCAAGGCAAAAAAGATCATTTATTTATAGTATAACTGATTTCATAACATGAAAATAAGTAAGTTACCAATAAGAAGCTCAATTCTTAAGGAGGATTCTGTTTGATGTAGTAAATTACATCCTCAACACCATACTTAAAGTACAAGGGATGTGAGTTACCTTAAAAACCAAACTTATCTTCCATGTTACTTTCTCAAGAATGATAGGTAAGTTACCACAGAAGAGAAATAACCAGACACGAAATGGACTTATTTCAAGAGTGGTAGACAGGGTCATACATTATTCAGGTGACAACTGTATTGAGCTGTTTCAGTGAATTGTACAGGGCATGAGGATATACTTCATGGACTCTTTATTCTTTCTCCTCTCTTTTTAAACAGAAAAGGACAGAGCAATTCAGTGTTGTGATGGGTTTCTTAAGGTACCTGAAGTTATTAGCTACATAGGGGGTCCTTGTTATAACCCTTCTACACCGTGGAAGGAATGACAAATACTTTCACAGTATGCTTATACATGTCTATGATATCAAAACCATAATCACAGACATTGTGGTTAGCAATGATGGCAGACAGTAGCGATAGCCCACATACATGTGTGTGCTCACACACGTGCACATGGATGCACACACATATCTATTTCAATATGTATTCGGTGTTATTTCACAAAATAGTCTACAACCAGCTATTTAAATTCAGCTTTTTTCTCTCTCAAGGCTTAATCCTTTTTGTCAGATAATTGTCACTCGTAGTGATTATTCTTTTTTAGAGATGATTAGACATATTTCATTACTACAAATAAAGAAACTTCTTAACAAATTAGTCTTTGAGAGAAATACGAAACTGTGGTGCTGACTTCAAAAAACGCTTGAGTTTCCTACCTGGTGTTTACTGTCAAAAAGCACAATAGGCTTTCAGCTTCTCATAAGGAAAAATTCTGTTTGTTTTGTCACACTTCTTCCATTAATTTAAAAACCAGTGAAAGCCCGAATATGCTGGGAAGTGTGACAATAACCGCCAATTTTGAGTTTTCAAAATCTCTTGGGAAGCACATTTTGCAGATAATTGCATGTGCTTTGTGAAAGAGCTTCAGAACTGCGTGAGCATCTGGATTAAGTATATACTATTTTAGAAAACAAAAATATCTTTCTTATGCTATATCACACCCTCTGTTTAATGAGCCTCATCGATTTACGCCAATGATGAAACCAATGGGTTCAGACCAACAGCTCTACAATGGTTATTGAAATATCTCCTAAAAATCATGAAAATTAATCAAACATTGCCTAAACTCTGACAATTAGCCAAAATAAATTTTAAAAAAGTTAATAGTTTACGTACTGTGTTTTTTGTGAAACTTGTATAATGGATGCATTGCTGGTAGTGTTGTGTATTGGCACCACCCATTTGGAAAGCACTGTGTTACTGGACAGCACACACTGCCATTTAGCATACGGCACAACGACAGGACAGCCGTCCTTTTCAATACAACAATTTCTTTTTTCTTTATTCTAAAGAGAGAGAATGCACGTGAGTGAGCAGGGGAGGGGCAGACGAAGAGAGAAAGAGAAACTTTTGTTTCTCTTTTTAAAAAATATTTATTTTGGAGTATCATTGAAACTACTGTATTGTAAATGACGGAAAATAATTGCATATGTTAAAAAAATAAATTGTATAAAAATATTTATTTGAAAAAGAGAGACAGCAAGAGAGAGAGAGAACGAGCGCAAGCAGGGAGGGGCAGAGAGAGAGGGAGACACAGAATCCCAAGCAGGCTCCAGGCTCTGAGCTGTCAGCACAGAGCCTCACGTGGGGCTCGAACTCATGAATTATGAGATCATGACCTGAGCTGATGTTAGAAACTTAACTGACTGAGCCAGCCAGGTGAAGAGAGAGAGAGAGAGAGGGAGAGAGAGAGAGAGAGAGAGAGAGAGAGAGAGAGAGAGAGAGAATGTTAAGTAGACTCCACGCTCACCATGGAGCCGGAGCTCGATAATGACCTGAGCCAAAGTCAAGAGCTACCAGGCATCCCAATAATTTCTTTTTTGATGACCAGCTGCTACTGTGGTTAGATGACAGATCTAAACCTCTGCCTGTAAGTGCTAACATTTTTTCTGAGACTTTGGGCTGGGTGTATTTGTAGGTGTGTATGAATATGTTTATCTTTTAGATAATAACTGTCATTATTCAGTAATTATCATTTTATCAAACACTATGATATATACTTTACATGCATTATCTCTTTAAATTTTTATTATCATTCTTTTTGGTAGATATTATTATAACAGTTTTAGAGATGGCAAAACTTGACCTAAAAAAAGATTGGTTAACCACATCACAGCTTGAAAAATGCTCTATTGACAAAACGGTGAAATTGGAACAAATGTAACTGACTCCAAGGCATATTAGCCTTAACTAGTAAACTCTCAAACATTAATTAATTCGTTAATTTTTTTACATTTAACTAAATTTTTAAAATGTTTATTCATTTTTTGAGAGAGAGAGAGCGAGGGGGGAAGGGACAGAGAAAGAGGGAGACACAGAATCTGACAGGCTTTAGGCTCCGAGCTGTCAGCACAGAGACCAAAGGTGGGGCATGAACTCAAGAACTGGGAGATCATGATCTGAGCCAAAGTTGGATGCTCAACCAACTGAGTCACCCAGGCACTCCTTTACTTTTTTTCTACTTGAGCAGTATTTGAGTTACTTGTGCCAAATCTTACTTCCTCAGATGTGGATTACAAAACATTTAGAGTTGTCATTTGCAGTCTGAGTCACATTGAAAGCTCTTGAAACCCTATATATGAACCTTTTGTGTGTGTATGTGTGTGTGTGTCCTTTTTCATCTGTCTGTATATTTCCAAGAGTCTTTCTGTACTTCCTTTTCTGATACTCCAGGATAGGAAGCATGAAATGTGGGCATGTATGTGCCACACACAAGCTCTCTCTGGGACCCCTGCCCTGTACCCTTTCCGCTGTCAATGTGATGAATCATTCTTTTACTGATAAGTCTATAGTTTCCAAGGAAATGCCCTTTGTTGGCCTTGGACTATAGATCCTACTCAGAGCTGCCCCATAGTCAGTGTTCACGGAGTTCCTTGTCTACTTCTGTTTAAAGCCTGTAGATTAGAAGGGGCATCTGATAGATGCAAAGTAATGACACAGGACTGAGCATCAAAGAGGGATATTTCACTAAAAATGTGAAGAAATGTACCAAGATATACTTGTACAGTGTAATGAAGTTGATGAGTTGAGACACTGAGGGGTCTCAATAACAGGAACTTCATGAAAATAATCTCATCTAATCTTCATAACATCCCTACCGTTTAACTGTTCAGCATGTTTGTCATGTTCTGTTAACTTGTTCATTTCCTTTGGTATACAGTATTCTCATTAAACGAATCTTCTGCAATTTATATGGAATTTCTATTGTTGATGGGCACTAGGTTTGATTCCCATTTGGGATGATTACAAATTATGCAGCTATGAAACTCTTGTACATATATGCTGGTGAAGTATACATATTCAGGCATGGAATTGCTGGGTCATCAGATATGCATACGTTTAACCTTAGCATATAAGACCAAACAATTTTTCAAGTGGTTTCACCAGTTTTACTGGTAAAACTGGTAGTTTTACTCTGCCAGCCTTTTAAGATAGTTCCTAGAGCTTTTCTTTCTCACCAACAGTTGGCATTGCTAGTCTTCTTATTTTTAGCTATTCTGGTGGGTGTGTACTATCATCTTTTTGTGACTTTAATTTATGTTTCCATAATGACTACACAAGTTAAGCACTCTTGCAAATGTTTACAGGACATGTTTATTTCTTCTTTTATGAAGTACCTCTTGAAGTCTTTTGCTTATTTTTTTCTTTTTGGTTGTTTGTCTTTTACCAAAGGATTTGTAGTCTTTATATACTGTAGATGCAAGCATTTTCTTTGTTATATGTGCTGTAAATATCTTCTCCCAATCTGTGGCCTGCCTATTTTTTGTGATTATGGTAATCAGTTCAAAATCTTAATATGGTCCAATTTTCAACATTATTTTAGATATAGTAATTTTTTGTCACTCTAGAAGAATCATTGCTTACCCCAAGATCATTAAACTATCTTAATAAATTTTATATGCTTTATTGCTTGCCTTTTATTTTTAACTCTGTAATTTATCTGAAATTTAGGATTTTCAAATTTTAGGGTTCACTTGTGAATTTCTACACACACACACACACACACACACACATAAAATCTCTGCTGGGATTTTGACTGTGATTGAATTAAACAGATCAATTTGGTGAGAATTGATACTTTTACAATGTTGTTTTGCAAGCCATGGACGTATTTTTCCATTTGTTCTGTTCTTTTTAAAAACCTTTTTAAAGAATGTTTTATAGTTTGGTTAGAGGTGTTAACATGTTTGCCAAATTTATTCTCAGATATTGAATGCTTTTAATGCTTTTGTGAATACTATAATAGTAACATTTAATTTTCAAATGTTTTGGTTGAAATATAGGAATGCAACTGATTAAAAAAATTTTTAATGCTTTTATTTATTATTGAGAGACAGAGAGCATGAGCATGGGAGCAGCAGAGATAGAGGGAGACACAGAATCTGAAGGAGGCTCCAGGCTCTGAGCTGTCAGCACAGAGCCCAACGCGGGGCATGATCTCACAAACCTTGAAATCATGACCTGAGCTGAAGTTGAATGCTTAGCCGACTGAGCCACTCAGGTGCTCCGGAATGCAACTGATTTTTAGTATCGACTTTGTATCTTGGAGTCTTGAGATACTCTTGCAGTAATTCTAATAATTTTTTTTCTGTAGATTCCTTATAATATTCTACGTAAACCCTCAAACCATTTGCAAATGTCACCAATCTTCATTTCCAACTTCTTTACCATTTATATATGTATGTATTTATCTTATTTCACTGCTAGGACATTCAGTGCAGTGTTCATACAAGTGGTCATCTTTGTGTTCTGCCCCGTCTCAGAGGGGAAGCTTTTAACATTTCACCATTGTTTGCTGTATGTTTTTTTTTTAATCCTCTATCTCTTTCCTTTCCTAGTTTTCTAAGTTTTTTTTTAACCAAGAAGTGATACTAATATTTATAAAATATTTGAGCATACTCTTCTGTTTATTCTGTTAATATGGTGAAAATAGGCTTTTCCCTTTTTTTCTGTTAATGTAGTGAAATACACGGCTTAGTTTTCTAATATTAAACTGGCCTTATATTTTTGCATTCTTGGAATAAATTAAACTTGCTTTCTCTGAATTATGACATATACATACACATACACACTCCACACCCATATTTAGTATTAACACATTGAATCATGTGCAATGTTTATGTTAGTCAGTATGCTAATGTTTTTGTTAGTATTTTTTAATTAGATTTTGAGAAGAAATCACATATCATGGATAATTGTATGCTTGACACTTATCCATTTTCTTATTCAATCCTTCAGCCTTATGACATATATATCACCAAACTTTCTATACAAAAGTAAATAAAACTCAAATAATTTATCTAATTTTCTAAGCCTTGAAGATAACCTAGTTAATTTCAGGTTTCCTGTTTCAAGGCCAGTGGATGCTCTGTTCAACCCACATTTCAACATGCTGCCTAGAGTGTAAAGTCTGACTGTCTAGAATAATACTGAAATGTGGTAAGAATACAGCAGATTTGCAGTCAGAGAACCTTGGGGACAAGGCTCAGCTTTGTAACTCACTGTGTGACTTTGGATAAGTGGTTTATGCTCTTAAAACTTCAGTTTCTTCACCTATAAAATGGTGAGAATAGGAACCAGTTCATCAACTTAGGACGGGGATTAAATAAAATAAGTAGAACTTTAATAGACATAGGGCTATTCAGATTTTCTGTTTGGGGAGGATCAGTTTTGGTATGTTGTGTTTTTCTAGAAATTTGACTTTACTATTTAAATTTTCAAATATATTAACCGATATTACAATATCATCTTATCATCTTTGTAATACATTTAAGAGCTAAAGCTTTGAACCTTATTCATTTTTCATCTTGGTTATCTGTGTCTCCTCTCTTTTTTCTCCATATGTCTCTTCAGAAATTTATTTTAAATTCTTTTCAATGAGCCAATTTTTATTTTGTTGATCATCTTTATCTTATGTTTTCTTTTTCTTTCCTATCTGTTCTTTATTTTTCCTGTTATTTCACTTACTTTGTATATATTTACTGATTTTTTTTTATATTTACTGATCTTTAAGAACTTCCTGAGATGAATGCTTGCATCATAGATTTTCAGCCTTTCTTTTTAAGCGAGGGCACAATGAAAGGACCGTTAAACATTTTAACTACATCACTTCCCTTCTGATTTTGTATATGCTATTGTTGTATATAATATGTAAATACATTGCTTCTATGTGGATTTATCACATATTTGTGAGATGTGTATAAATATATACATATCGTTATAGAGGAATTACGAAAACAAAAAGCATAGCATTTACTATTATATATCTATATCTCTATATATTTATCTCCCTCCTGACTTCTTATATGCTAGATGTGTATTATGTGGGTGTGTATATATACATTTAGTATAATACACCATAGTACATACATACTTAGTATAAATACACATATATTTTATATCTGTTTATAATAGATAAATACTATGCTTTTTCTTCCTGTAATTCCCTTTAATCTGGGCTAACCCTATGACTTGCAGAATGCAGGAATGTGACATGTGTGCCTTGCATGGCTAGATTTAAGAAATTTGTTAATTTCTGTTTGAGCCCAAGCTGCATGGAGAGGCTAAGTGGAGGCTAACAGGTGCACTTTGGTCAGAAGCTGCATCTGCTCTCTTCCAGTCTATCAGCAGCACTTCTTGCCAGTCATGTGTATGGCCATCTTCAGCATGGCCCAATTGAGCATAGTGACTAACCCCCTAGCTGACACCACATAGGACAGAAGAACCATCCAACTTAGATCAGCTCACATGGCAGAATTGGGAGAGATAATAAAAGGCTGCTTTTTATTTAAGCCACAAAAATTTACCAACCAGCAGCTAGCATCAAGAAGTGAGTGACTGCCATCTGAGCCCTATCACGCACCAAGGCAAGGAAATGACATTATTTCCTGTGGATTGGCTACCACATCCTAACCTTGAAAGTGTGAGTGCTAAATGTTGTTGTCCTAAAGGAGCAACATAGGTCAGTGAAGAGGTTGACATGCTCCTATTATACTGTATGTTAACTAACTGGAATTTACATAAAAACTTAAAACAAAACAAAACAAAATGCAAAGTAAACAAACACCTAAGAATTGAGTGAATTTATGCACTGTTGGTGGGAATGTAATTAATTGGTGTGGCCACTGTGGAAGAGTATGGAGGATCCTTAGGAAATTAAAAACAGAAATGCCATATGACCCAGCAATTCCACTACTGGGTATTTACCCAAGGAAAACAAAAACCCTATTTTGAAAAGATTCGTTCATTCCTATGTCTATTGCAGTATTATTTACAATAGCTAAAATATGAAAGCAACTGAAGTGTCCATCAATAAATGAATAAAGAGGATGTGATTATGCACACACACACACACACACACACACACACACACACACACATGTATATCTCAGCCATAAAAGAATGAAATCAACAAGGATGTACCTAGAAGGTATTGTGCTAAGTGAAGTAAGTCAGGGGAAGACAAATACCATATGATTTCACTTCTATGTGGAATCTAAAAAAGAAAATGAATAAACATAAAGCAGAAACAGACTAAATATAGAGGCAAAAACTGATAGTTGTCAGAAGAAAAAGGGCTGGGAGGATGAGCAAAGTAAGTGAAGGGTTGTGGGGGTACAGGCTTCCAGTTCTGGAATGAACAAGTCATGAAGATGAAAGGCACAGCATAGGGAACAAAGTCAATAGTATCGTAACACTGTTGTATGGTGACTGATGGTAGCCCCATTTGTGGTGAACATAATTTATAGGCTTGTTGAGTCACTATGTTATATGCCTGCAATGAACGTGACACTTTATGCCAACCATGCTTCAATTAGAAAAAAAGGAATTGAGTGAATTAATAAATACACAACCTTCCCTTGTAAAATGTTTTTAATAGTGATGAGATGCAATGGTGATGATCTGGATAAATTTCTGTCAATTCTTCATTATATGAAGAAGAAAAAAGTCAAATGTAGATTAATATAAGAAATAGTGGATGGAAATTAGCTGGATTGTGGCAAAAAAAAAAAAGAGAAAATTGTGGAAACCCTTGAAAAAATTTTGAGCTCTTTAATGCAATTATGCACTTCTATGGGGCCATCATATAAATATGGACTTGTAAAAAACACCTTTATTATTTCCTTTTAGAAGGTAAGTATTATTAGTGAATTAGGCTTTGTATTTGGTACATAATATAAAATCAAAAGCCAGCATGGGAGGGCATTGTGTTTTATGAAGTTCAGCTATAGATTTGAGTCTTTATTTTTATTAAACTCCTCAGAAAAACCACCTCTATATCTATAAGAAACATGTCGGTATCTTAATATCTATTTATTGTCCTTTGCTTACAGATTTTCAAAGTAAAGCAAAAAAATTCATAGTTATAACACTACGCTCTATATTTCATAAATACATGCCCAGACTATCTCTAGGAGATGGTCATTATATTTATCTTCAAGGAGTAAGTGAGATTTCTTAAATTTTTCAGTGAATCTGACAGCTAGTTCTTTCAACATAGTCTAAACCTCTCCATCTATTTTAGTCCTTTTCCTCTTGCTTATTTTCTCATGGAAATAGAAAACATATCTTAGAAATCACAAAGAAGATACTTAGTAATTATTGCTTAAAGGAAAAAGGGATTTTAAAAAATACAGAATTTTTAATTTTTAGGGGAAGGGAATGAATCAAAATATTTTAAAAAAGGAGACAAGTAGGGGTAAAAAAGCTAGATATTCGGCATTTAAAATATACATTTTTATGATATGCCTCATTTTTCTTCACTGCCAGAACTGCCTTTTGCAAAAAGAAATATGAGTTTTGTTGGGGAGGCTACAAACAGATTCTTCCAATATTCATTTTCTCTATGGTGTGAAAGCAGTGCACTTTTTAACAGTGACAGACCTTTCATACTTTATACAGTTTTCATTTTAAAGAAGAAAAAAATTCAAGGAACCAAAGGAATATCAATAGTTATTTGACATCATAAAAGACCGAAACTTTCAAGAAAATAAACATCAAAGCCTTTATTATTTTTGATGGAATAGCATCTATCTCCCTTCCTAAGACTAAGCCAATACTAGGACACATGAGATTTTTAGCATTTAAATACACGCCGATACATTTCCGCATGTATTGTCTAGGAACAAGAAGAGTCTATTCCATAAACAAAATACAGTTATTACACTGTGTAAATTTAGCAATGACAATTCTATTATCTTCCACGGAGTTCACATGCAAATCCCTCCAATTGTCTCAATGGTATCTTTTATAATTATTTGCGGTTTTATTTGATTCAAGATCCAACCCAGAATCGTATGTTAATATTTTATTTGTTATGTCTCTTTAGTCTCCTTAATCTAGTGTGGTTTTCCAGCCTTCTTGTGTCTTTCATGATATTGGCATTTTCGAAAACATCCAGCTATAATTGTGTTGAAAAATGCCCTTGTTTTGGATTCTTTCCTCATGATTAAATCCAAGTTAAACATTTTTTGACAGAAATACTATATAAATGACATTGTGATTTCTGTGGCTCAGATTGCTGTATTTGATTATTTTGGTTAAGGTGGTATCTACCAGACTTTTCCTCTGTAATTAAAATGTAGTCTATAAAGTGATACTTTGACACGGTGAATATCTTGTTCCTAACATTTCTACACCCATTGGTTTTCTTGACTGACTCAATAATTATCTTGGTGGATGCAATACAGTGATTTTCTATTTCTATTGCCTGAGAGATTTTGCCACTTTTTATATTGAATTAATGTAGTGCATGTGTTTTGTTAGAGTTATCTAGTATCTTTGCCCCTTCCTAACCATATCCCAAATTCCCTTCTCAAATTTAAATTTGAATTCAGATTTCCACTCTCTTACTCTCCTCCATGAGATTTGGAGTGCCCCCTCAGCTCTGAGGGTGTGCCTGGTGACAACCTACTCTCACCTCTGACAGTGGTGAGTGCTTCGAGAAGGCCTGTCATCCCAGGCCACCAAAGAGATCAGTTGACTATATTTGTGCTGAGGCTTTTGCAAAAGTAAAGCTTTTTCTTTCACAGGAAGTACCAGAGGAAACCATGACTATCTCTCAGGAACTTCACTATGTGCCTAGTAAATTCACCAGCTGACTACCCAACAAGTACTGTTATGAGCTGAATTATGTTCCTCTCTTCCTCCCTCCAATTTATACATTGACGTCTTAACCCGTAGTAGTGATAACTCAGAATGTGATTGTATTTGGAGACAGGACCTTTAAAGAGGTGCTTAAGGTAAAACGTAGTCATATAGGGTAGGTCCTAATCCAGTGGGGGCTGGTTTCCTTATAAAGGAGACTATTAAGACACAGACACAGAGAAAAGGCCATGTGAAGACAAAAGGAAAAGACAGCCATCTACAAGGAAAGAAGAGAGGCCTCAGGAGAAACCAATCGCCCGCTGACACTTTGATCTCAGACTTCAGTCTCCAGAACTGGGAGGAAATACATTTCTGTTGTTTAAGGCCCCCAGTCTGTGGAACTTGGTTATGGCAGCCTTAGCATATTAAGACAGACATCTTGCTGTGAAATAATGTTGAGATCCCCGAGCTATGGAAATAGCCCATAGAATCTGAGGGTGGGTGCACAGTCACAGAATGCAGAGCAGAAAAGACAGAGAAGCAGTTCTCAAATCTACATTAACAGAAGCCAAACTCCTTGCAAAAAACCACATTGAGTTAAGTGAACCAGTAAATTTTCTTAATTGCTCAAACTAATTTAAGCTGTTTTGTTTTTCCTCAAAACGCAGATTCCCACAGCTACAGGTAGTATAGCCCCAGTAGTCTAGCCCCTTTCTGCCTAGCCTAGAGCTGCTGACTAGCTTCAGATGATCTAGGTCACATAAGACAGAGGCAGGCTCTCAGGAGGAGTCAGATGGAAAAGATGGAGTTTCCAAGGGAAAGGATGAACTAGTCTGGTGACCACAGGGGTGGGGGGTGGGGTATGGGGCATGTAATGGGTGTGGTCTTCCTTGGGGGCAGGGCAGAAGTTCTAGTCATAAGACTGATGAGTGTTATCAAAGTTCAGAGGATAGAAACTGCAGAAGAAAGTGTGTAAACCTGGGCTTTGCCCTTTCTTTAGTGATGGTTCTGTTATCCGGCTCCCCATTTCTCTATCACATTGTGGCTTCTATCCTTACAACCAAAGTTATCACACTTCTCTCTATCTCAATGGCAACATGGAAGGGTGAAGTGAACAATTTGTAGGCTGTTTCAATTATTTTAGAGAAAAATTCTTGACCTCTAGGTTGTGACCTGCCTTTTTCTTATTTAATGCATCTGTGGTGATCCTTTAAAGAAAAGCAACTGGATGGATTTCAGATGTAATGTAAAGATTCACTGATAATGTGTTTGTTTTAGCTCCCCATGCTAATTAAAAATAAGTGTATGAGTCTTAGGGAATCATACATGAAATTAATTTTCTCCCAATGATGCTAATATTGCACACTTTTAATGAGAATAACTGTACAAATGCTAATAACATTCCTAGATTCAACTTCTTAGAACATAGAGAACTTGCATTTACTTAGGACTTAAGCATGATTTTGACCTCAGAAAGAGATAGAGTTTCTTTGGATTTATAAATAAAAACTTACCATTTTAAAAAGAATTTATTTTTATTGCTGACAAATAAGTAAACATGACACCTTCTTAAGTCTACTAAAACTCAAAGAAAGGGACTGTCAACATAGCACACATTTTGAATTTAATGAGCTTCATTGAGAGCCAGTACCTGGAGAAATACAAAGCAAATTTACAAGATGTCACGGTCATCTCAGTTCCTAAATGTTTCATGTCAACTTCTCCATCTTGAGGTCCCTCCTTTATGCTTAAGGAAAAGGGAGATATGTACAACATAGCTTTTGGAGGCTCTGTGACTGATAGGAAAGTTGCTTGGATAGTTCAGGCTATTTATTGCTTTAGTTAGAAGTGAAATCTTAGTTAGCAGAATGCTCTTGGGATCTAATTTACCTGTATAACATTGTACCTAGGTAAACTTGTAGCAGGTTAAATTCCAAAAGGTTAGATTGTTAATCAATAAGTGTATCTGATTTTATGCAAATTCAAAATGTGAAAACAATTTTTCTTCAATGTTTTTAAATGTGTAAGGCTTACAAAATACTCACAATGGAATGACACCACCTCCATGGGTGCAACTTTGGTATTTAAGGATAATTGTCATCTGGATAATTCAGCAACCCTCTAAAGCCATTCTTCCTCTTTATTCCCCTAGTCCACACCACAATCATTTTCCTCACTCTGATCAATATATCTTTGCAATATGTGTAGCCTGTTATCAAGGAAGAAGAGATGATACCTAAAGAGGTCTTCTAGGTGGTGAAACAAACAGGAACAAGTAGAGAAAGTTTCAGCTAGCACCTCACTTGAAATTCAAGTGATGCTGTCAAACTTAAATAGAGTCACAGAAATATAAGAGGGGGATTTATTATTCTCTGTGACTTTTCCCTAAGAGAGATGCCTAGGCTTGGGACCTTAAACCTTTTCTTTCTGAGGACATCCTGTGGAGGTTTGCTGAGAACATCTTTCCAATAGCTTCTTCCTGCCCCTCTCTCTTTCCCCATTTTCCAGCTGGTTTCAACCAACCACTGGTTAGCATCTCCTCTTCCCATGACCCTTCCAACCATCCCTGGGCATGGGGCCTCTTCTTACTTTAGATTTCACTGAACAATGTGGTGGGAATAGAGTTGAGTCTTTTGGATCTTGAGAAAGAAAGGGAGTGTGCATGAGCCCTCACCATTTGGGGTCTCATGGTGGATCACTAAAACAAACCTTTACCCTATGAAGAGCATTACCTTTTCTATTCTTTATTACACTAGGATTGTTTTGTTTTACTCCTCAGCCTTGAGTTACATTACACTATTTTTTAAAGTTATATTTCTTTATTTTGAGAGAGAGAGAATGTGCACATGCATGTGAGCAGAGGAGGGACAGAGAGAGGGAGAGAGAGAGAATCCCAAGAAGGCTCAGTGCTGATAGTGGGGAGCCTGATATGAAGCTGAACTCATAAACTATGAGATCATGACCTGAGCTGAAATCAAGAGTCTGACACTTATTGGACTGAGCCACCCAGGCACCCCTATTTAACATGCCATTTCTAGACTTACCAGTTCTTATGACTTGGTTTATGAAGCCTTATATGCCAAGGTCCCTACCACCTCCTCCAATTTCCTCTCAGCCATTCCCCTGCCACCTCTGTGCTCTAGCTATGTTGGATTTCACAGATTTTGAAGACTTAACTACCTCAAGGCTTTCATAAATGTTTGTGTCTAGAATGACTTCCTACCACTTCACACTATTTCTCCCCGAGTTCCTTTTTCTCTTTCAGGAATCACCTTAGTGCTTTTCAGGAATCATCCTAAATGCTACTTTCTGATGCAAACCCCCTTAGAGACAAGGCTATATTCCCCTGCACAGGTCCCATAGCATCCTGTGTGACTCTTCTGCAGCAAACATGTCTCAAAAAACACTTTTACAGTATAAGTATGTAATTTTAAACTTAGAGAAGTTGCAAGAATCACAAGTAGAATATTCTTTACCCAGATTCATCTACTGGCAATATTTTGTTCCGTTAGCTTTGTCATTTGCATGTCATTTGCATGTCATTTGTCCATTAGCTATGTCACACTCACACATAATATTATTTTTCTGAACCATTTGAATGTAAGTTACATATGTCATTGTTTTTTATTCTAAATACCCTAATAATGGGATATTTTCTTTCATAACCACAATAGATAGAGTTATGAGCTTCAGCAATCTTATCATTGATGCATTCCTTTTACCTAATTACCATCTATATACCATTTTTATTAATTCACCCACTGAGATAGGATATAATTTAGGCTCGTCTCCTTACTTCTTTACTCTTCTTTAATTCAGAAAACCTTGGGGGAGCCTGGATGGCTCAGTCGGTTGAGCGTGTGACTTTGGCTCAGGTCATGATTTTGCAGTTTGTGGGTTTGAGCCCTGCATCGGGCTCTCTGCTGATGGCTCAGAGCCTGGAGCCTGCTTCAGATTCTGTGTCTCCCTCTCTGCTCCTCCCCTGCTTGTGCTCTGTCTCTCTCTGTCTGTCCAAAATATGTAAGTGTTAAAAAATTAAAAAGAAAAGAAAACTTCTATAACTCATCTTTTGTCTGTTAATAAAAGAAAACTTCTATAACTCATCTTTTGTCTGTTAATAAATTGATATAATTTTAAAAGAATACAGTCCTGTCTTTTCTTTTAAACAGAACTTATGCCCTTTTGGTTTTTGTCTGATATTTCATTGTAGTTAGATTTATGTTCTGTATTTCAGCCCAGAGTAATGCCTCAGTGACAGTGTCACATCAGGGATATCATTGATCTTTTAATTATTTCCTTACGTCTGTTCTCCTTACTGGAGAGGGCAGTGTTTACTTTTTTAACTCCAGAACTAACTACAGGACCTGGCACATTAAAGGTACTAAGGAAGTATTGACTGGAGTCATAAAGTAGATTCTCACCTAACTTTTCAGAGCCCTGCCTGGAACTGAGGCAGAGCTTTACACCATTGCGCAGAGTTGCCTTGTTACTACTAATTTAAAATGGGTCAAGTTGGAAACCCCAGGGTCCCTGCATTGACCAAGAAGTAAGGCTAAGCTTGTTTTACCTCCTTCTAGAGCTTCTATCTTTCACTGTTGCAAGCTGCACCATCCTCAGTGATGAGTGAACATGCCCCATTCCAAGTGGCCTCAGTGTGAGAGAATACATGCTTCTCTCCGTTTTTCTAAAAAAGCTGGAGGCATTTCCTCACCACCCTCAGATGGCAATGAATGCATATTAAACCAACTGTAATTGTGTGCTAAATGTATTTCATAAACAAGCAAACCAGAGCTAGATTTTTTCGAGCCTTTAAAATACTTCGGATACTAAAAATATCCTGTCAACCTTGAGCACAAAGCTGTCAAGCCAGAAACATTAAGCATTTCTGAAAAAGAATTCGGAGGAGGTTGGTAGAGAAACATTGAAATTCATTGTGAATCTCATTTTTTAAGAATGAGGAGGCAGCTATAACATTGATGTGTATTTATCCTAAATGAAAAGAATGAATGAATTCCACTCACATTGTGGGATGCACAACGTGGCGAGGTGCGATTTTGCACATTATGGAATTTTCTCCTCTTGCTTTTCAGGAGTGTTTTCTGTGGTTGGTTTGTCAAACGGGTGTATGTCATTAGAATGGTGAGATTAGAGCTAAAGTATTTAAAAATAAGAATATATCTATATGTTTATATACAATGAAGAAACATTCTTAAGTAGGAAAATGTCTCAAAATGTTTTGCAGAGTTGGACAATTTTTTAAAACCCTCCCATTTGAGAAGTATCTATGGTAATGAACTGTTAGTCAGAACTAAAACTGAGAAAGATTAAAAGAAAGAAAGGAAGAGAGAGAGAGAAAGAAAGAAAAGGCAGGAATGATCCTCACTGAAGAGTATTTTCCGCTGGGGAGTCTATTGGCATTCAGTTGTCTCATTTAATTATCCCTTGTGTGATTCAACCATTATTTATGAACTTCTCCTTGTTCTTAAAGAGCTCTGGGCTCTGGTTGCCAATGTTATGGCATATGATGAGGCAGGGGTGTGCGTGTGATAATGCATCCGTCCACACTGCTGGCATGTTTTCTATCTGAACGTATCAGCTGCCAAAAGGACGCAGAACTCTCTCTTTAAAGATAAAACACTAACTGAGGTTTCAACGTTGTGTGGGGTTTGGCAGGCATCACATGCTCCTGCATTATTTAGGTAGGAATGAAGTCCCTAAAACGTGCTCAGTACATGTTCAATAAAAATCATTTGCATGGAATTTACACCAGTTTCTGTCTGGTAATATCCTGGCAACGAGGAAATGAATTCATCAGAAATAGAATGATTTTAATTAATGGAGATGTTGAACATGCAAACAGTGGAAGAATTTCCACATTTTTACTTTCAACCCAAACACTTCATTCCCAGTATGAGTTAAATACTCCATTGTGGACATGCCTTGCTTTCTGCTGAGTCTGAACACTGGGATGACAGGAAAAGCAATAGAAACATCCCACTAGCTTCTGGATGGAAAAAAAAGAGGGGATGATGATTAACAGGGAGAAACACTGAAAAAATTCAGTTGCTGAATGTTGCCAGCAGTATCACAGATGTTTATTTATTTATTTTTTCCTTTTTTTAAATTAAAATTTTTTTTTATTTTTTTAAATAGTTTATTGTCAAATTGGTTTCCATATAACACCCAGTCTCTTCCCCAAAAGCGCCCTCCTCCATTACCACCACCTATTTCCCCCCCACTTCCCTTTCAACCCTCAGTTCATTTTCAGTATTCAATAGTCTCTCAGGTTTTGCTTCTCTCTCTCTCCCCAACTCTCTTTCCCTCTTCCCCTCCCCCTGGTCCTCCATTAGGTTTCTCCTGTTAGACCTATGAGTGCAAACATATGGTATCTGTCCTTCTCTGCCTGACTTATTTCGCTTAGCAGGACTCCCTCCAGGTCCATCCACTTTCCTACAAATGGCCAGATTTCATTCTTTCTCGTTGCCATGTAATACTCCATTGTATATATAAACCACATCTTCTTGATCCATTCATCAGGTGATGGACATTTAGGCTCTTTCCATGATTTGGCTATTGTTGACAGTGCTGCTATGAACATTGGGGTACATGTGCCCCTATGCATCAGCACTTCTGTATCCCTTGGGTAAATCCCTAGTATCACAGATGTTTAAAACAAAATAAAATCAACTTGTAGCACTGATTCAGAATACAACATGGAGGTAAGTGGCCTTTAATGAGGTTAACCGTGATTTTTATCATGAGTAGCTGAACTTGGCTCCATTTCAAGCTAAGAACTCTTCCTTTAATAAAGTTTTTTTCTGAAAATTATTATTTCAGTTAGAAGTAATAATTCTACTTCAGTTAGAAGGAATTGGTACTTAATAGTTTTTAATTAAAATGCCATGTCTAATGAGATTTTTTCCCCTTTTCTATGGGAAAGGAGATCCTAACACTGAAAAATCTCTAATTGACCAGGACTCAAGGATGCCAGTAAACAAAAATTGTTTAATAGAAATGACTAAGCACATTGTGGTAAACCACTGATTCTTAGCAGCTTAGAACAAGGTCACTATATCATATTCTCAAACTAGATTTGCATAATGCAATAGATATAGTTGTAACAGAAAATTAATAAGTTCTTTTTCATATTTTAAAATGGCTACAGATAATGGAATATGCATGTAATGTTATGAAGGTCAGCCAATAATTACCTTATTGATTTAGATTAATTTCCTAAGATACAGCTTACATGGTCTGAGTTTGCATGTCTAACCCCTTTTAAAGAAATATTGAAATCTTCAGTATCATTATTAAAACTGGCAAATTCACCTGTCTTTTCAGAGGATTGATCCCCCTCAAACACTTTTTTTTCCCATCCACAACATTAAGGTAAGAATCGAATAAAATTTTGAAACAAGAAACCTATCTGTTCTCTACACACCTGGTATGGACGGCATGCATCTCTTCCTCCAATCTCTGAACTAAATATGTGATTTCAAGTTTGACTTATCTGCTGTCAAGAGCTTTCATTCAGTCCATGGGCCACTAAGATGAATGATGTAAGGCACCCACAAACAATTCCATATTTTAAAAGATGCTGACCTTATCTCTGTATGAACAATGAAATCTTCAATCTTCTACCCATGATACTAGCTGCCTTCCTCTGCTATCTCCATGGAACTGCCCCCCAAAATAACTCATCATAACTATTAATAATGATGGGCATATCATCATTACTTTCAATTACTTTAAATATGGTGGTAAATATTTTGAGAAGACAGAAACTGTTAATTAGGGTGATTTTATTTATTTTACCATAAATATGGACAAGATGCCATATCATCTATAGTTATTTATTTTCCAAAATATAATAATTTTTGCTGCTTATAGATCAAATATGAGTATCTGTTATGTATCAGCTCCCTTCAATTCCTTTGAACACGAATGAGTAAATAATAAATTATGATAACATTTGTTTTCTTTCAAAAAGCAACTTAGGTATTTTTAGTTATTTTTGATAAAACATTTCAAGTGTGGAGAAAACCACAGAGAAGGAATATTAACAGCCCAGTATTAGAAAATGTTAACTTGAGGGGAAGAGCACTGGGTGTTGTATGGAAAACAATTTGACAATAAAATATTTTAAAAAAAGCAAAAATAAATAATAATAAATAAAAAAAAAGAAAATGTTAACCTTACCAATATCAGCTTGAAATATTTTTCAACTTGTCTCCAATCCGATACCCCTTTCTACTTCAGATAACCACTACCATGAAGTTGGCATGCGTCCTTCTTGATTGTTTCTTGTATTTTACTGCAATTTGTGTGCCCATAAGGCTGTATTGTACTATTCCACGTTTAAACTTGATACAATTGGTGTGAGATCATGTGCATGATTCTGTAACTTGCTAAATGGTTTTAATATTTATTCATAATGTTATAGAGATATTTAATTTTGTAATTTCAAGTATCATGTAACAGTGGCTCTCAAAATGTGTCCTCTGAACCAGTGGGAGTCACTTGGAACTTGTTAGAAATGCAGATTCTCAGGCCCCATTCCAGTTCCATTGAATCAGGAACTCCAGGGGACAGGGCCCAGCCATTTGTGTTCTGATAAGCCCTCCAGGGGGTTCTGATGCCAAAGGCTGAGAACCAGTGCTACATCCTGTCAATACAAATTTATTCATTCACTCTTATATTCATAGATATTTCAATTATTTCCATTTTTTCGATATTATAAGCAATGCTTGAATGGACGCTCTTGGGCATACATTTTCTCTAGAAGGTGAACCTCCAGGTGGAAGAAACAGATGTAAAGGAAGCTGAAATGGAACTTTCACTATCTCAGTGTAGTCAGAAGTCCCAAGAGGACAGATTTGCTACTGAGCAACGCCATCATGAGAGGTTCTGGTGAACTCACAAAAGCACTGATGAAAGGAAGAATTGGCTTTCCTTGCCTGTCCAGGCTAGATAGCACTGATGGCAACTCATGATAGTACCAGCCAAGTAAGACGGATCCTTACCCCTTCTGTGGGGCCCCAGTGGCACTCTGCTCAAATCTCTTTTCCAGAGAGGACTTGCCGTGAGAAGGGCAGTGAGTGGGCAGCCTTGAGCTGCTCCATCTTCAGGATTTCCCACAGCATTTGAGCCAGAGTGTTGCTTTGGCCTGGCCATTTCTGTCCAATGAGGAACTCATCAATGGCCAGTGTTTTTGCCAGAACATTCCACTGGGCGTGCCAAGATGTTTTCAGATTTACACCACAGTCTGAGTTTCTTCCTTTGCAATCTTCTTTTCTGCCCCATCTCCTTTTAAAATTCTGATTAAAGTCTGAGTTCTCTCTCTGCCTATCCTTTCTTCCTCTCTTTATCTTTCACAGGTTTTATCCCTAATAAATCTTTTACACTAGGGTCTGTTTCCCATAGGATCCAAACTGACATGCTGTCTTCTTCCCAGCCCCAACACCACAAAACGGTTTCCCAGAAATCAAAAACTGTCAATTAAATGTTGGGGGTGGAGGTATAGAAGCAACATAACAAAGAAAAAAAAAAAAGCTAAGGGTCATATCTTCCTTTTTCATTGCAGACTCCTCCCCTCCAACAGGCTGGAGCTGGGGAACAGCTGGAAACAACGTGTACCACAATTTGTAGAAAGTATGCAGTATTCAAGTATTAAATACTGAAATACAATTGTGTCTTAAAGTAACTAGAGGACGTCAGAGTCACCAGAAATGTGTGGCTGAGTTACAGAACTTGTCACAAGAAGAAAACAGTTATTTTATTGTTGCATTCTGCTTGTTAAAAGTTCAAATTATATACATTTCAATCTTTACTACACATAGCCAAGTTGTTTTCCAATGTGGGGGCTCCAATATACACTTCTGCTTCTAGGAATCGAGAATTCCTGCTTTCCCAATCAACAAAACTAAAAGGCAACCTACCAAATGGGAGAAGCTGTTTTCAAATGACATATCTAATAAAGGGTGAGTATCTGAAATGTAGAAAGGACTTATACAACTCAACACTTAAAAAACAAAGAATCCAGTTAAAAATGGGCAGAAGCCATGAATAGCCATTTCTCTAAAGCAGACATCTAGATGGCCAACAGACACATGAAGAGATGCTCATCATCACTTACCATCAGGGAAATGCACATCAAAACTACAATGATTGGATTTAATGAAATGTTTAGAGGTGCAGTAGGCATGACTGTGAGTAGATAATGAAAGAAAATGCAAAATACTTATTCATTCATGATGTGGTTTCATCTTAGCTTGGGAAAACCATGCAGTATTTAATACATACTAGCAGAATTTTTACTATTGAAGCTTGAAAAGATGTGAGTTCTTTGTGTGCAATCTTTCATTTATGCATGTGAGAGGGTTTTCTCTTTTTTATTATTTTTACATTGTAGTACTTGTTTTGCTTGTTGGTGGTGTTTGCTTATTTAATACATTCTGTCAGGGACAGAAATTACATGCTGTTTTTTTCCCCCCCTAGGAAATGTGTCTTGGGTTTTGCC
>NC_043712.1:75177507-75301103 GCF_006229205.1 Suricata suricatta
AAACTGGTGTGGCCACTCTGGAAAATAGTATGGAGCTTCCTCAAAAAATTCAAAATAGATCCTGCAATCACACTACTGGGTATTTACCCAAAGAATACAATAACTCTAATTCAAAGGGCTACATGTACCCTGATGCTTGTAGCAGCATTATTTACAATAGTTAAGATATAGAAGCAGCTCAAGTGTACATTTATTGATGAATGGTTAAAGAAGACGTGATACACACACACACACACACACACACAGAATATTACTCAGCCATAAAAAAGAATGAAATCTTGTCATTTGCAATGATATGCATGGAGCTAGAGAATATCAATGCAAAGCAAAATAAGCAAAAAATAAGCAAGAAAGATAAATATCATACAATTTCACTCATATGTGGAATTTAAGAAACAAAAGGAACAAAGAGTCTCAATTATAGAGAAGAATCTGAAGGTTACCACAGGGGTTGAAAGGGGGGGGATGGATTAAATAGGTGATGGGTATTAAGGAGTGTGCTTGTCATTATGAGCACAGGGTGATGTATGGAAGTATTAAATTACTATATTGTACACCTGAAATGAATATAATACTGTATGTTAATTAACTGGAATTAAAATAAGACTTAAAAAACAAAACAAGAAGAATTCCTGTTTTTCCACATCCTTGCCAATTTTTCTTTAATTTAATAAGAAGTTGGGGCTCAGTCAGTTAAGCGTCCGACTTCAGCTCAGGTCATGATTTCCTGGTTTGTGAGTTCAAGCCCCGCATTGGGCTCTGTGCTGATAGCTCAGAGCCTGGAGTCTGCTTTGCATTCTGTGTCTACTTCCCTCAGTTCCTACCCCTCCCTCAATCTCCCCCACTTATATTCTGTCTCTCCCTCAAAAATAAACAATAAACATTTAAAAAATTAATTTAATAAAAAGTTATATAATGCTAAGAGTAGCTAGGCTCTGTTCTAAGAATCTTGAGTGTATTGACTCATTTAATTATCATAATGATTCTCTGATACAGGTAATATTCCTATTTGATGAGAAAACTAACATAGAAAGGTTAAATAATTTGCTATAATCAGACAACTACTAAGTGATAGAGTTAGGATTTGAAATTAGACAAGATGTGTTATTTGCAAATTTTCATTAATTCTTCCCTGATAGTTGTTATGTTGCTTTTTCTTAATTATTAGCAAGGTTGAAAAAGATTTTTTTAAATGTTTATGTATTTTTTGAGAGAGAGAGAGACACAGTGCAAGCATGGGAGGGGCAGGAGATAGGGAGACACAGAATTCAAAGCAGGCTCCAGGCTCTTAGCTGTCAGCACAGAGCCCGATACAGGGCTCAAACTCATGAACTGTGAGATCATGACCTGAGTTGAAGTCGGATGCTTAACCAACTGAGCAATTCAGGTGTCCAGGAAAAATATTTTTATAGTTACTGACAATTGAAGTTCCTTTCCTACAAATTGTTTTTTGATCTGCCCATTTTTTAAATTGAATCTTTTGCTTTTCTCTTGCTTATTTGTAGGAGTTTTTTATAACTCTAATACCAATCTAATCATTCCTTGATCATTTTCTCTGTGGCTGGTCTTTCTGTTTTTCTAGACACTTTTTCATGTGGATGTAGACAATTTTATCAATATTTCTTTTTAAAATACTTTTTGTGCTTTGTATAAGACAATTATTTTCTAACCTGAGTTCAAATAGACATTCCATACATTCTTCCAAAGTTTTAATTATATTTTGTTTTCAATATTTCTAAAAAGAAAATTGGTAAATACTCTAACTTTGTTTTCCATTTGGAGAATAAAATGTTATAATAAGTTTTACTGACTCATCTGATGACTTCTGATTTGTAACACTACCTTTGTCAAATGTCAAATTTCCATAAAATAGTACAACTCCACTTCCCTATGTGTCTGTTTTTAAACGAACACCACCATGTTTAACACAAACAAAACCAAACAAAACCAAATAAGCACGAACATCGCCTTACAATGGTTTGGATGTCTGGTGGGGTGAATCATCCCTTCTTTTTTTCCTATGTCCTTTTCCTCCAGATATTTAATGCTTTTCTTTGTAATCCACATTTGGCCCTATGAACTAATTTGGAGTAATCTTAGTTGACAGACTTAGTCTCCTTTTTACTTTGCTTTGGTTTTCCATATTTTTTAAATTAATATTTCTAGGATTGTCAGATTTAGAAAATAAAAATACAGGATGCTCAGTGAAATCTGATTTCAGACAAACAGCAAATAATTATTTAAATAAGCATATCTTAAATATTGTATTGAATTTGCTTATACTAAAAGTTAGTTGCTGCCAAATTCAGATTGTACTGAATGTCCTGTATTTTATCTGGCAACCGCACTATTTCAATTGTTTTGATCCTGAAATTAAGAGGATGTGATCGACACAATAGTGATTCTTCAGATGCAAGACCCACTTTATTTTCCTGTGTTTTGTTTATATGTGTTTGAAAACAACAAATATATCTCTTATTTGTAGGCTACAACGTGCCATACACATATATTAGATAAAATACATTAATTGGGTTGTTGAAAACTTCTACACCTTATTTTTGCTTTATCAGTTTTTGGTAGAGGTATGATATTACTGCAAATGTATCCATTTTTCCATAACATTATGAAATTACATTTCAAACCAATTCATTAGGTATAGATAAATTCATAATAGTTATATCTTTCTGGTAGACTATTCTCTTAGTATATGTGCTGCCGAAGCAAGCACTACACTCTTCTCTTTAAATTAGGTACTGTCACATTTTATCCTTATTGCTTTTTTTTTCTTAAATTCTATTTTGTCTGAATTTCTTACTATTATATAAATCTTCCTTTGGTTAATTTTTATCTTCTTTAGCTTATTCTATCTTTTTATTAACTTTAGCATTGTTGCTTTATGCAAAATTCATATGAAAAATTCAACCAGACTAAAAAATAAATCTCATAGGCTTATCCCATTTTTAAAATTAGTGAGTTTATTCTATTTAAGTACACTATGGATACTGATGCATATTTAAATTTGTTTCTAAAATTTAACTAACCTTCTTAATAACAATGCTATTATAAGATATGATATATTATATTATAATATATAATAGCATTATAAAATATATTATTATAATACAGCAATAATATAAAACATTACTATTATAATAAAATAATATTTTTTCTTTTTTCACAGTTAAATTGGCCTAATAATTTTTTCTTTTCAAACTTTTCCTACTTTGGAAATAAAATATTTAATTTATATTTTAATGTTTACTCCGTTTTTAACATACACTACTAGATATTAAATTTTCTTTTCTTTTTAAGTGTATTTATTTATTTTGAGGTGGAGAGAGGCAAAGAGAGAAGGAGAGAAAGGATCCCAAGTAGGCTTCCTGTTGTCAGCACAGAGCCCACGTGGGGCTCAATCTCATGAACTATGAGATCATGACCTGAGCCCAAATCAAGAAAAAGTTGGCTGCTTAACTGACTGAGCCACCCAGGCACCCACAGCTACTAAATTTTCTAACAAAGTCCAAAGTTATTCATTATTTGCATCCTTCTGCCTAATGTAAGAAATGTCTCATGTTTCAACTACCCACTAAACCACACCCCACGTCATATTTGTTAGACATTTTTCACATGTTTCCTAAGAACAATTTTTTTAGGTATTAACATGTTTGTTCTCCACAGCAAATGTTTGATTTACATTAACCAACACATTTTTAATGGGTTTTGTGTTTATACACTGTGTTTTATTTAACTCCTCTGTGTTCAGTTTTCTTTCTGCTGATGATCATCCTTTACTGATTCTTTCAGAAAGTGTCTATGCATGACAAGATCTTAATCTTTGTATCTATGTAACAATGGACATTTATTTTAATTCTTCATTAAACATGCCCAAATTCATTAATTTTATCTATTATAATGTATAATATTCATATCAAATGTCTAGGGAGAATTAACCTAATAACTTTTAGAATATTTACATGAGACCTCTAGGTCTGCATACCTATAAAGCAAAACTGAAATTAAGTGAACAGAACTCCATATAACCTCCATTTTATTTTAGCCACAAAGAAACAACTTACAAATGATGGTATAATATTATATTATTTTGTTTCATTACACTTAGTTCTAGTTAATCATAACATCTGCAACTGATCACTTTTTCATCTTTGAAGTTCTCTATTAACTATCTGCAAAAATATTTCCATAGAGATGATAAAAAGAAGTGAAATAGAATTGTTAAACAGAAATATATATACATCACACACACATACACACACACACACACAGTTTCATTTACTACAAGAATGAATGGCTCTGAAGCAATATTGTTCTTACCCTTTTATAAATCAAAGCTCTTTGAACATGTGTTTTTTGCAAAGTTTGCTTTTGGCAAGAGGTTTTTCTCTTTGTGTTCTCTAAGGAGAATTTTAGGAAATAAAATATTATTTTTATCTTAGAAAGGTGATGTGCCTTTCTTGCCATATTATTATTTAAATGTTCAAAACCTGTTCTTAGGAGGATTTATTTTGTTAGAGTCATATGGTTTTGTGAAGAAAAACAAAAAGACATGTTAAGGTCTTTTGTTCTAGACAATACCTACTAGTAGCTTGAGAAGAAATTGTGTGTATACTGGACGTTATCAACATGCACTATTATTTGTAAGGTTATCTTAAACTGTATAAGGAAGATGGATTCGCTACACCGCTACTCCCTTTTGTGGTGATAGCTCACTATACAGAAAAAATGTCTACATGAGGAAACTCTACTACTACTACTAGTACTGCTGATGATAATAATAATGATAATAATAAAAGCTTGCTCTTTGTAAATTCCTTTGAAAAAGTTTTGCTTAAAACAATCTTTTATAAAGATGATGTGACTTTTATGAAAAACTTCTTAAGTTTATTATCTTTATATTATATTAAACATTCCATCATGCTTTGTGAAATGTGTCTTGAGTCCATGTTGTCATAGCAATCGATTTTCTTTTGGGGAATGCATCAGCACTGAAATATATAATGCCATCAGAAAATACGGAAGGAAACTAAACTGATAGGTTATTCTCCATGATGTAGTAATTCCCTCAAGTCATTCTAAGACAAGCCTCACAGAAACAAAACAAATAAAGGATACTCTAAATAGGCTACATGAGCACAACTTATTCTCAGAAGTATATAACAGTACTTTCATTATGATTTAATATTCTGGTGAGTTTTTGTACTGAAGATGGGAAGTTCCATAAACATTTCAGACTTAATCAATAAAACAAAGGCACTGAAGCCTTGGGGAAAAAAATAAGAAAGGAGAATTGTAAGCTAAATATTGTTTCTTCAATCTAAAGCACAAAAACGTGGGTTGCCCGAGTGGCTGACTCTTGATCTCGATTCAGGTCATCTCACAGTTTTTGAGATGGAGCCCCATGTTGGACTCTGCACTGACAGCTTGCTTGGGATTCTCTCTCTCCATCTCTCTCTGCCCCTCCCTGTGCTCACTTGCATTTTCTCTCTCAAAATAAATAAACTTAAAAAAAAAAAAACAGAAATGTTGCCTAGGGTATACATTACACCAAAATGGATGCGAGACTGGGAGTGGAAGCTCTCACCATGGACCTGGTTGAATTGCAATGTCAAGCGTGTTCATTAAAGACATGAGAAGATATGCCAGCTTCCTGGAAACAGTCAAAATGGTAAAGTAGTGCTCCTTCTTTCCTCTCAGCCACCTAATTTTCAACACTTCTGAGGGGAGAAGCTGTCCATCCCTCCAACCTCTCCAAACCCACCTGTTCAGTTCTTCAAAAATCTATTGGGAGTCTATACTACTCCATGCATTGTGCTTGGTGCTGGAGGATAAAGGATGTAAATAGGAGCAATGGAAGAGCATGTCTTTTCATCTTAGTTGTTCCCTGCCCTATCTCCATTGCTGAGCAGTATCTGGAACACATTAAGGAGGATTCAATAAATATGTGTTCAATAAATATTAAGGGGTTCAGTAAATCAAGAAAAGTCCCTGTGACAGACTAAAAATGTTCATATGTTCATAAATTCCTTGGCTTTCTACCCTTTGCAAGATGGAGTCTTATTTCCTTCCCCATGGAACTGGACTGGCCATAGAGACCTGCTTGAGCAGTATAATGAGATGGCAGTTGTTCTCTGAGACTTCTGAGGTCCGGTCACAAGAAGCCATGTGATTTTTTCCTCACGCCTGTTGAACAGTTACTTTAAGAACTTTGAGATACCCTCAGTGGAGTCCTGCTACTCGACCACCATGTGGAGAGGCCATTTGTAGGCATTCCAGAGGATGGTATCAACTGAGCCAAGCCTTCCAGCCATCCCCTCCAAGACACCAGACAAATGAGAGGCCAGTTTGAATCATCTGGATCAGCTCATCCACCAGCTGATAGCAGCAAGACTTCAACTGATGGCACATAGAACAAGAAAATTGCCCAGATGAACCCTGTTCAAATTCTTGACACATGACATTGTGAGACAATAACCATGGTTGTTATTTTAAGTTGCTAAATTTTGGAGTGGTTTATTATATTACAGTAGATAACTGGAACAGTCCCCCAAACATTACAGTTTAAGATGCAAGTGAATAAAGTTAGAAAGTCTCAGAGATTCAGATGAATAAACAGATATTTATAATCCAAATATTGTTTTCCAAATCAGAGATGATAAACCAAACATAAGAGTTTGAGTGTTTACTCCTTGAAATAAATCAAGACTAAGCTAATGCATTCCTTCTGAGGGGAGAAACAAATGAAAATGTGACAGGCGACATAAGATTTTTTCCTTTTTTATTTAGATTAAACTTATGCCAATGAATAGAGTAAACAATAATTGCCCTTTTTTAAAAAAAAATTAAGAAAGTGGTAGTCCTCAGAGCTTCTCTGGGAATATATTAGAAACTAGCTGTATAACACAAAGACATGAACATCAAGCATACAATATAACAGTTGATTATCTAGAATTGACCCAGCTGCTGGGAATGAGGCAAATCATGTCTAACTACAGACAGTTTGGTATCATGGAAGTTCCAGGCAGAGGAATGGTAATTTTTTAAAAAGCATTTGGGGAAGAGTATTTGCAGGCAATGTCTGGAGGCTTTGGCCTCTCATAAGATCGCTTTTTGTTGTTCTCTTAAAGTTCTTTTAAAGTAAAAAGTTCACAGATCTTCTTTATGGAAGATATTCAGAGCTCTTGAATGTAGAGGTACTACTAGTATTTGGGCAAGAGTTGAAAACTTCTGAACTAGTGTTGCTGAAAGATTACAGGCATATTGAAATTTAAATTTGGGTTGTGGTTAACTCACTTCGACTGTAGAGTGACCTAGAATTTTAAACTATGAAATATAAGGTGTCTTCCACTTCCTAATTTATGAGTCTATGTGTCCCATAATTCTTACTTGGGTTGCTGCAGTACTGTGAGTGCTCAGCCCACATTTCCACATCATTTAATAGGTCTGGAGATTCTCATATTCACTTCCAATGGACAATAAAGGCTGCAACCTTTGGGAAGTAGTGGGCTCCCCCTTGAACTGGAAATCCCTAGTAGGCTCCATAGGTTTCAGTGTGGGTTTTCTCTCCTGGAACTGGCACAATTGTATCAGATTTGACAGTATGTGAAGTATATCTTGCATCTCTTCCCAGAATGCACTAGTGCTCTCTGATGCTGAGGAGTGACTGAGGACCAGCCAGTCAGTCTTTTTGTTTTTTTAATTTTTTAAATTTATTTTTGAGAGACAGATAGAGACAGCACAAGCAGGGGAAGATCAGAGAGAGAAGGAGATACAGAATCTGAAGCAGGCTTCAGGGTCTGAGCTAGCTGTCAGCACAGAGCCCAACACGGGGCTTGAACCCATGAACCATGAGATCATGACTTGAGCTGAAGTCGGATGCTTAACTGACTGAGCCACCCAGGCACCTCCCTTTCAGTCACTCTTAAAGTTTGAGCAATATGATTGGGTTTCCCCCTTCTGTATTTAATTTTTATATCTTATTTTTAGTGAAGCTTGAACTGGAGGTAAGTGGGGAGAAAGTTGCAAATAGATAAAGTGAATATCATTATGGGATTATGATACTAGACTAGAAATTTAATTACTAAAGAAACACTGTTATTTTTTTAACTTTTTAATGCTTTATTTATTTATTTATTTATTTATTTATTTATTTATTTTTGAGAGAGACAGAGTACAGGTCCGGGAGGGGCAGAGAAAGAGGGAGACACAGTATCCAAAGCAGGCTCCAGGTTCTGAGCTGTCAGCATAGAGCCTAATGCAGGGCTCAAACTCATGAACCACGAGATCATGACCTGAGCTGAATTCCAATGCTTAACCAACTAAGCCACCCAGGCACCCCTAAAGACAGACTATTGTTGGGTCTAAAATGTTTGTAGGAGTTTTAGTCAAAGAAGCAGTGGGGAAGGGGAAAAATAAAGTTTTCTTCTGGGGCTAAAAAACAAAAAATGAGCTTTTACACATTGAGACTGTTGGAACACAGAAGATAGTAAGAACCCTACCTTGGCTCTAGCTAAAGGCTGGTGTAGGACAATAGAGGGAGTTTACCCTAATTGGAAGGGTAAGTGGGGAACACTTTGTGGGGGACCTAGGATGCAAGGTTGGAAGTTATTTCAAGGCATTTGGGGATAATGGCATTATTTAAGCAAGGAAATAATGAAATTAATGCAATATTTTAAGATAAACTCAAGAAGATACTTAACATATATTTAACACTGAATGCATCCCAAATAATTTTTATATGCTATCTAACATCACTGTAAGAAAATGTTAGTCCCATTGGATAAATAATGAAATTGAACTTTGATTGATAAACAAACTTGACCATACCATCACATACCTAACAAATGGGACAGTTGGAATTTGACCCCAATTACCTAATTCCATAGACCTTGCTCTTTTATGCATCTGCCATGAATCTAGAAACGCTTTAGTTAATTAGACTAGAGTAGATTCAGGGCGAATGGGAAAGCAATGACAAAAGTTAGGAGATACTGGGAAGTCAAATTCAAATAGACCTAAAACCTAACAACCCATGTGAAAGGTGACCTAGAAAAAAAGAGTGAAAACTACAAAGTTTCTTTCCTAGGTGGATGGAAGAATATCATTACTAGGAAAGCTTTGTGTAACGCTTAGATTGAGGGGAAAGATCTTCCCTAAACCCTCTTCCAGTCTTCAAATCCTGCCTCTCTGTGTGAGTTTGGATTTATACAGTCTGATTTTACTACAGTGGTATGCTCAGTTTGAAGTGGTAAGTACTTAGTTGTCATACACTGCAAAGAACACTGAGAGAGAAGTTAATTCACAGTTTGGTTTGGTTAGATGGTGCCCCGGGGCAGACTAGCCCTGGATCAGGGATCCAGCTAACAAGAGAAGTTCCAAAGAAGACCGTCAATGGCACAGGGCATGCGCAGAAAGAACAAGTGGGATAGACACATTCTTTCATATTGTGATGCCACAGTCCCTCAGTCATGCTTATCCATCATTTTCTTCTTTGCGTACCGATTCCTGATGTTGGTACCTATACACAACTGTTTTACAGCTCTCCATCCCAGCATTCCATCTGAACAGGTCTTTCTCTCAACAGATTCTCAAACTACAGTGCCCCCTTCTTACAATGATGTAGAAAAAGCCCTGCTTTGACCCACACATCATGTTGAAAGTAATTTTTGCTGATCTTTACGGTTACCTTTATGTTGCTGCAATTTCTGAATTTTAATGGACCAGCATTGCAATGACCCTTCCATGCTATAGGTCTAGCCCAAGGAAGTAAGCACACTCTCATGTCACCGGAATGTTCTAAAGCAGGGTGCCTCCCAGAAGAATCTGCATCTGGTTCTCAACAACCTCTCCCTTGCTAGGGAGTGTTGTCTATGGTTTTAAGTCAGCCAAGAGCTGGCTTAGTCTAACACCACAATAGAGCCTAAATCAAGGTTACTTTCTGACATAGCTCCACAACCTTCACCCATTTTTCTCTAATTTTAAGAAAAATGGAGAAAGTTGAGACAAGATTCAAGTGGGAATTTATAAACAATTGTTGACTTCATTTAATTTATAGCTCATCAGCAAGCAGTTTAAAAGGCACAAAGGCTCTTTGGGCTGCAAAAGTGAGGCAAGAGGAGAAACCAGATGCAAACCAATAGCAGTACCTAAAGTTCTTCGATGAAGTGCATATCTCCCTTGCTGCTCACTCAGAGGTTGCCAGCCCTTCTGGCTGAGGTATCCTGTCAAGTGTCGCTTTGATGGTGGCTAACCTATGTCAGGGGGAATCTTGTAACCTAATTAGTCTCCTCAGGATATATTAAAAATGTGTAGAACTGGTATGAATTGTAAAAAGCAAGAAAATGCAAATATTATGTTAAAACGTATATATTATTTTTGTACATTGTTCCATTTTTTTCTCATGACTTACTCAAAGTGGATTTCCACTGTATTCCAATTGTAGCTAGGACCCGAGACACTTGTTCTCTATTTTCAGTCAAAAATATCCCATTAGTGGCACACCTGGCTGGCTCAATCAGTTAAGGGCCCCAGGGCCCTTTTATAAGGGGGCAAATTTATTTTTTCCTAAACATTGAAAAAATCTAGAAACAACTCCATACTGAAATTAGTATTAACTGAGGTAATTATTTATTATTTGAATGCCTGGGTTTTCTTAAGGACTGATATATTAAAGTAGTTATATGAATTAAATTTAGGAACTTCTAAGTTAAGAACTTTCCATTAGAAAACATCCATTAAGACAATAGGAAATGGGGCGCCTGGGTGGCTCAGTCAGCTAAGCTTCTGACCCTTGATTTCCGCTCAGGTCTTGATCTCAGGGTCGTGGGGATTAAACCCTGAATAGGGCTCTGCACTGAGCATGAAGTCTGCTTAAGATTCTCTCTCTCTCTCTCTCTCTTACTCTCTCTCTCTCTCCCCCTTTGCCCCTCTCCCCAGCTTGCATGTGCACTCTTTCTCTCTCTCTAAAAAAAAAAGACAATAGAAAACGGAAGTAACCCCATTTATGAGCTTACTAGGCTTTAAAAAAATCATAAGTTGTGCGTGAAAGAAATAAGAAATGAGAAGTGTCATATGAGAGGGACCCAGCACCTGGGGCAGCTTCCATTTTTGCTTTGGAACTTGACATGTATTCTTCCTTGTCTGAACATACTTTTTTTAAAAAGTCTCAGACACCAATTCATACCATAAGAAAATGGCTGCGTCCTTAGAGCTTTTCTTCTGTGAAGTATATTTCATTAAAGCAGAGTTTGCTCTTTCAAGCCATTGTGGGTGAACCTTCCACAGAGGCATTTTCAAGCATCAGTGGGCAGCAGATGGAAGACATCATTTTGGGTAAGTAGTCAGGGGACTTGGGGATGTCGCATTCTCTGCAGAAAGGTTCCTGGGCCCCTCAGCGTGTTAAGAGCTCTTGGATTGGGATGCTGATTATGTTAGTGAAAATATACAGTCAGATGACTCAGGGACACAATCTGTCCCTTCCTTCCAATGCCCAGTCACTGAATAAATCCCCCAGAAAGAACCCTGATACAATCCTGGGAACAAAAGTGAAATTAAAATTTGTTGCTAGTTGTTTCTGGAAGGGACCTTGAAACACAGTAGGAATTGAGTCGAATTATAAATAAAAACGTGCCTTTTTTTCTTTGCATATTACACTCCTTTGGTCTGAGATTTGCTTTCCCCACATAAGATTCATTGCTTTCCTTCAGGGAGCTTATGTTCTAGGGTGTTTCGATATAATGATTTTATAAGAAATAAACATATTTATATAATCACTAGAAATTAGAACATATTTAGAACATTCTTTAGCTCGGCGCCTGGGTGGCTCAGCTGGTTAAGCATCCGACTTCCTCTCAGGTCATGATCTCACCGTTCATGACGTCACAGCTTTCATTGAGCTCTCTGCTGTCAGTGCAAAGCCTACTCTGGATCCTCTGTCTCCATCCTGCTCTGCCCTTTCCCTGCTCTTGCTCATTCTCTCTCTCAAAAATAAATAAATACTAAAAAACCCAGAAAAACTTTCTTTAGCAATAACTTGTAGGATATAAAAATATCCATAGACTGTATTTGTAAAAGCACACCTTTACCCTTTGACTATTGATTCTCCTTGGCAGAAAAGGGGCTTAGGAAAATGCATACCCTTGATTTCAGTAGAAGGGAGCTCTGGTTCCAGACACACTCAAATGTGTACCTTTTGATCTTCTGATGGTATAAATACATACAGGGCACTTGGGAGCTAATTAACCTAAAATCTGGTTATGCTATTCATCAGCAGATGGGCTTTCAGTTTAACTTCAGTGTAGAAAAAATATGGTGATATCTCAATTATCAAATCACCTAAGAAGTAAATTGCCTCGCGTGTTCTCCCTTGTTTAATGACTTGCACTCTTTTCTGAAAAATCTGCCACTAAGTAAAAAGCTGTTAAATGAAAAAAAAATCTATTAATTCTACTAAGAAAATTTATGATGAGCTTCATCCCAAACCACAAATAAAAACAAAAAAAACCCTTCATTATAGAATGAAAACAATTTTATGCAAGTAAAAAACAATCAGTAAACAGGAAAACACCTTCTGCCTGAAATATCACTCCTTATAGAGTATATGTAGTGTGTTTTAGGTAGAAAAGTCACTGTATCCAAAAAAGAAAAGAGAAAAAGAGTGTGATGCAAGAAATTTGCTAGGGACTTTTAAGAAAGTTCTTTCTCATTCTTCTGGGAGAGCTTTGGGAAGTGATCTCCTCTTTGTCTTCTTCTGGGCATTATTGATCATGGCCATGAGGCCTACAGCTGCAGTAAGCATTTCAAATACCAGTATGAGAGTGAAGCTCACTTAGGAAGAAGATAAGACAAAAGCTCACCCAAGGATTAAGAGCCATTGGATTAAGGCAACTTTGTATGAAGTTACTTGGAGCCTAAGGCATTTGAATTCAAACAAGTAAGATTCTAGGCAAAGAACTGGTAGAGAAATCATTTTGGGGGCAACTTTAAAGGACAAACAGTCTCAGAGACACACATATCCTAGCAAGAAATGATGCTCATTGCACTGTATCCTGTATGTCAAGACTGGAGGGGTAGACAAAAGGAGTAAAAGGAATGCTGGAAGCCAGAGACAGACAATTTACCCTGCAGACCGTCATGGCTGTTGTTTGTGGTTTACCTATTACAGGGGGCTCATTCCTGCATGGGGTTGGAGGTTTGACGTCATTGCTGAGACTCTTTCTAAAGAAAAGAATCACTGATAAATTACAGTGGTATTATGAAAAAATGCCAACAATTTGAAAGTCAGTTGAGGTGAGTAGAATTGTTCCTGGGGTCTTAGGCTTTTAGGTAACTCAATAATAATGTGGCAGAGTCTGACTAGAGTGTTAGCATCATTCCATTGATCAGGATGCTGGTGAGAGGTGAGATCCTTGGAGCCAAAAGAATTGCTGTCTCCAGATAGCTCTTCTAGTAGAGTCTACCATATTGTATGAGGTAGACACCAATAGTACATTTGTAAACAATAAGCATCTCTATTGAAATGCAGAGTTGTTTAGTTTTTGAATTAAACAAAATTTAATGTTTATTTATTTTTGAAACAGAGAGAGAGAGAGAGTGAGCACCAGGGGGGAACAGAAAGAGGGAGACAGAATCAGAAGCAGGCTTCAGGCTCTGAGCTGCCCAATGCAGGGCTCAAACCCATGAACCATGAGATCATGACCTGAGCCCTGAGCAGAAGTCAGAACCTTAACCGACTGAGCCACCCAGATGCCCAGCAGAGTTGTTAATAGAGATAAAACATTAAGCCCATAGTTCTCAAACTGAGCACTTAAGTCATCTGGGGCTCCACTGGAAATTCAAAGAGGCACTGCAGGATGTTTTAAAATCCAGGAAAGGGGAAGGGGGAATGAGTGTTGGGAAGAGAGAGGGACGCAAAACCTGAGAGACTATTGAATACTGGAAATGAGGGTTGAAGGGGGAGGGGAGGAGGGAGAGAAGTGGTGGTGATGGAGGAGGGCACTTGTGGGGAAGAGCACTGGGTGTTAAATGGAAACCAATTTGACAATAAACTATTAATAAAATAAAAATTTAAAAAAATCCAGGAAAAACATAGTAACATCTGTTGGACTTTATGTGAACTACTCGCTGAAGGTAATTAACATTTTTAACATTGATTGCTAACTTCCTTTCAATGAGTGGTGCAGACCAATTTGACTCCACAATTTGAGGAGTTTGCGTAGTGACCAATAGGTAGGTGCTGGGTTTTAGGACATAAATGTGTATTAATGTGCTTGGACACAAGTATTTGATAAATGGGGCTGTAAGATCTTTCTTTTGGCCCAAGGATGCTATGAAACAATTACTGAGGCAATTAAGAATGTCATCAGCCACGGTAATATGAGACCACTTGTGTTCAGCTATCATCACATATTAATCATTGGACAATATTTTAACCATTTAGATCAAATAAACATGGCACAGGCTTTATGAAAAAGAGGGAAGCAGAAAAGCTCCTTTGCATGTGGGTGTGGATTTCAGTGAAAGCTTACTTGGACAGCCATGAAGACTTTGAGTTCCAGAAGAGAGAGACAAACACACTGGAATATGGTTAGTGAACAAAATGGTTGTGACCAGTGTGATTTTTGTCTAAGACCAGGCTTGTTACTAATTCACTGAGAGACGTCAGGTCTGATCTGGAATCACTTATGAAGCTTAGACTGAACTGTAATGTGTGTGTGTGTGTGTGTGTGTGTGTGTGTGTGTGTGTGTGTGTGTTAATGCTTATTTATTTTTGAGAGACAGAGTGAGAGAGAGCAGAATAAGGACAGAAAAAGGGAGACTGAGGATTTAAAGTGGGCTCCACATGGATAGCAGTGAACGCAATGAGGCTCGAACTCATGAACCGTGAGATGATGCCTTGAGTAGAAGTTGGATGCTTAGCTGATTGAGTCACCCAGGTACCCCTGAATGGTAATGTTTTAAAACAGAGTAAGGCAAATGGCCATTTTCTCATTATATTCTACTCTTTCTTTGGCATTGATTTACACAAAGCTTCAAAATTATACATAACTTTAATAGAAAGCATTCAAGTTTAATAGCCTTTTATGAAGCAGTCATTTTTCTTTATAAGAGAAAGTCCAAAGCACCAAAATAATACCACAGAAAGAAAATATGTCACTGATATTCTAATATCTATAGACCAGGAGGAATCTCCTTTTCTCCATGTAAGTGCTGTTAGGGAACCATGATCAATAACTGTCCAATATTCCTAAAAGTATCCCAACTTGCAAGAACCCAGCTGGGTCACTGTTATAACTTCAATTCATTCAAACTCATAATACACATGAGTACCACTTTCATGTACCAAATTTTGGGGTGTAACCATTCCTGTGTTCAGGATAAACATAAAGGTCATTTCTACCCATGGCTTTGCTTCAACTCTACTATTTCATCCAGAATTACTATATATTAACATTAAACAATAGAAGAACTCTTGGGACTTCTTATCAACTTATCCAGACATTGACAGAAAGCATTCATAAACTAGGAATATATATTTTTTCTGGAGAGACTGAAGAAATTCTAGCGTGTCAAAAACTTTCCTTTAGATTATTCTCTTTTAAGTTATATCATCATTACTGGTTCATCTGCACTTTTTCTCTCCCTATCTGTCAAACAACTGAAATGATTTTGTGGGATTTTTTCTCCATGTTAAATATAGGCTTTAAAAAAATTCATTGCAATTGAGCATGTCATTTATCCTTCTGCCCATTTTTCTTATATTAAAAGGTCTCCTGCTGGAATTTAATTTCAAGTTAAATCTTTACCCCACCCTCAGGCTGTGAGACTGAATTAAATAAATCCCACTAAAAGTAATAAACCACTCTTAGCTGTGGTCTTGTGATATCAGTTGTCAGCCTGTCAGAGTGAATCTGAGTGTTAAATTCACTGCCTCTGCTAGTGAGGAAAGAATCAGAACACTAAAAAGCCCAGGAAAGCAGTGTGCTTCGGTTGCTGCAGTGTTATCTCTGCAGTAGTACTTAGGCATGCAAGAAAATATCTTTGAAGATGATTTTCTTGATGACACTCTTTTAAAATTCATATTGATGGTAAAACATAAAGGCTCAGCTATGGTTATTATACTTTATTTAGTAAGTTGTGAGCCTAAAAGATGTATTAACGAGAAGGTTAGAGTTCTCGTGTGGGAGGAGGGGCAAAACAGGAATATTGTCCTGATGGAGACTGACGAATTTTAGATTTAAAGTTAAGTTAGTCAGGATTGGTGCCTAAATGTATTATTGAAAGGCAGATCCATTGAGAGAAGGAAGGAAAAATGATACATGTCGTCGATTTTCCTCTTATGATAATTTGTGAGGGGATCAATCTACAGAGCATAGACAATCCTTCAGAAGTCCAAATAAAGTGCTCTATAAAGGGGCATGTGTCATCCGCCCTCAATGAGCTCCCTTCAATACTGTGCCTGTGATGCAGGGACACTGGGAACAACCCCAGGATCAGGCTGGATTTATGGGTGTGACTAATAAGAGGTGACAGCTGACTTCAAATCTGTTGGCTTGTCATTCAGTGGACCAATTTACAAAATACTTGTTTACCCTTAAAGCACTGAGGTTGTCCATAAGAAAGGTTCCCCCCCCCTCCCCGACATTAGTTTCTCCATATTAAATTCCAAAGAGTTAAAGTTTTATAAAAAGCCAAAAATCAATATTGTCAGTGATTTGGTGTTTCTAAAGAACAGGACAACAGCCCAGAAGATTAACTTCTGCCTCTCCCTGGGTAAGCACAATATTGCCTTCTGTAGAAATACAACTGTAGGAATTCCCAGGGGTGGGAGAGATGAACACAGACGGTTCTCTGAACAAAATTTCAGTGGAGAATTCTGGCGTGTAGAAGATGATAGACATCTCCCAGTAATTATTATAGTTGCAACCCTCATCTTTCTACAGATGTAACATCTTTATCCAGTCACCTGCTGGGCATATGGTTTACACTAATGCCTAGTAATTCCTCCAGCCCCTCCTCCCAGCCTTTTAAAAACTCTTTTTACTGCCTGATTTGGAAGTGAAAATGGTTCTAGGGAAAGCATGTCCTAGGAAACAGCTTTTTCCCTTATTTTGAAGTAAATATTGACAGTGAATATTATATTTGATTCCTTACAACTGAAAACATGGTACAAAGTCATATTCTTTTCAGTCCTCACAAGGAGATTATTTTCAAAATACAAATGTGAGGAAAATACTTTTCAAGTTCTTACAGAAGGAAAAAAAAACAATGCACCACAGTGATCTCTACTATAGAATTAGGACTTTTTAGGTGGTGGAAAAATGTGTTCATGTCTGTAATTAAGTTGTTTAGCAGTAATAATTCAAATGAAATCCAATGGATTTTGAACTCCAAGGCCAGGTCTTAGTTTTAAATCATTAGATTATATGTTTGTTGGAATTTCCTTTTTTTGAATTTATAAGCCGATATTTATATATTTTCCCTTCAATTTTATTTGCGTATTTAGCAAGTGGTCTGAAAAAAGGAGGGACTTGGAACTAGAAAGATCCGTTCTGAAGTCCAGCCAAACCAGGTACCAGCAGTTTAAGCTCAGGCTAATTGTATCGTTTTGAGCCTCGGTTTACTCATACACACAGTGGGACCACACTGCTTCCCGGACGAGATGGTTGTGGGGATGAACAGTAATGTCACATGAAGCAGCGGTGCAGGGTCCTGCATGTGTCAGACCCTCCCTTCCGATTCCGACCCACAATAGGCTGTGTTGCCTGTGCTACCCCAAATTGATATGTTTAGCTAAAAATCTTACAGCAAGTGTCCTCCAGAAAATTACAGAGAGTTTTTCAGAATATATGACTGGTGATTTGCACCAAAAAGGAGATCGCAATAATATCCAAGGATTTTCATAGTGAAATGTGTACTTGTGGCCATGAAACTCGATTTTGGTCTTAACAGATTTTCACAAGACCCATCAGTTTTACAGTTAAAGATGTGCACACCACTGGCGACTTTGTCCACTTACTTACTCAACACTGGTGAGCCTCTAGGCTCTTATGTGCTAGGATCTCAGCGGGGCTGAGGGGCTGAGTAGTGAGCAACGCTACCGCCAGGTTGCTAACTAGAACATCGGGGAAGACAGATGATGACCCTGAAAAACCACAGCAGTGACAACTTGGGGAAGCACGTGGGGCCACATGAGCCATCCACAGCCATCAGTTCTAGCCCACAGGGAGCTTCCGTTTCAAAACGTTTGCTCCAACCCCATTTCATGTTCGTAATCACTTTCTATCTTTATACCTGGGTTCCAGTTTATTTCAGATTAAAATACTCACTTTTAAGGAATACATGAAATTAACACTTTCTGGGGTGGTGTGTGTGTGTGTGTGTGTGTGTGTGTGTGTGTGTGTGTGAGCTAATTGCTAATTTAACAATGATAGACTTTACACTGAGCACCATATCAAGTAAGGCTGCATGGCCCCTGTGTATCCAGTTGTTAAGAGGTAAGCTAAACAGGTGGAATGCTGTGAATCCAAAACATCTTGGTCAGTGACCAAGACCAAGACGTGACTAAGACCTGTATTACTGCTCAATATTCTGAGTGCTTGGAGATTTCCCCAACTACTTATTTTAACTATAAAGTGAAATCATGCAGGAAAAGATCAGTGAGCAACATTGGGAGCCCCCCGTGAAGGAGTAGATTCTTAAAAATCAGAACAAAATAATGACGGTGATGATAATAAAAATTACAAACCTCTAATGTTTATTGAGCACTTACTACATGCTAGTCGTTGTTCTAGAAGCTTACATCAGCTCACTGGATAGCAATTTTAGTAGGCTCACTCTCAAAAGATTACAGGCTGTGATCACAAGCTTCACCTTTGTGACAGGATACGTATGTTTTGCCTAATATGACCAAAACCAGAAGATTACTATGTTTGGAACCTAGAGAATAACTGCCTTTTCTGGGTAAATATTCTTATAAAGAAGATGGAGGTGAGATGCCTAATGGCTACATGCTCTTTTGTTTGAGCCTCTGGGGCACAATGAGGGCCTGTGTTTCATAAACTTAAATGCAACCCTTTTCCTCATAAACCATTTATGTTGCAGTTCATTTAATTCAGTATGGCCAAAATGGATACAGCCAGCAATATTTTGACTTCCCCGTATCTCCTTGACATTACTTATTTCATAGGGAAGCATAATTTGGATTTAGCATTTTAAAACCTATCGCCACTCTTCAGGAAGCCAGGCACACAGCACATTTAAAGGCTGATGTACTGTTAATTTATAAACTAGACGAGAAGCTTTCTGTTCACTGGTGACAGGCATGTGCAATGCCTTTTTGTATAGTTCTCAGTGTCTAGCCTAGTGCCATGCACATCACTGACGTCTCACAGACATTCATGGATTGCTTTACATGTGATTACAATATAAAGATTTTGCTGCAGTTAGAGGCAAACGAGGTGCCACATTCCCATTTTCTTTTTCCACAGATACTGATGTCTTCTGAAGATGAGAAAATCTTTGCCTTTAAAAAAAGTTCTTTTTCTTCATATCAAATTGTGCATTAAAATCTTTTCTTTAATGTTTTGATGGCTCTGGGTACATGCCTCAGTAATTCTAAATCAAATAATCATGCCGTGTGAGAGATGGAAGAAACTGTCTGCAGCATGGTGCCTGGGGATTACAAACACAAATGCCTCCAAGGGTCAGGCAGGTAACATCAATATGGGAATCTGGCTGGGCTTCCGATCATAGGGGGGGCGAAAGCAGAGCCTGTAGCAAATAGAGACAGCATAACGTGTTAAATTCAAGCCCAATTCTGACCATAGAAAATAGATCTGAGGGTTAGGTTTGGTCACCACCTACCGATGGTAAACACCAAACTTAATCCTTTAATTTTAACAATTAATGCATTTGATCCTGCGTTTGTCACTTTTTCGGGGAATTAAAGTGGTTTCGAGTCAGAAAGAGCCACCTAGTCAGAAGGCACCTACCTAGCCTAACAACCTTCAGTTACATGGCTGGTGCATTTAGACTCTCTGAATTATTATCTAAATAAATATGCAGGAGGCAGCGGAGAGAGCCTTAAAAATTACCTCCATTTGTACTTTTTTGGTTTTTGAAATAAAGATGTAAAAATACTCTAAAGAATTTCTTTGTGTGTCTTTTGCTGGCTTTGAAGTCAGATAAACGAAGGTCTATCTTTTATGAGCTGTGTCACCTTGAACAATCTGCTAGATTCATTGAGCTTCACTTTCCTTAACAGCACATCTGGTTTATTTGCCATCAAGTTAGTTTGAGGATTAAATAACGAAATTTCTTTAAAGTGTCAAGCGCAAAGCTTGCTCATATTTGATGATCAAAAAATGCTGTTTCCTACCTTCTATGTCCTACACCTCTTATTTTCTTTCTTTCCCCTGGATTTGGGCCTGTAACTTCCTTTAACCAGTTGGCAATAAATTGGTCTGCATTCTACGCTTTTACTCCAGCTGAGATCATCAACTGTGGCGGTTTTGTCTGTAATACATTGTTAGATGAGTCTTTTTATGTAAGAAAATGAATGTAAACATTTTAAGGAGCTTTTTTGGAGATGCACACCCTCTGGTTAAAATACAATTTGTATTCTTCAGAGCACGTTATTATTATTATTATTTATCATTATTATTATTTTGGTTAATATATCTTTCCTCTTTGTACCTTTTCTCTCAAGAAAAATAAAATGTCACAGAAGGCCTCCAAATGTTATGGGGTCTTTAAATGCTCACGGTAGGAAATCTGGGTCTCAAATTATCACTGGTGATTGGACAGGATGAGAAGCAGCTCTATTATTATTTGAACGCATTATCAAAATGGCTACAACTAGAGTATTGACTGGATCCTCTGGAAAAGAAGCCCAGCCAAATGTTCTGTTTCAAGATGCCATACTTTTTAGAATTTTTTGAAAAAAAATTCACACATTTGGTCAATATTTCTGTGCTGTTTCATCTCTCTCCCACACACACAGTGAAAATGGGTAACACAACTGCTGGAAGCTTAATTAATTTAATGTGGCACTTTGGGTGGGTAGAAGCAGTTAGAAGGTTCACCTTTTTAGACTTACTGAGTACCTTTTTTTTAAGGCACGGATTAATAGAGAGAAATATGTTCTTTCATCAAGGTAGAGGAACCCCAATGTGTTTTCCCTACAAAACAATACTTAACTAAGAAATCAGCATATCAGCATTTGTTATGTATTTGGTATATTCTTAATTATTCTGTAACCAGTAGATTGTGTATTTTAAAAAGTTGAAGGGCTCTGGGTGGCTCAGTCAGTGGGACATATGACTTTGGCTCAGGTCATGATCTCTCAGTTTGTGAGTTTGAGCCCTGTGTTGAGCTCTGTGCTAACAACTCAGAGTCTGGAGTCCGCTTCGGATTCTGTATCTCCCTCTCTCTCTCTCTCTGTCCTTGCCCACTCAAATTCTATCTCTCTCTCTGTCTCAAAAATAAGTAAACACTAAAAAAATTAAAAAATAAATTAATAAGTTGAAAAGGTGGAGGGGTGCCTGAGTTGCTCAGTCAGTTAAGCATCTGACTCTTGGTTTCAGCTTAGGTCATGACCTTATGGTTTATGGGTTCGAGCCCTGTGTCAGGCAGTGCACAGGCCTGCTTGGGATTCTCTCTGGTCTTCCTCCCACTCTGTTTCTCTAAAAATAGATAAATAAACTTAAAAAAAAGCTCAAAAGGTGGGACACCTGGTTGGTTCAGTCGGTTGAGCATCTGACTCTTAATTTCAGCTCACGTCAGGACCCTAGGGTTGTGGGAACCCTAGGGCTCTGTGCTGAGCATGGAGCTTGCTGAAGATTCTCTCTCTCTCTCCTTCTGTCCCTATTCCTCACTCTTTCTCTCTTTAGAAAGGTAGAAAGTAAGGACACATTTGGTGACCTTGCTGAACTTAATGGTGCCATTGATCTATAATTTTGGCTGCTGTCATCTATAGGCAGTCTGTTTTCTTCAGAACTCCTGTCTACATACTGATCCATATTTGGGGTTTTTTTTGGGTGGATGGCTATTCAGATCAAGGGCTCAAATACCTCTAAAATATCGCTTTGTCCTTGGTGAACACTAATTGTTCTATCTATCTATACATAGATATAGATATATAGTTTATCGTCAAGTTGGTTTCCATATAACTAACACCCAGTGCTCTTCCCCACAAGTGCCCTCCTCCATGACCATCACCCCCCTTCCCCACTCCCCCCCCCCCTTCAGCCATCAGTTCATTTTCAGTATTCAAGAGTCTCTTATGATTTGCCTCCCTCCCTCTCCCTTACTCTTTTTCCTCCTTCCCCTCCCCATGGTCCTCTGTTAGGTTTCTCCTGTTAGACCTATGAGTGAAAACATATAGTATCTGTCCTTCTCTGAGTGACTTATTGCTCCTAATTTTGTTTTACCTTTCTGGTGGTGCCACAGTGTCTTTTTTTTTAAATGGCATCTTGTCTCATTCCTAAATCATTCAGTCACTTTATACCACTCCTGTTGTTTGTGATTTCTACTGTATTTGTATTTTGTACAGCCTCAGTCAGTCTTTTGTTGGGTCATTTATGTTTCTTGCCTTACCTTTTGTCTTAATTTTTGATAATGTTTCTACTGATGTGAGGAATGGGTCCCTCAACTTCTCCACATGCTCTGTGTCCTTGCCGTTACCAAAAACGTCATCACTACATCATCTCACCCTTAGCTGATTAACACTGGTGATCCAGCAGGGTGGAGGGGTATTATTTGCACATGTCATCAAGATGGCTACGACCGTGAGCCCCAACTGGATTCTGAGCCCCAACTGGAAAAAGAGGTGTTCTGTTTCAAGACACTGTAATTCTGCCTCCCATTCTGATCACTGCGGCTCATCATCCCAGCTCACCTCTCCCGATTCCCAACACCTAAAATTCTGCCACTCCACCCTCTTTGATGCCACCGCCTTTTCACTGTGTCTCATCCCCATTCATGCCCTCATTTCCTTGTGGACTGGGCTATACCCCATGGGCTATCATTATGCTCTCTCTCTTGCATATATTTTTAACACCTTTCCTCTATTTTCCTTCATCACCCTCCTAGTAAAAAAGCAACCCTAGGTAAACCCAATTCTGACTGCCCAGATACTCTATGCTCTGCCTGTGTGGCTGGACACAGCTGTGAATAAAAAACGCACCTGTGTACTCGAGTCTCACGTTTAACTCATAACCTCAAACCACAAGTGGGCCTTCCATGGCTTGGTAAGCCAGCGCCACTGCCCTCCTCCCTTGCTTTCCCCTCTCACGGATGACCGCTTCATTTCCTTCTCCCCAAACTGGCTGCCTGCCCCGACTGCCATCACATGCAGTCCGCGGTCTTGCTTTCTGCTCCAGGACAGAAGACCTTGCACGAGACGTCGCTGCCAGTTGCTAGTTTTTAAAGGAGCGAAAACTCTTTACTCAGGACATTCCAAAATTATTAAATCCAGTCGAAGAAAGCATTTACATCTCGATGTGATGTTTTCAAAGATCAAAAATAACACACACTTGTCATTACCAAGAAATGGAGTGCCTGGGACCTTCCGGGCTTTAGCATTGAGCATTCTATGTCCTGCGAAACCTCCCGTTCCCAGGCAAACTGGGACAGTTTGTCACCTTAGCAGGAGGCAAAACACTGTATAGGGAAATACGGTAAAAATGATTTTACCTGGCCGCCTTCCCACAGCACTATGCTTACGCCAATATACCCAAACATACACTCGATAAATAACACGTGGTTTGCTGTCTTTTGCTTCTACTGCAATTGCCTACATTTCTCTGTAACTAACATTTCTCTTCAAGTCCCTTTTTTTCCCCCAATTGAAAAAAAGGAGGTAAGTGTCCCTTTAAAGAACACCGAGAGAACAAAACTGAATGTTGTATTTCAACATAGCTGGGTCTGGCCAGCTGAGGCTGATAAACAACCAGGATTCCAGGATACCAGACCCGTGGGCCCAACTAAAGACCCTTTTCTGACCGAGCAACAATGGGAATGTTTAATCAGATGTGTAATGGCTCCAGAGAGTCATTTAGTATTATCTAGAGTTTAGTTTTTAATCCTGATTGCTATATCCACCATGAATTCCACCTTTGTAATGCTTAGAAAGTCCTGACTTTCTCCTTCTGAGAGCCACTCGGTAAATTTTATTCACTATGGAGTGTCCCATTGGTTGACAAAGTAACTTTTTATTTTTTGTTTATTTTAGGTTTCTGTAGTCTTTGTTTTAAAAAATTCGTATCTAAATATCTAACAGTATAGAATGGATATTCATACACATACACATATATACAAGCATGCATTATTTTATATGCATAAATGTCATACTTCTTTTGTTATGAAAGCCTCTTTTTGTCTTATTCCTTGCCTCTTCCCAGTAAGTTGTTGCTTACATTTCCTGTGTTAACCTGTGAAAAAATATTCTCTAATGTTCTCAATGCTCATAATATGTATATAAAACTTCCATAATCGTGTATGATGAAAGGTGGATTTTGGTTGCATTTCTTCAATAAAAAATGGTATCATATTAAATTTAGGGTAAGAAAGCTTTCAGGAATGGCTCCTAATGATCCCTCTTGCTGGTAATCATACTCTTGGTTAATCCCTTGCCCTTGAATGTGGCCTGGAGCAGGAGCTTTGCCTCTAATGAATACAGCAAACATGATGGCATATCAATTCCAAGATTAAGTCATAAAAGATTAACTTCTATCTCACTAGCACTCGCCCTTGCTTGCTCACTTAGGGGAAACCAGGTGATATGTTTTAAGCTGCCTTTTGAAGAAGTTCAGGGGCGCCTGGGTGGCTCAGTCGGTTAAGTGTCTGGCTTCAGCTCAGGTCATGATCTCATGGTTTGTGGGTTCAAGCCCTGTGTCAGGCTCTGTGCTGACAGCTCAGAGCCTGGAGCCTGCTTTGGATTCTGTATGTCCCTCTCTTTCTGACCCTCCCCTGCTCACGCTATTTCTCTGCCTCTCAAAAATAAATTAAAAAAAAAACATAAAAATGAAGAGGTCCAAATGGCGAGGAATTGAGGGTGACTTTTGGTAACAGTGGGGAATTGAGATTCTTTGTCCAACTGCCTGCAAAGAACTGAATTTTGCCAATAAGTACCGAGTGGGCTTAGAAGCAGATCCTGCTCCTGTTGAGCTTTCAGATAACTGCGACCCTGACCAACACCTTAACTTCAGCCCTGTGAGAGGCCCTGGGCAGAGGACCCTGTTATGACATGCATGTCTGGATCTCTGGAGGAAGGAAAATCTAAGACAATAGTTGTGCTGTAAACCACTAAGTTTTGGGGTAATTTGCTATGTAGCAATAGATTATTCAACATATTCCCCTAAACATTACTTTTCTCATCTAATCAGACACTATGGAAGTCTGTCAAATTAACTGATAGCAATTTTATTAATTTTTTGTAATGGCAGCATAATATTACGTGCTGGGAATTTGTCATAATTTATTCAAATATTTCTTTGTGGATAGTCATTAATTTGCCACTATATTTCTGGCATTATAGAAGTTTTAGATAAATGTTTTAAAAGTATTATTGTAGGCTTATTATGTTCTATATTTCAGATATTCATTTAAAATTGGGAAAAACATACATATAAGAAAAAATACTAAGTGAGTCACTTCTTCATATTGTATAAAGAAATCTAAATCAAATCATTATAAAGTAAATTTATAACAAAATGCATTGTCAGAATTATATGGAAAATACTGAATTTTCTCTCCTCCCTCCCTGAGGGAACTAGGGTTTGTCTAGTAACTATGTAACTGTGTAACTATGCTCTTCTCTATACTTTTGAAGGTCTTTAACTCATTTGGATATGTGTATAGTTATTTGCAGAAACTATAAATTATATTGTATTGCATATATCATTCTGCAAGATACTTAATCAAGTAGTATTTGAAAATATAATTTTAATACTGCCTTTTACAGTGTTTCATGATTGATAATTAAGTTTAAAGAACAGAGAATGATGCTTTTTTCGTTTTTTGTTGTTTTCATATTGATACTGAGTTATTTATCTATTTTTGTTCTGTGGAACCAATATTGTTTTAACTTTCCAACAATGCACTAGCTTCCATTCTAATGAAATGATGTTAGTAGCTAAGCTGGCAAACAAACTTCCTCCCATTTAAAGTTTCCCCAAGTACATTTCACCCAAGGAAACATTTTAAAACCATGTGAAGTTGAAATCTTGCCTGCAAACATTTCTACTGACAATCATTTTCGTAGTTTAAGTAAAGGCTAGATATGTTTTTTTAACACTCAATGTCCTAATGCCTTTAAAACAAAACTTTTCAGCCTCAAAAGCAAAAGCACATTTTAGAAATGCCTGTGAGGAGAGTAAACATTTCAGCCAAAAACACATTTGGACTGCTAAATTCCCCTGGTGAACCAAATGTTTTGCTTCACAAATGGTTTTTAGATTTGCCTTGACTCAACTCTATTCCTTCTTAAACAATACGGTGAGGATTTCATAAATTAAAAGCCCTTTCTTCCTGGAATATCTGTGCAATTTAGATTCAGTTCATCAGATATTTACAGAACATCTTCCTTGTGACAAATACTGTTTCAATGATAAATACTACACAGTTCCTGCCTTTAAGGAACATGGAATCCAGTGGAAGAGGGAAAAAAATCATGCAATTAATTCAGTAAAACACGTGAGAGTCATTAATTAAGAAATCAATCAATGAATTCTTCTTTCTAGAAAGCCTTGCATGGATCAGGCATTATCTTAACTACGATTATGTCTGGCCTGTCAAAATTATGAAGGAACCTGCAAAAAGGCAAAAAGGTGGGGGCCCTACCTCTGCAGATAGAGGAGACCAGGATAACCTTTCTGAGAGATGACACATGAGCCAGGACTTAAAGAAAAGAAAATAGACATTGTACAGGCAAAAAGCAAAGCAAAACAAGACAAAACAACCAAACTACATTATCAACAAACATGTGAAGTCAAGAAAAGCATTGTGTGTTGGAGAAATACTGTAATGCATGTCAGCAATGGGCATGGCAGAGATGGAAGAGAGCTGGGAGAAGCAGCAAAGACCAGGTCATGAAGGAGCCTGCCCCTTCTAGGACACTCAGAAGTCAAGAGGTCACGTTTTATCTTACGCATATTCCAAGATTCGTGCTGGAGCCCAGCTGCTTACTAACTCAGTGATAACAAATTTAAGCTTTTTGCTGCCTTCATAACCCTTAATAAGGTATATCTGATAAATCTTCAGTGGACTGGAAAAAGAATGTTCAGCAAATTATATGCAGTAATTTTGGTGGTTAGACACAATATGACTCACTGTCACATAAAAAGTTAAGACTAAAGTGAATCAAGCTCACACTCAACAGTCTGGTTTCCCCTATAACATGAAGTTGTGGCAGGGACATTATATGCCATTTTAATAGTGTCAGAATTTTCCATGATGTTTGGTTTAGCTTGATGAGTAAGGAATTTGTCTAATGATTCTAAAGCGGTTTATGTTGTGATGGTGTGGTTAAAGTGATACTGACTTTCAAAAACTTCTACAGAGATATTAAAATTTAAAAACATTGTAAGGCGAGTCAAAAGAGTTTACTTCAGTTTTGGGGTCAATATTATGATGGGAATGCTCATTTCAGTCAGGTCTTCACTGTTAAAAGACTCACAGAAATTTGGAAATATCATAGAAGCCTTCTGGTTCTTACTTTCTATAAAACTGTGTGGATTAGATAAAAATCTTTTAGTCTCTTCCAGTTATAAAATTATGTAAATCAAAGTTATCTACTTCTTGGTAAACTTGTCTCACTTCTGAGTGACAGGAATATGTAGTAGCTGAGTTACTGGAAGAGTTGCCCATTATCAAAACATACTAATTTATTAAGTACCTACAGTACTCAAGTGCTATGAGTATATGGTGGCGGTGGTCATCTGTGCTAGCAATCAAATCTTTCTACCTCTCTGACCTCATGGGTGCTGAGAATCACTGTGCTTCTTGGTCCATTTGTAGTCGTACAGGACCCATCTGTAGTTGGATAGGGCCATGTACCTACTTCTGGCTAAAGAGGTGTCAGTGAAACTGACATATGTCATTTTTGGGTCATAGTTATTGCCAGTTGAGATCCTCAAATGCTCTTTTCCTTCTAGTATGAAGACTGCCAATGTTCCAGATATCAGCTCTTCCATCAGCCTGAGGAAAAGGAAAGATTTGATTTTCAGAGTTATCATATTTATTTTTCAAATGTCTGTTTTCAATAACAACAATAACAACAACAACACAAGCCATACAAAGAAACCAGAGTGGTCCACTCTAAGAAACCAAATAAATTGACAGAAACCATCCCTGAAGGAGTCCAGAAGTTGAACTTAATAAGCAAGGATTTTAAAACAACTATCTTTAAATTTTTAATGTTTATTCATTTTTGAGAGAAAGAGAGAGAGATATATTGAGCATGAGTGGGGAGGTACAGAGAGAGGAGACAGAATCCAAAGCAGGCTCCAAGCTCTGAGCTGTCAGCACAGAAACTGACATGTGGTTCAGTTTGAACCCAGGAAGTGTGAGATCAATGACCTGAGCTGACGTCAGCTGCTTAACTAACTGAGCCCCCCCAGGAACCCCTAAAACAACTATCTTAAATATACTCAAAAGCCTAACAGAAACCAGGGACAAAGAACTAACAGTAATCAGGGAAATGGTGTGTGAACAAAATGAGATATCAGTACAGAGGTACAAATTATAAAAAGGAACCAAACAAACTCTGGATCTGAAAATGATAACAATTGAATGAAAAATGCACTAATGAATTGCAACAGCATATTTGAGCAGGCTGCAAAAAGAATCTGTGAACTTGAAGATAGGACAACTGAAATTATCAAAGCAAAGAAGCCGAAAGAATAAAGAAAACTAAACAGAGCCTAGGGGATCTGGGGAATACCATTAAGCTGTCCAACATATGCATAATGAGAGTACAGGAGAAGAGAAATAGAATGTTTAAAGAAGTAATGACTGATACCTCCCCCAGATAGGATGAAATACACAAATCTACACATTTAAGAAGCTCAATGAGCTATAAATAGAATAGACTCAAACAGACCCACTCAAAGATACATTATAACAAATTGTCAAAGATTAAAATACCTATCTATCTCTCTATCATCTATCCATCTGTACACACACACACACACACACACACACACACACACACACGAATACTATTCAGCCATAAGAAAGAAGTTCTAATACATGCTACAATGCAGATAAACTTTCAAACACTCTATGTTAAGTGAAATGATCCAACCCCTAAGAACAAACATTCTAAATTCACAATATTTAGGATAGGTAAATTTATAAAGACAGAAAGTAGATTAGAAGTTATCAGGGGCTGGTGGAGAGTAAATGTGAAGTTATTGCTTAATGGATACAGACTCTCTGTTTAGAATGATGAAAAGGTCTGGAAACAGAGAAGGATGACTGTTGCACAACATTGTAAATATAATTAATGCCATTTAATTGTATATTTAAAAGTGATTAAAATGGAAAATTAATGTTATATTTATTTTACTACAATAAAAAATAAAAAGATTGCCTTCCTGGATTGGGTTATCATTGCAATTATTAATATATATTTCATCACTATATATACATATCTTCATATATTATGCATATATTAATAATTAAATATAAAAAGACTATTAGAAGTGTATCCTTTAATGAAATGGATGGAAGTTTCCTTCCCTTCCCTTCCCTTCCCTTCCCTTGCCTTCCCTTCCCTTCCCTTCCCTTCCCTTCCCTTCCCTTTCCTTCCCTTTTGAAAGAATGTGAGCAGAGGAGGGGGCAGAGGGAGAGAGAGAACCTTAAGCAGGCTTCATGGCGAGAGTTGAGCCTGATGCAGGGCTCAGTCCCACGACCCTGGGATCATGACCTGAGCTGAAATCAAGGGTGGGATGCTCAACTGACTGAGCCCAGATGCCCCAGAAGTTAATTAAAAAAAACATGCATCTATGAATAAATATTATTTTTTTACTAGAATGAGATAAAATTCAGGATCAACTTTATAACTCTTTTACCTTTTTGTGTTAGGGTGCTGAAAAATATTGTTGGTGTAAATTTTACAAATAAGAATGGGAGAAGTTTTATTAACAGCAACCTCACACAATTCCTTCATTGCTGGTGTTGAAAGTAATGAGAGCCACACAGGCCATCACTGCTCAACCTAAAAGCCATGTTTGGAATGGTCCCTGGAATATTTTCTCTCAAGCACGAGGTATGGAAATAAGATTAGGCATGATTGAGGATTGCTTCATCTTCTTTTTGGAAAGGCAGATAGGTGATTGTGAACGAGAGAACAGCTTTTGTGAAACCAGAATCAATTTAACACCTGAAACTTATTCCCTTGGAAAGTCTTTGTCTATCTCCACAATCACTGGTACTTTCATACTTTCGTTTTATTGGAAAGATCATGAGGCCAAGGTCCAGGGACGTGCCACCATGCTAACCTCTAGTACTAGGAAGAAGAAAAGATAAAGAATTGGGTGTGTTTCCAAAAAAAATTAACTGCTTCAATGCTATCTCCATTGGTGTACATAAACTAAATTTCACTGATGTTCTAATACAAAGTTTCAGGAAGCTTTAGCAAATAAAATGAAAAACAGAGAAACAATAGTTAGAGGTTATCTTAAGAAACCTTTTGTGTAAATTAGTGCCTGTTTCACCACACCATGTATGTAATTTAGCACCCTTTCCTGGACTGTTTTTTTTGTTGTTGTTGTTTGTTTGTTTGGTGAATTGGTCCTTATGAGTTCATTCCAAGTAGGTTATTTATGGGTTATTTCACTCTGAACTAAACGCTTCTCAGGAAGGCAAAGAATACCAATTAAGGAAGGCTGAGGTCTGTGTAGAAAGCAAAGGCAGGTTTTTTCTTCAATTTTACAAAATTTTTTATTTAAGCTCTTTCAAAACTTCACAGAGGAAACACTACTCTGCAAACAGTAGGAAAAGAACAGAGAAATACTTCTCATGCTTCCTTTGATCATCAGGAAACCATAAGTTTATAAAATACTTTTGACAATAAATAAGAATACTTTGTCAATAAAAAAAGTTAAACAAATATGTTCATATAAATTCTTACATGCAGTTTGACCAACATTAGGTACATTTAGGCTTTGTCTATGTTAAACAAAGACCTGAAGAAAAGTTCAATGATTTGAATTGGAAGTCTCATGCTTAGAGTTTCTTTGATTCCATTTGAGTCTTTCATGATTCATGCTCCATGGCAGTCAGAGAGATCTTGTAAAAGTATAGATTAGCTCCTTTGATTTATCTTATTTTGAAAAATCTTTTGGTGGCTTCTCTTCATACTAGAATAGATTACAAACTTCTCTCAATGATCTTGAAGGCTCCTGCCAGTCACATTGCCCTTGTCTCAGAGCCCCTGAGTACATTTGGACCTACGGACTCCAGTTGCTGTGATTTCTGTGTGTTCCCTAAACATGCTGAGTTTACTCCCATCTAGGGCCTTTGCACATGTGTTCCTTCTGCCCGGAGTGTTCTTTCTCCAGATCTTTGCCAGTCTGGTGGCTTTTCATCCTTCAGGTCCCAGTTCAAAGGTCGCCTCTCAGACTCCTTTCCCAAATTGTCTTCCTGTTCCCTCACTACTCTACCCTGTTGCACATTGGAAAGAAGTTGATTTGGGCACCTGGGTGGCTCGGTTGGTTGAGCGTCGGCTCAGGTCATGACTTCACGGTTGGTGCGTTCAATCAAGCCCCGCATCAGGCTTTGTGCTGATGGCATGGAGCCTGCTTGGGATCCTGTCTCCCTCTCTCTCTGCCCCTCCCTTACTTTCTCTCTCTCTCTCTCTCTTGTTCTTTCTCTCAAAAGTAAATAGATAAACATGAAAAATAAAAAAAAAGTTGTCTTCATAACACTCATCATGAGAAGTTTTCTTGTTTAATTATTAGTCTACTTATTTATTATTTCTTTCCTTCCCCTGTGTTGTAACTTCATCAAAGAAAACCAGTTTTGTTCACTGTTATATTCTCATTTCTAGAACAGCATAGATGCATAATACACATTAGTTCATAACTGACTAAATATATCATCTACTTTACTTTTCAACTAGATTATTTCCTGCCAAATTCACTCAAGGATATTTTTTTCCCTTTGCATTGTGCAGTTTGTTTTAATTCTTAAAAAAATGTTGATTGCCATGCACACGGTGAAATTGACTTGAATGAAAAATTTGGCTGATTGGTCTGCCACTAGAGTAAATATCAACTGGCAAATAGCTGATGGCAAAAACTGGAATCTACAAGTTCACTCACACTTCTGGAACTGAAATGAGAAAGTGAACTGAAAAAAAAACCTTTGTCTTTTATGATCTGGATTTTTATTCTTTATATATCTGTCAGCTGATCTGAAAGTCCTAGTAAATAAGTTCCTTTTTTTTCTTTTTTAAAATAACATCCTGTTTGTATTATGTCCCATAATAATGTCCTGGAATTTCCACTGGGGAGGAACAGAACTGGAGGCAAGGTCCTGAACTGGGAGCACATGAAAAGTAGCATCTCCTTCCTTGTCTTTGCTTACTTAGAATTACATACAGCAAAGTTTGGGATTTCAGCTCTGGGCTAGGTTTGTTTATGTCCTTTTGGCTACAATCAAATTGGAGAGTTTTTCCACTGACAAGAGCAATCTCTCAAGAACCACGTCATAGTGCTCTGATGTTTATCATTTGTGCCAGTAACAAACATTTTTCAGTCATTGGCTGTGATGGCTAATTTTAAGTGTCAAGTTTACTGGACTAAGAGATGCCCAAATAGTGGGTAAAACATCATTTTGGGTATGTCTGTGAGGTTGTCTCCAGGAGAGATTAGCATTTGAATTAGCAGACTGGGTAAAGATCATTGTTACCAACTCAGGTGGGCATCTTCCCATCCCCTGACAGTCTGAATAGAAAAAAAAGGGCAAGGCAGCTCTGCTTGAGCTGAGATGTCCATCTTACTTGCCCTCAGATATTGGTGCTCTTGGTCCTTGGGCTTTCTGATTCAGATCAGAACTTCTATCATCAGCCCCCTGATTCTCATGCCATTGGACTTGGACTGAATTATACTACTGGCTTATCTGGTCTTCTGGTTTGCAGATGGGAGACCATTGATATTCTTGGCCTCCATAACCATGTGATCCAATTCCCATCATAAATTTCTTCTTCTATAACTAGAATCCTCTGGAGAATTCTGGTTAATACACTGGTTAAAACTAAGCTCTAGCAAAATTTCATTTGAAACCAAGAGTTATAAAACCCAAGGTTTTAAGGCAACTATTTAACAAAACCAATTTAATCACTGTTCATTCTAAAATTATTAAAAATTTTTCTTTTTAATTTTTTAAAAAAGTTTTAAAATTTATTTTGAGAGAAAGTGCACATGTGAGCATGAGCCAAAAAACGGACAGAGAAAGAGGAGAAAGACAATTCCAAGCAGGCTACGTGTGCTGTCAGAGCAAAGCCCCATGTGGGACTCGAACCCACAAACCGTGAGACTATGACCTGAGCTGCAGTAAGACGCTGACCCTATTGTGCCACCCAGGTGCCCCTTTTATTCTCCTTTAATCCAAAGTAATTAGCCCTAAATTCTTAACCAACAAGACCTTTACATTTCAGATGGAACAAAAGTCCAGTAATCCAAGGATGCTTGCTCCTTAATAATCTCTAAACAAAAAGAGCCAGTACTCAAAAATTTAAGTTAGTTACAATTTTTATTGGCTTTTGTTAAATTTAAAGAAAGCTCTGACCCTGTCTAATAGGCTGATAATCCAGTGATGGATGCACGGCTGGAAATATTCCTATGGACCTTATCCTTCTCATACTTTAGTTACCTTTTTGTCTCATTGTTCTTAAAGTGTACTTGATTATGCGTCTTTGAGCTACAGCCACTGAGTCAATTACCCCCCACGGCCCTCCTAATCTTTTTTCCCCCTTCTTAATACTAAAATGGGTGCTCCTTGAAGGATAATTCCATGTCTATGTCATTATGTTTGCCTGGTGCTGGGGTAACAGACACATTCCATCTCTTGTGTCAGCTGCAAATAGATTGCTGGTGACTTCCTGGAGAAGCAACCTGAGGCCATGTCTGACATCACTGGGAAAAACTTGTGTCTGATTAGCAATGTCTGCTGTGCTTGTGCAAGGAAACGAGAACTTTGCCATCTCTGTCCTTGTGCTTAAGGAGGTGCCTGTCATTGACTGGCATATGATAAGTGTTTGCTAGCTAGATGAATAAAGTGTAATTTTATTTGGACAGTCCTTCTATGTAGAAGAAAATCCTGAAATTCTTTTCATCTTAACCTTTGAAATTTCCTCTCTGACACATTAAACTCAGTCAGTCCAGAAACTATTTCTTGGATTGGTCAGTTAAAAGAAATGATTTTTTTTTTTTGCCTAATGCAAACTGAACTTCTGAAGTTGTCAATTTCTACCATTTATTTCCCACCCAAATTATGTGTATGTCTTTAAACACTATTTGTATATCCCTATATATCTGGGGTAGTAATATCTGTGATCTAGCCATTCTAATTTTGTCATGCCTACAGCTATGATTGATTATGGGCTAAATGACAAAGTGGGCTAAGCATGCTCTCTCGGGTTCGAAGCTTAACTCTAAGGCCTATTTTCTTCCACATGGTCCTTTCCATAGTATAAAAACCTGCTTTCAGGAAAGGGTTTGCTGTTACAGGATGCAATACTTTTAAGAAAATATATTAACCTTTATAGGCACATTTAAAAGTGACTTATCTAAGGGGCACCTGGGTGGCTCAGTTGGTTAAGCGTCTGACATTGGCTCAAGTTATGATCTCGTGTTTGTGGGTTTGAACCCTGAGTCAGGCTCTGTGCTGATGGCTCAGAGCCTGAGCCTGCTTTGGATTCTGTGTCTCCCTCTCTCTCTGCCCCTTCCCTGCTCACAGTCTGTCTCTCTCTGTCTCTTAAAAAATAGAATAAGAAACATTAAAAAAATAAAATTCTTTTTCTAATTCTAGAGTAAAAGTCTATTTTACATTTAAAACCATGTTGAACGAGCCGCAAAATAATTTTTCAACATTTGACACTGGCTTTCGGAAGTTTGTGCCCATTCTTCATTTGCATACATTCTTTACAACTTCCCATTTTATACTCTATAATCTTTCATGATAATGATAATATTTAAACAATCATTTCTGTAAGGACCTAATAAAGCATTTAAAGAACAGCAAGCAAACAAACAAATAAAACATCAAGAAAACAACAAAAATCGTGATATAAATGCCTGATGACGATTTAAATATGATGTTCTTTCTGTTAATTAAAATCCTACATCCTTAATCAAAATATGAAGAAATTTGAGTATTTCTTCTACCTTATGCTTGCCCAAAATTTAACCAATAAAATCTACTTCATGAGCTGTAGTACGATTATAAGGAGAAATTTCAGGTTAATACCAATACACTAGGATGGATACTATGAAAATAATTGTTATTATTACATTGGTGCTAGCCCTTGCTTGTATCTCAAACATGCTTTCCTTTACTACTATGCCTGTGAAAATGTCACTTGTTACTATATTAAACTTGAATATTTGTAGTAAGGGGAGAATTAACATGAAATTCTTCAACAAATTAGCATCGGTTTTTTCCAACCAAGTGTTTTATAAGGACTGAGGACAAGCAGCAAAAGTGATTGGTTTGAATTTCATATGGTTTTTCTAACTGCATTATTTCTTTGTGTTTGTGTGTATGCACATAAAAGTGGTATACTTTTCAAGCAGAAAAAATGTTTTTTTAATGTTTTATTTATTTTTGATACAGAGAGAGACAGAGCATGAGAGGGGGAGGGGCAGAGAGAGAGGGAAACACAGAATTGGAAGCAGGCTCCAGGCTCTGAGCTAACTGTTAGCACAGAGCCCGATGCAGGGCTTGAACCCACGGACGTGAGATCATGACCTGAGCTGACGTTGGAGGCTTAGCCAACTGAGCCACCCAGGTGCCCCCCCAAATGTTTAAAAAAATATGGTTAAAAGGAAACAAAACAAAATCTTTGAACAGTCCCAAACCAAAAGGGTCCTTTGAGTAATTGAGAATTAACTCTATAAAAACTCATAAGAGGCATATACCATTAACCACTTTTATTTTCCCAGTTTATTTATAAGTTTGAGGAAAGCTGCTAGAAGGAAGAAAAAAATATTCATAACTTCATTGTGCTTTATATAGCAGTATGCATACAATGATATTTGGTTAAGTATTACCAAAGAAATATAGCAACCCGTCCACCAAATTTTTGTTGATTTTTATCATATAAATTTGTCAGTGGGCATGGCTCCCTAGCTGAGAGCTGGGTTTCCCATCCTCCTGTGCCAACTAGAAGGGTCCATGAGACAATTCCCCACAATAGAAGGTGAGTTGAAATGATTATGTCACATTAGAGTCAAAGTGGTAAAGAAGGGGGTGTGTTTGCTCCATACTCTCTCTCTTTCTCAGGACTCTGGTTTCAGATTCTGAGGCTCTGTGGGTATGGAGCCATGAAGACAAAAGTTGCTAGAGCTTGAGACACCCCTAGATTCATTCATGGAATGGTCATGAAGAAATACATTTGGGGTTTATTTGTTACAGTGGCTAAGAATCACCTGATGCATAACAACACTCATTTTTCATTCATATACCCTGGAATCTGCCTAGTCCCTGGGAAAATTTGCATCACTTTCAATATCAAGCCCAGTTTATGACTCCACTATTAATTTTAACGTTTATCCTTATTTCAAATGTCAACTTTTGACACCTTCATTTATCTAAACTCTGACACCTTAAGTATAAGAGGTTTTGACATAACACACGTTAACAAATTTGGTGGAATATTAGCTATGTTGGCATTTTTAAGACATGTTACCTTTTGGCACAACAAGGCTGAAGCAAGACCACAACTGTGTACTATTTTTGCGGAGTCTTTCTTCAGATTGTTGCTTGGAGTGATTACATATTTGTTATTTTGGTACGTAACTGCTCTGGGGCCTATCTGGACAGAGTCAGCAGCCTGTCGTTTGAGTTAGAAAAGTTACTGTCTTTTGCTTTTCCAGATAGTCTCTGTACTAGGAAAACCATGCTATTTATAAAACATTCCTGAATGAAAATGGAACAAAACAAAACAAATCAAAACAAAGCATCCAAAACAGAAGTTTTTGTTTGGATGGTGAAAAGGCCTAAAAATCAAAGAGTACATTACTTCAAATTGGTGTCTTTCAACAATAATTTCACGAAGTTGTTGTTCAGAGCATTTTATGTCATATTTTCAAACATATTTTCTTCTTTATAATGGTAAAATAACAGTCATTTGGTCTGTTTCAAATCCGAGTTGTTTTGTGCACCAACACAATTGTCCATCACTGGACCTGTTATGAGAGAGGCCCAGAATGATAAGTTTACTTTATTTCAAACACTTTGTACCTTTGTAAAACTGCAAATAAAAATCCATCTTCCAAATCTGCTCTGACAACCTCCACAAGAAATTGAAATTCTCAATTTAAAAAAAATGTCAAATTATACACTGTATAGAATGAAAAGATTTTAAATATTTTCATCTTCTTATATGTGGGAAGTCTAAACCATTTTGATCAAAAACAGAATCTGTATCTAGAAAATAACATTAATTCTGGGGTCTGCATTAAGTATTATGATGATCATCACTACTTTACAGCATAAATTATAATGTGCAGTGAGAGAAGGGAAAGTATGAATCCAGGTTTGAGTTTCAGTCCTGCCACTTAATAGCGTCATGATTTGGGGAACATTAGCTAAACTTTCCAATTCAATTTTCTAACCTATAAGTTGATGGATTAGAATAATGCATATAAATAATGTCTGGCACATATCAGATACTCAATCATGACTGCTATTAACTCTTAAACATGTAAGTCTTGTCATGTGAAAGATGTTTGAATTCCACAAATTTGATATTTTTTTTCATAGGGTTTAGAATCAAATATTGGGATAGTGTTAGGAGTACGTTTTTATCAGCCAGCTCTTGCCCCAAACATTCTGTGTAACAAATTATCTCAAAATGCAGTGACTGAGAACAGGAATTTATTGTCATGCTCTAAGGTCTGTGGGTTAACTGGTAGATCTGATGTGGGAGAGGTTCATCTGTGCAGACCTGATTTAGGTGGCAAGGTCATCTGAGTTCAGCTCCAGGCCTGTATTAAATCCAAGTTGGCTCAACATGTCTTTCACGTAGGGTCCAACTGGAAGAAGGAGCAGTTACCTGGAGCGAGCTCTTCTTTGTTGTTGGGTCACTGGGCACAGGGTGCCGGGAAACCATTCAAGCTCATCTGCTAATATTCATTGTAAAGCAGGTGACGAGGTTAAATGTCAACTAGTGAAGTGGGAAAGTGAAGTCACTATAGGTCAGAAGGGAAACAGGTATTTGTAGAACACTCAAAGTATCATCGGATTTCAGAGTATAGGGCAAAGAGGAAAGAATACAAAAAAAAAACCTATTTAGGTCATCAGAATAGAAAAATCAAACAGAGGGTGTTGCTAGACTTTAGTTACAGTTCAGAATAAATAGAATATGATGAGGAAGAGAAGGAAAATAAGGAGAAAAAGGGGCAAGCAGTTATTAGGACTGAAGGGCCATAGCACTAAGAAGAGATCTATTTTCAGTAGAAATTATTTTAAAAGCAGCAGTTATGAACATCATGCACATGGATTTGTTTGAGTATCTGTCTTTAATTATTTGGTATATTTCTATGAGTGGAATTTCTTGGTTGTATGGTAATTCTATGTTTAACTCATAGCCAAAAGGTAGAAACAATCCAAATATCCATCAATAGATGATGAATACATTTAAAATTTTTGATGTTTCCATACAATAGAATATTATTTGACCATAAAAAAGAATAAAGTACTGCTACGTGCTATAACATGGATGAAGTTTAATAAGCATTATGCTAAATGAAGGAAGTCAACCACAAGAGACCAAATATTATAGGATTCCACTTACATAAAGTGTACAGAATAGGCAAATCTAAAAAAATAAAAAAAAAAAAAGCAGCAGTTAGTTTCAAAAAATAGCAAGCGTATTTAGCTTCGTCACAAATCAAGACCGGCAGACTGTAGTTATTAACAAGGACTTACGTATGTACAATATTCAGATTTACCTGAGCACAAGCTAGTTACTCTTACATCATCTCTGAGAAAGATGTATTATTCATGCAATAAAATATAGGGTGAACTGAAGTCAGGAGATGATTCTTTTACATGAAATAAACTGTTTCCACATAATGCTAAAACCATTTTGGCAAGGTCTATATTTATGAAAAAATGCACTTATCTCTAATGACTCCATTAATTAAAAAAGATCTATCAGAATACTCATTCTTTAATAAATTATTAGCTTTAGTTTCATTACTGTGTATGCTGAAAAGTGTATTTTAAAAAACATTACCTTAAAATATTTATTAATTTAGATTTTTCGTAAGCTCAGATTGATTCTTCTAAAAAGACTTGATGAATATGATTTTTAAAGGAAAGATTACAATTAATTTTCATTTAAGTGTTCAATCGACAAATTGTCTAGATGCTGAAGATACAAAAATGAAATAAAAACAAGAATTTCTGCCCTGAAGACACTCGGAAGAAACATATAGTATGTAATTTTATACATTATGTTAGGCACTGTGATTGGGGAACACACAAAATAATTTGCAGTCCCTGGGGAGTGAGGTAATCGTCACTGTGGTGGTGTTTGGGGTGACTTGGGAGGACAAGCAGAAGTCGGTTAGGTAAAGTTTAGTAAGCGGCATTCAGATAGAAGGAACAATGTGGGGTGTGCCTGGGTGGCTCAGTCGGTTAAGCCTCCAACTTCGGCTCAGGTCATGATCTCATAGTTTGTGGGTTCAAGCCCCACGTTGGGCTCTGTGCTAGCAGCTCAGGGCCTGGAGCCTGCTTCAGATTCTGTGTTCCTCTCTCCCTGCCCCTCCCCCACTCATGCTCTGTTTCTCTTTGTATCAAAAATAAATAAAACATTAAAACAATTTTTTCAAAAAAGAACAATGTAGAAGTGCACAGAAGCACGACAGATGATAGAAATTGTGGGAAATGAGTCATTTGACATGACTGGAGTATCCCTCTTGCAGGGAAGTGGTAGGAGGCATGGTTGGAAGCACAGTATAGAGTCAGAATCAACATACAAATTAGGTTGTCTGCTCTTATAGACTTTCATACACTCGTAGCTGCCCCATGATGACCAATCATTTGTCGGCCCATAGAAGTTTTTGAAAACTGTTTCTGTTGGAAGCCTGAATTAAGAACACATGTAAGGAATCTTGGGGGCAGCCATCTGCTTTCATAAGCGTGGAAAATCTGCTGAGAAAGTCTTCAGAGAGAGAGTGATAGAGAAGCTAGGACAAAAGCCAATGTGGGTCTAGGAAAAAAGAAAATAAAAAGTGAAAACAAGAGAAAGCAGCTCCTCTGGATCATGATACTTTCCAGATCCTCATTCTGGAAGCCTGTGAAGCCAGTAGCCCTTTTGGTCTTGAACCCTTGGAGAGTCCCCTTTGGTTTAAGTTAGTTCCCTTTTAGTTACATTCAACCAAACCCTCTTCCTAAGTCAATTTCAAACTTTGGCCTTTGACAGGTAAGTATTAGGAAAATATTTAAATGTTATAATTGTATTCATAATACAATAACAATGATAATACCTCATACTCGCTATGTGTTACTGATAACAAGGTGCATGTAAGCGTATTTTACAGGTATCAACTCATTAAATCTTCCAAAGAATCTGAGGTCAGGTATTATTATTAAACCCAATATATATGAGTAAACTAAATTAAAACAGGATGTAAATCATTCTTACCTAAGGTTGATGTGCCAGTTAACAGTAAAGCCTCTTAGAAAGACTAACACATTGGCTTGGGGACTGAAGCAATTCAGAATAGCCAGTCAGTTGGTTGCTGTGGGCAAGACCCAGGCTGGCACGTACTGAACGGACTAGAGTAGTGGCAGTAGGGAAGGTGGGACAGTGATTCAGGAGATATTTGGAAAACAGAATCAACAGAACTAAATGTGGAGAAGGGGAGAGTAGTCAAGAATCTCTCCCAGATTTCTGGGTAGAATAAAGGTAGGTGGTGACGGTAAATCATGCTCTGAAAGAGTGGATGCGTTAGTGAAGGCTGGGAAGTGTCTGGATGCAACACTTTCTTCATCAGTATAATCTCTTCAGGTCACACTGTCCACTTATCTCTTTTCCTCCTCAGTTCCTTACAGTCTTCCCTCTGTCAACTTCATAGCCCAGAAATTGGGAAGCTTACAGATTATAGATCCAGATATTTTTGTCTGTCTGTCCATCATCATCACCACCACCATTACCATCATCATCATCATCATCATCATCATCATCACCATTATCATCATCATGTCTTCTCCAAAATCTATCATCTTCTCTTTTCTCCAGATACCTAGACATTTGAGACTCAAAAAATGTGGAAGTGTACTACATCTCACCCACCCTTTACTGTCATTCTGTTTTGTTATTCCTTATTGAGGCAGTGAATGGAGAATGCTGTCCTAACCAAGAAGTGGAATGACCAACAGGAAGGAGAAACTAGTAAAACAAGTAATGTAAGGGATGATATTTTAAAGTATAATCATGCCATAAGAGTTTCTTTTGGGGTAGGGGAATGGGGGGAAAGCTCATTGGTGCTAGCTAGTATTAGGAACAAGTAAAGGGTAGAAGAGTACATTATAAGATAAATATATCTACTCTTTTGATCAGTTTCCATTGGAAATGAATGGATTATGGGTCACAGTTGAAGCATAAAACTGGGTGAGGGAAAAGCTTTAACTTGAATGAAATTGGTAAAGATTTGGACATTGACTGCCCCTACATGGATTTCTTCCTAAATCTCATTTTCTATCCCTTTATCACCTCTACTCTTTCCTAATTCATCTTAATTCATACGTAGCTCTTGCATTCACCATCCTGATGGTGAACTTTAGCTTACATTGTCTCACATATTACCCATTGATTACCTTTAGACTATGTAGAACATTTATTTTCTATTCTTTTATAATTTATCTCACTCAGGTTCTAGACTTCTGTCTTGCTGTACCCTACTTTGCAGGTGAAATACGACAAAGCCTCCCATAAAGTTATCTATTCATTTTTTAGTGTCCATTCCTCTTTTTCCATATTCATTGTGTATTGTGATTATTTGGAATGGTTATATAAGTGGACATTTTGGTCAACCTATGGTTCTAGCTTAGAATTTGTAAGTGGTTCCCCTCATCTGTCTCCCTATAATCAAAAGATAATTCTTCCTTTACCTCTGACATCCAATTATATTGACCAACCATCCTGGCTTGCCCATGACTGTTTGGATTTAAGCACTGAAACTCTCGCATTCTTGGAGACTCCTCTGTCTCAGGCAAGGTGAGAGAGTTGGTGACCCTACATCCCTCCATACCTTATGTATCCCTTATCTCCCCCTAGTTATGGTACTTAATTTTTCCCTTTACTCTGGATTATTTCAGTGGCCTTCTAACTGGTCTCCAGTCATTTCTTATTTAAATATACACTACCTTTGAACACCGGATTAATTTTCCTACAAGGTTGTTTTGGTATGTCATTGTTTTGTTCAAATAGCTTCAATGGCTCCTTTTTGCCCATCAAATGAAGCTTAAATATCTTAGATTTGTATTTTATGTCCTCAATTTTTCACCAGCTAATTTTTTCTCATTTTTCTTTTGATGACTCAGAAGTCATTTCAGTACCTTTTAGAGTTTTGGTCATTATTATAAATAACTGCAGGTATTTTTTAAACTGGAATACTGAAGTGACTCAGTACAAATTTCTAGTCAATAAAAATCTGGATAAACCATCTCTTTTTGTATATCTATTTACATTTCTCTCTTTCCTAAATGCTTATGTTAAATTATAGAGTAGATTGTAAAGACAAATTAGTTTCTTTATAGAACACATTCAGGTTAGAACAGTTGTTACAGCCCATACGATAGGACACTAACTATAACATAATCTGGAAGGTGACAATACTTCAATAAGCCATGATTATTTTTCTAGTCATCCTCACTGATAACACTAACCCTGCTTTATAAGTTATCATTATTTTCAAAAGGGTTCAATTACTACCTACAACTTTTCTAAATCTTGTTTCATTATTTCTTTTGTGGTTACAGAAACCCAACAGCCCTCAATTGTATTATTTATTTGCCTTCGCAATCATTTTTTAATGTCCTGAAGAAAATATCCTCAGTGGGCCATGAAAACAATAGCTTGTATATTTCTCTTTTTAAATGACTGATAAGATAGTCTTCCTCAGATGGAAGAATAACCTACAGTTTTTTCATTTATTCAAAGGTTCTTCCCCGCCCCCCCCCCCGGGATTTTTAGGCTGTTTCTTCTTCTCATAGTTAGTTTTATTGATGGGCTTACTTCTATCTGTTGAGGGGTTTAGGGCATCTCTATTTATAACCCTCCAAGCCCAGTCTAAACTCCTGAGGGGCTCTGCTTGCTCATCCACTTACTCTCCTCCTTGGAAAGACTTTGGAGTAAATCCAGTGCTACCCTTCAAAGCAGGCAAGTGGCTATTAACAGTGCTTGGTACTTGCTAATATACATCCTGTCATCCATCATCTCTTTGTCCTATTGTTGCTCAGATGCCAACAGTCTCAGCACTGGTTTCTGCTATGACTTTTCCTCTATTTTAGGTGCATTTCTCATTAAGAACAAACATGTGTAAACATGTTGTGTTTAATAGGAACTGACTGTTTTACAAATATTCCTAAGTTAGCACTGTGTTTCAAATGAAAATGCCTTTGAGTTATATATCCTTTCATTTTCTTAGATTGCTATATTCAAGATCTGCATCAATTACCCATTCTTTCCTGCTTTCCTCAGTAATAACAATCTATATATCTCCAGAAATGAATATCACATATGGGCCTGGAATAAGGCTTTTGGAATCTGTGATAGATTTAAAACATGACCATAACTACTTTGACATTTCTGCCATTGAGAGATGTGGTCTAGGTTCCCTCTCCTTGAAAGTAGGTAGCATTGTGACACTTTTGACCAAAGAGGATAAAAATCCCAGCATTTGTTCTATGGATATCAAAAAAACTAATTCTAAAGTTTATATGGAAATGCACCCCCCCACACCAAATAGCCAAAATACTATTGAAGGAGAACTGATGCTCCATCTTCAAGACTTACTATCAAGCCACAGGAATCAAACAGTATGGTATTGGTGAAAAAACAGGCAAATAGATCAATGGAACAGAATAGACAGCCAAGACCTAGACCCACAGAAACAAAACACATTTGTTACTTAACAAGAGAAGAAAGGCCATACAATAGAACAAAGATTGTCTTTTTCACAAATGATGCTGGAATAACTGGACATCCATATGTAAAAAAAAAAAAAAAGACTCTAGACACACAGACTTTACACCCCTCACAAAAATTAACTCAAAATGGATCACAGACCTAAATGTAAAGCCCAAAACTATAAAACTCCTAGAAAATATAACACAGGGAAAAAAAAACTAGATAACTTCTGGTATGATGATGACTTTTTCAGATACAACACCAAAGACATGATCTATGAAAGAAATAATCAATAAGCTGAACTTCTTTAGAATTAAAACCTTTTTCTTTGTTAAAGACAATGTAAAGAGAATGAGAAGACAAGCCATGGACTGGGAGTGAATATTTGCAAAAAACACATAAAGGAATGTTGTCCAAAAGATGCTTTATGTTGATACGCATAAAGTAAATTTCTGGGATTTTGATCATAATTATATTGAATCTATACATGCAGTTGGGAAGAGCTAACATATTTATATCAATTTTTCTTATGCACAAGCAAGGAATATCTCTCCACTTATTAAGTTCTTTGATTTTGTTTACTACAGTTTTGTAGTTTTCCTCATATAATTATCTTAATGTTTATTTTTGAGAGACAGAGAGAGACAAAGAACAAGTGAAGGATGGGTAGAGATAGGGAGACACAATTCAAAGCAGGCTTCAGGATCCGAGCTGTCCTCACAGAGCCTGACGTGGGGCTGGAGCCCATGAACCTTGAGTTCATGACCTGAGCTGAAGTTGGATGTTTAGTCGACTGAGCCACCCTGACACCCCTTGTAGTTTTTCTCATATAGATAATGTACATATTTTGTTAGACTCACACCTAAGTAATTCATTGTTTTTTTGTAAGTAGTATTATGTTTTTAATATTAAATTCCACTAGTTCATTTTGGTCATATAGAAAAAGAAATTGACTTTTGTACATTAACTTTGGTGCCCTACAATTTTGCTATAATCATTTATTAATTCCAGGATGGTTCTTCTAGATTTTTATATAGATGATTATGTCATTTACTAACCAGTTTTATTACTTCCTTCCAAATCTGTGTATCTTTTATTTCTTTATCCTATTACATTAGCAAGGACTAATCCTTGTTTTGTACCTGATCTTACTAAGGAAGCTTTGAGTTTCTCACTATTAAGTATGACATTAGTTGTAGATTTTCTTTATTTTTAATTTTTTTAACATTTATTTATTTTTGAGAGACAGAAACAGATCATGGGTAGGGGAGGGTCAGAGAGAGAGGGACACACAGAATCGGAAACAAGCTTCAGGCTCTGAGCTGTCAGCACAGAGCCTGATGCGGGGCTCAAACCCATGAACCATGAGATCATGACCTGAGCTGAAGTCAGATGCTCAACTGACTGAGCCACCCAGGCACCCCAGTTGTAGACTTCAGTCTTTATGAAATTGAAAAAGTTCCTTTCCTTTTCTAGTTAACTGAGAGTTTTTACCATGAATGAGCATCAGATTTTGTCAGATGGGGTGCTTTCCTATAGTACAGTAATTCTGAGCATCATATATGACTAGACTATTTAAGTTCTAATTTTCAGTTCCTTCATCTAAAAAGAAAACAGTAATGATGCCTTTTATTGTTGGCATGAGGGGTGGTGATAATTTTACAAGAGAAGGCATGTAACAGTGTTTGAGGAATAAGACCTCAATAAATACTAGTCATTATTACTATTATTACTATTACAGTACATTAATACTATTACCTTTACTATTAAGAATAATAAAGTCTTGATTTTAATGAGGTTAATGGTTGCTTTTTATTTTATTTTATTTATTTTTTTTAAATTTTAATTTTTTTTTGAGAGACAAAGGATGAATGGAGGAGGAGCAGAGAGAGAGAGGGAGACACAGAATCTGAAGCAGGCTCCAGGCTCTGAGCTGGCAGCACAGAGCCTGATGCGGGTCTCGAACCCACGGACCATGAGATCATGACCTGAGCTGAGGTCGGATGCTTAACCAACTGAGCCACCCAGGCGCCCCAATGGTTGCTTTTTAAAAAAAATGGTAAAATACACTTATATATTTTATACACATAGTATAAAATTTTCCTTCTTAACCATTTTTGAGTATAAGTTCAGTAGTGTTACTAATTTCCAGAACTCTTTTCATCTTACAAAACTGAAACTCTTTACACATTAAGCAATTCCTATTTTCTCTTCCCTTAAGCCGCTGAAAACCACCTTTCTGTTTTTTGTCTCTACTTTCTGGGTACCTCATATAAGTAGAGTCATACAGTATTTGCATTTTTGAGATTGACTTGTTTTATTTAGCATAATGTCCTCAAGGTTAATCCATGTTGTAGCATGTGTCAGGAAGTCCTTCCTTTCTAAAGTTCTTATTCCATTATATGTATACATTACATTTCATCCTTTCATTCATTAATAAGCACTTCAATTGCTTCCATCTTTAGGCTATTGGGGATAACAGTGTTATATACATGGGTGTACAAATATCTCTTTGAGATATTGCCTGATTTGGTTACATACCAAATCATTTGGTTACATACCAAGAGGCAGAATCATCATATCATATGATAATTCCAATTTTAACATATTGAGGAACCAACATGCATTTTCACAGTGGCTACACCATTTTATATTCCCACCAACAGTGCACAAGGCTTCCAATTTTTCTGTGTCCTCACTAACACTAGCTATTTTCTGTTTTGGTTTCTCTCTGTCTCTCTCTTTTCTGGTTGTAGTCATTCTAATGGGTATAAGGCAGTGTTTCACTGTGGTTTTGATTTGCATTCCCCTAATGATTACTGATATTGAATATCTTTTAATGTGTTTTTTGGCTATTTGTAAAAGTTCTTTCGGGAATGTCTATTCAAGTCGTTGCCCATTCAAAAATTTTATATTTTTGAATACTGTTTGTAGGTGTTCTTTATATATTCTGGGTATTATCCCCTTTATCAGATATATGATTTGCAAATGTTTTCTCCCATTCTGAGGATTGCTTTTGTTCTGTTACATAATTCTGTTAATTATGTAAGAGTTAAAGCCTCTTTTTAGAAAGTATCTTGATATGTTATTAATTCAGTCAAAACCAGGTTTTGAAAATGAATCATCATAAGTGTAAACCTGATAGTAAAATTAACCTTGAATTAAGGATGATTCTCATTTCAAATCAGGCTTCACTTTCAGATTCACAGAATGGATAGTCTGGATGAGACAATAAAGTTATCAAAGGAATATAACATGACATATTTTCAAGGGTAAAGGAATATTTCTCAGTTGTTGGGATTTTGTTAGTCAGAGTCAAATTCCAATGAAATGTACAGTATCCATCAAGTGCTACACTGGTACCTTCACTGTAACTCACAGAAGCCACTACACTGAATTCTCTCTACCGTGTCTTGTAATTTGTTGAGGGAAAACTTCTACAGTCAATCTTGTAGCCCTTGAGGCATATGCAGGGACTTAGTGTAGTAGTTATTGATCTTATTTTGGCTTCAGGTACTGCTGCATAGAAAGAATTTCAGTTTTTCTTTCCTTTTAGGGAGTTTAGTTTACTTTTCTTTGGTGTTGCCTTGTAATTACATACTCCAAAGTCTGTTTTAATTGATCACTTGAAGTTTTCTCTATTCAGGTATCCATAAATCTCCATTATACTTGCTTTAGCACAGATGCTTTAAATAAAGATTTATGTTCAACTCAGACTCCCAGTTAGAAAATATATTCTCTTTCAGTTAGGTAGAAATCAGCCTGAATATTCTATGTAGGAGTTTAGTAAAATAACGAAAAGTCCTATGGAAGTTTAAAACTCATTAACCTTCAGGCAAAATCTCAACCTTTTTAATGTGAACAATATTTGAAGTAAGCTTCATATATATATTTTGGGGCATCATGAACAAAAATTATTACCAGATATAAAAAATTTTACACAGTCATCCACCCTTCAAAAGCAATGGGGTAACTGTTCTCCTGAAGTTTTGAACCCTGGATGGATGAAAATAATTTGTAAGATTTTGAATAATATCAGTACATGTACATAGCACAATTCTTAGTTCCTTTCTCTAGACCTATAATATACTTAAAATGCATTAATTATACACTGATCTTGAGAAACAACTGGAAATACATTAGGAAAAGATATTGATATGTTGGAAAGAGAGGCAACTGTAGTCAGGCCTCTTTGCTTTCAAGCAAGTTATTTTCCTAATTGATCTAGGCCAAATTAAGGCCTCTAGAATTTTATTTTCCTAGATGTATATTACAACTGTGCAAAAAGGTAATTTTTCATTTCACACACACCTTCCTATTTGAACTCACCTCATGTCAATCACTGGCTCTGTCAACTTACCTCATTTGAAATAACAGAATGCAATAAGTGCTTACTAGCTTAATTACTTATATATCACACTCAGAGGGCAGAGGGCATATCATGGTGAATCCATTATGGATGCAGAATGGACAGAATGAATATATTATGGATCCTGTTTCTGAGATTCATAATTCCTAATACATATCTGTATTACTCGGGCAGGGCATCAAATAATACTCAAATGTACCAAAATAAGAAAAAGTATTAATATGAAAAGAGTGAAAGTTATGACTTTGGCTACATTCTGCTGTAGATATTAATTTCATTATGACAAAGAGCATGGTGATAATTTTATTTTTGTCATTAATGTCTAGATAATATTCAGAAGAAATTGACCAAAAGGAAGAAAGTGTTGAGAATTACTGATGTGAGAGAAAGGTCAAAATAATTAGGATGTTTAGCCTGGATTGAGAAGTCTTGGGGGGAAACTTCTGACTATTTGTTAGTAATCAAAGTGATGCTATTTATATTTGTGAGGTAAAACTGAGATTAGAAGATAGACATTTGGTAAATTCAATGTAAGTTTCATGGAATAGAGCTTTATTAAATAGGTTGAAAAACTTTCTAATATTTTCAACAGTCTAATCATAGATTGTGTTGGCTTGTGACATAGACCATTTCCCACAATGGGAATTGTTCAAGCAGAGGTCAGTTCAGTAGATCCAACTCAAATAGGGCTTCTGGGAAGATAACCTAAACAATCAAAGTGGGTCACAGAGGGCAAATGAGCTGCATGTGTTCCACCTAAAGTATGCCAGATTTCTGATTTTTTAAAGAAGCAGGAAACTGGAATTTTTATGTTAGTTTTCTAATACAAACATGTTGGCTTAATTTTTTTTTGACACTGTGTGGACTAAACAAGATCTGTCTGGTTTGGTCATAGCTTCATCCATCTAGTTTGATCTCTAAACTCCATTTCTTAGCCCTAGTAGCTTTGTCATCTGTAGACCAGTGACAGAACTGAGTGTTTGGAAAGATGTGAGAATGCTAACCAAGCTGGGGTATCAAGTCATCACAATTGAGGAATAAGTAGCATTTGGAATCAACTTATGATGTAAAGTCATTGTATGCACTAAGCTAGACATATGCATGACCATATAGGACCAAGGACCAAGGATTGTTGATCCCAACAAAATTTGTTAGTATGGAAAGAAACACAAGGCTGCCAACATTTCCCCAGGCAGTGCTTTCAAAGTGAACTGTGTAAAGATAGAAGAGGAGGGAGGAAACTTCAAGTCGATTCTGTAGATCTGCACAGTGCTTCAGGAAATGAAGCCTTAGGATTCAAGGGCCACCAATTAGAATCAGTATAACTCAAGAGTTGGCTGTTGATGATTTCCTGATTTTTTTCATCCTTATGAAGTCCAGTAACTATTTATAATTCTTAAATCTTTAAAATAAGAGTTAAATTCTTTATTTTTCTATTCTTATTCTTTTCTTTTTCTTGTATTCTTTCCCATTTGGAGTGTGGTCCAGAGACCTCTCCAAGATTTCCACAAATTCTCATGGCTTATATTATCAGGACCCTTTTTCTCTGAGAATATCTTCCTTTCACTCATGTCTTGTACGCTGTGGCTGTTGCTCCTCCCAGCTCTGCATCAATCCAGATGTGAATCAGACAGTGGAAAACTCTCAGAACAGGGACCAACTAATGGTGAGAGGAGGTAGCTGCTATTTAGTTCCAGTCAGTTGTTAGAGATACAGAGCTTTTCTTTTCCCACTGTATTATGGAAAGGCAGTTGTATCAGACTTGTTTTCATGGAGACTTGGAAGAAATAGAGGGAGGTTATTGTTTCAGAACAGTCCATAGCATAATTTTGAATATTAGACTTCCCACTGCTTAAAAGTTCACCAGTCCCCCAACAGAAATTTGTCATAGGCAATTTTCCTCTTCTTTTACATTCCAAATTTCAAACATCTTACTGGCTCCTTCCCTCCTCTCCCTCATAGCCCTTCTGTCCAAGCTTTTTTCCTTTTTTTTTTAAAGTAAGCTCCAGGCCCAATGTGAGAACTGAACCCAAAACCCTGAGATCAAGTGTCAGATGCTCTAAAAAATGAGTCATCCAGGTGCCCTCTGCCCAAATTTTCATACTCAATCTTTCATGCTTCCTCATGAAGGCCAACTCCATGCTCCTCTTTGAACTCCCTCTCATTCTACCTTTGCTTATCCAAAACCTCCTTAAATTACTCTAAGCAAAGGTTATACCCTCAAGCCCAGGCTTTTTAATCACATTATCACACTGGTAGAATCTTTGCAGTTACTCTTTTCTTTCATAGGACCATGTTCTTGGGTATGACCTCTTTCCACACCATCTGTGTAAGTGAAAAGTAGCCATTCACAAGTTTATCTTTCTCCCTCCTATAAATTAAAGTGATCTGCTTAGAAAGCAAGAACATTCAGCTGTTTTTGCTCTAAACTGTATTCTTTTGTTTTCATTACACAGAGATAGTATATATGCAAGTGTTTTACAAACACTTTAAGGCAAATGGATTTCTGCTGCCTGAAATCTGCTGAAAGTGGATGGCTCAGACTAGATCTTAGAAAGACTAAAAACTGGGCAAGCGTTCAGGACTGATGGGAGAAGGGTCCAAAAGGAAAGCTTCAGAAGCAGAAATCATGGGGAGAGGAGAATGTGCAAAGAGAATGCATATTTCCAGGTCTAGCAGAGTGATAGTTACCAACACTGTAGATGTTGAAGAAATCCCTTTCTTTTCTCTCTCTCTCTCTCTCTCTCTCACTCTCCCCTCTGCAAAGAAGAAAGACTATCTCATATTTTTTCCTCTTCTTTCCTTTTTGTTTTCTTCCTGATTCACTTTCATTATGTGGGTTGATACAAATTACTATTAAGTGTCCTGAGATCACGGTAAGTTTCTTCTTGGCTTGACTATTAGATCTCCCTGCACTCAGATGAAGTAAGCTGTCCTCTCAGCTATCTGTAGGCATGTTGTATCTGCATACAACTGGGAAATTTATAATTCCTGGCTGCTCTGCTGGACAAGCAGTGTGGATTTATCTGTGGTTCAGCAGAGAGTCCACATGCCCATGTAGATGTCGCTTTTATAGAGAAATTATGAGAGCAGCCATCAATGAGGAAGTGTAAGTCTACTTTGGTGCTAAGAGGTCTGGATTTGGTTGCCAGCGATTTACCAGAGTAATCTAGAAATCCTAACTATCCTTTGGAAACTTAACAGGTCATAAGAGTTATTCCCTACCAAACAAGTGAGCTACTGCTTCTCTGGGATAATGAGCTTGGGTAATAAGGAACAGCTCCATCTATTGTGAGAATTGTCAGATGATTCTTCTCCATCATCCTGCCACCCTCCTCCTTGGCTGGTTCTTTGTCTAGGTAAGTCAGAGGGAACTCTCAGGTCAGTTTTGGTAATTCTGCTCATCACACATGACACATGGTATCTATTCCTTACTCAAAGCCTGTGATCCTACTAATTTTACTATTCTATTTCTTTCTACCTATTTCTTGAAATTCAGAATGTAAACCCAGGAGCTGTCACCATTAGCCATTTTTGGTCATGTGGCCTAGGAAATCCAAAAATCTTGCCTGAAGGGAAAAGAAGTCCATTTTTGAGAGGAACAGAAATAAGAGAGGGGGAGAGGAAGAGACAGAGAAAGGAGAGAGAGAAACAAAGACAAAGAGAGAGACAGAAAGGGAGAAAGAGGATTGATAGTGTTTGACTTCCTGCTTCCAGAAATTTCTGAGGCCTGGCTAGATTTCTATCCTGAAGATAGAGAAGGCATGAGACTTTTGCCCTAACCTGGTTTGTGATGGATTTCTGCTATTTGTAAGAAAAAATGCTGGCAAAGACACTCTGCTTCCTTTAGAAATTGTCACATCCAAACAGAATGTTAAATTTAGTCATAAGAGATTTCTCTTTTAAAGTGAGCCTAGAAGAAACCTCCAGAGTTTGTGTTATATTGGATTATTTAAGCTTTTCTTCTTTGTAGAAGTTGCATTATGTGGTAAGGTGTCACTTAGAGTCACTTGGATCTGGGTTTCCATCATAACCCCATTATCTTCAAGCTTCGGAAGTGTGAAATGTCATTTAAATTTTTGAAACCTCAGTTTCCTCATATTTATTGAAACAACAAATCATTTATCATGCAGGGTTGTTTTAAAAATTGGCACAAACCAATTAAAGTACTTAGCACAATCTTATTTTAATACATATTACTTTCATACCACATTTCTAGTTTTGAAAAGACATTGCCCAAACATGATATATATTTATAACAAGTATATCAAGGAGCAAAACAAAAAAAAACTAGGATTATGCAAAAGAAATACAATCATAGGGCACACAATATATTTTTTAGGTGTATATGGATGTATGTGTATATATATGTACACACCTGAAAAATATATGTATATTAAAATAAAAATATACATACATACACATGGTTGTTTTTTTTTTTTTTACTATAAAGGCCTTCAACTGATTGGATGTAGCTTATGCATACTATGGAGGGTAATTTATTTTACTCAAAGTTTACTGATTTAAATGCTAATTTCATCTAAAAATATCTTCACAGAAATATACAGAGTAACATATGACCAAATAATCTGGGTGCTGTGGCTTAGCTCAGTTTACATAAAATTAACCATCATGCTAAAATTGATTTTAAATTTAATTTTGAGTTTCCTAGTAGCCAAAGAAAAAAAAGAGAGAAGCACATTTTTATGTAGTTCTTTTTTAGGAAAATATTTTCTTTCATAGAGATCATTTCCCCTCATACATCAAATTTATAAATCTGTGGCTACTTTTACTTCTTCATGGTATGACTACATCAACTGTTAGATATCTTTGAATTAGGAATTATGCCATCTTCTGCATTCTATCTGCTACCAAATCTGTCATTTCTGACTCCAAAATTCTTTTAAAAATGTGTACTCCATTCCCTCCTTTTTCCAATGCTTTAGTTCAGTCTCTCACTGTTTTTCACATGAATCTTGGCAACAGCTTCCAAACTTATCTCTGCTTCTGCTTTGGTCACTTCAAACGTAATCTTTACGCAGCCACCAGACAGCCCCTTTCAGGACACAATGACTATGCTACCCCCCTCCCTATTTAACAGTTATCTCTAATGTCATAATGTATAAAATCCAAAGGGTCAACATCACTCTCTTCCATGCATTTTAATCTCTGACCATATCAACTTATCTAGAACTTTGAGAAAATGCCATTGCTTCAGACATTTCTGTCCCTGTACTTTGCTGTTTCCTCTGTTGATAATGCTCTATCCTCATTTGCCTACACAAATACCAGTAACTTCTTAAGACGCAGAGGCCACCTCCTCTGTCAGACCTTTCCTGACACATGAACAAGCAGCATTCCTTTCTCCTTCCCTCAGAGCAACTTACACATCCCAGTTAGATCTCCTTGGGTATTAGTGTCTGAAATTGGAATGCAAAGTCAAAATCAGGAGGAATTACAATCGCCCTTGAAAATCCCTTAAATTAAGGGGACATACTATCCCTTAAATTACGACATGCCGTTGCTCTGTGAGTCCTGTACAGTGGTTTTTTTCTCAGATGTTGGAGCAGTTGGTGCTTTCATTAAGTGCACCATGCCTAGCTGAAGATGACTGGAATGACTGTTGACCACCATTTTCTGTCACATGCACACCCTGGTTCAGATGCTTATGGAAAGAAGCAGTGTGGGGAAATATATGTGCTGTTTAAATCGTCACTTGTCACCTTCCTTCCTCCCTTCCTTTCTTCTTTCCTCTCTTGTGCTAAGGTTCCATAGTTTAATAGAAGCAGGGTAAATTCTTATACTGGATAGTGTGTGACTTGATCATACTTCATTAATCTAGGTATAGCACTCACGTGTATTGTGATGTAAATCCATATTTTGCCTTCTATCAATCCCTAGTGCATACCTGAGTGGAAAGCACCATGAAGGCAGACCTGTATTCTTCATCTCTGTTTCCTTTCCTCATGCATATTAGGACTTCGGTGGCTACTGGGTGCGTGGATGAGATCAGTTAATAGAAGGAAAAGGAAAAGGTGCTGAAATTCCTTTCAGCTTTAACTATGAACTTTTCATGTGATGAGAAATTGAACATTTTTGGTCGTTTGTCATAGGCTTCCGCAAAGGGATAAAACTAGTCTACTTGATAGGCTTCTGAAAACTAATATAGGACAGTTAAAATACCACATAAATGCTAAATAATAAAGTGACAAGCACAGTATGTCAGGGGACGCATGGTAATGCAACTCTGTCTGTAAAACATTTACTGTATTTTGTCTCTAACATGTACAACAACAACAACCCACCAAATGGCGGCATCTGTGCTTACTTCCTCCCTGGTCCTCGATATTTGGAATACTTTCAATGTTCAATGCCCAAAAACGCAATAAATATTTTTACTTTGGTACATTCTTATTTTAACATTGGAGTTGGTACCAGCCAGAATTGTGGGGTTACTCACATCACGTGACTCTCCGCCTACCATTCAAATGTGTTTACAAGTGAAAACATAAAATGAACATCAAAGGCAGTCTGGGAGGGAGAATAGATGAATGGGAGGAGGTGATGAAAAATGCATATTGAAGGCTAAGTGTGGAAGGCCTAAGAAGGGTACTCTTTATAGGCCATCTTATTAGAACGGGTGGTGGGGGGAGCAGGTGGGGCTGGTAGGGATATAGGAGCTGTCATCTCTGAGCACCACGCGGCACTACTGCCTTCTCTGTGGCTACCACCTCCCTGTGTCAGGGACAATTCCAGAAACCCAGGTTTTGTAGGAAAAGTTGAAGGTTGGAGAGCTATGTGGGTTGGGAGAGAAATGGGTACATAACACAGAGATCAGAGTTTTCCTTGTTTATCACGTCCTAGAAATGACTCTAATCATGGGATCCTGCCAATCTTTAATATTTCACAAGGCATAACAGGACATAGTATGGTATTGTTAAACTCAAATTCATGATTAGGAAAAACTGTTTAGTTTAGGGGAATAATAGGCTATAAATTTATTAGCACGTTGGCTTGCCAAGTTCCTAAAGACAGAGAAATGTGTAGAAAACAATGAAAGCAAACCAAACCAATCCAAAACCAAAGCAATCACTGTAAGTTACTTAACAGATATTCAACAATTCACTGGTGGCATTTGAGAAGATCTGCTTGTAATATTGAGAATATTCTGTCTCTTCTGCAGTAATTGGTTTCTTGAGGACATTGAGTTGTGTAGCTGATCAGATTTCCCCTTTCTAATTCTCTGTTAGTAAGCTTAGAAATGAATATGGGGCCCGACTGCAGCCAGGATAGTATTCTGCAGGATGGTAAAATCCCTGTCATATCCCTGGCTTCATCTCACATCTTGCTTATACATTTTCATCTATGTCTTATGTTCTTTTTTCCACTTCCCTTTTAATTTTTGTTATGTGGTAGAAGTTTATGTTCCCTTGAAAGCTTCTCTAAATGCTTTCTCAAATAAAAGGAGAAAGGCATGTAATTAATTCCATGATTATAAGAAGTCTCCATTAATATACATTGCTAGGTACCAAGAATCAATAGAATTATTGCTGCCCTCAAGAAGTTTACAACCAAATTACAGACTTGTGAGGAACTGTGCCCTAAATAAAGAATAATTTTAAGATAGAGGTTTTAGGGGTAGAGGTATCTAAGAATAAACTCAAGGGAAGGAGGAATACTAGATTCCATGATTAACTTTGTACTTCTACTGTTAGCTTTGTGTGGCTTTGGGCAGGATGGATAACCCTCTCCAAGCACCAATTATTCATTAGCAAAAGGTAGCTTCATCTTGGGACAGTCAAGCACTTGGATAATGTAAAGGGATGAAAGGCATGATGCATAATATTTGACTATTGTTATATAACAGTTGATTACAGTATTACTGCCAGTAAAGCTAGCCAAAAGAAGTTCATTTAAATCAAGTACTAAAAAAAATAATAAAGTACTAAAAGGAAGAGATGTGTTTTGAGTGAAATTCAGTACATTTCCAACAGGAAAGTGCCACACCACTGAGGACACAGGTATCGTAGATGCTGTTTTCATTCTAAGCTTCTATTTTCAGCAGCTTGAGACAAATATTTGGTATTGTGTTCCTAGTGTAAGAAAGTACATATTTTTGAAAAAATACAAACATAAGCCTCTCTTAGGTTTTAAGGCTAGAAAAGAAGGAAACTGAAAGAGTAAAATTGGGAGTATTCTTTACAGACTACTTTTCAGTTAATTTTAGAACAATCAAGAACAAAAATAGCTCGCATTTACATTGAATTATGTTCCCAAACTTTCCCTCATTTTTCAGTTTATTGATCTTTTATTCTTTTTAAGCAGACATGTGACAGATATAACGGGTTGCACTGTTTTGTGGAAAATGGTGGTGAGATTATTTTGCTATAGATAGAGAAGAAGAGAGGTAGAAGATGCAGAAAGAGGCAGGGAACTTGATTATTATCTTTAGGCTCAGTGACCTGGGAAACCATGGGTCAGGAAATGATAGAACATAGTAGGCTCTGGAGTCGGATAGACTTGGATGGATCCCAGTTTACTTTGTGACGCTGAGCAAGTCCCCTAACTTCTCTCCACCTTGAATTCTTTGAATAAATGGCCACAGTAACAGCAGGCTTGTGCTTGTAGAAAGAATAAAGAATGTACAAAGTTTCTGGTTCAGTGCCATGCTTATGGTAGAGGATCAATAGATGGCAACTAATAAGGCAGAGAAGGCTCTTTCAAAATTACCTTCTTATATCCTTTGACCTATTTAGGAGAGGAAAAGAAATGGCGGCTTTGCTCCATTGCTCTGCTCCACTGACAGTGGCAGATGATTTTAGATAAATGTAATTATCCTCAAACTATTGCACAAGGCTGGTCTCCTGTTAGTCTTTCTTCAGTTTTGACAAAGTCAAAGTTTCTCATTTGCCACTGAAATCTTCCTTGATCAATAACTAGCTTCTAAGATGGCCCTATCTGCCTTCCTTATTCATTTTCAGAGGACAGACTCAATGGTTTAGAAAAAAAGTCTTAGTTGCCCGGACAATATCATGCTAATTTTACCTTTCCTTCATGACATAATTTTCCTACCATGTCAGGGCACCCAAAGATTAGCCTAATGCTGATTTTTCTTTTGATTTTATTTTCTGAACCACTTCCCATTGGTGACTGGAGAAGCCAGCCAACACTTCTTGATCACATGCTTTGTGTAAAGTATCACGCCTAGTGCATTGTACGTGAAGGGGGACAGCTCAGCCCCCAATCTTGGGTTGGTAGTAAAGGAGATTTTCTTAAGCTTCCTGTAATTGAATTTAATCTCTAATTTGACTCTCTAGTTTACTAAGTTACATCCACTTAATATAAATCAAATGGGGGCTCTCCTGTCCCAGATTTTAGGTACCAGGAGATGGAACAAATTCCAGGTATCTTCATTTGTTAGTACTGACGTCTGCTGAAATAGCTTCATGCAGGTCTGCTTTTGAGTTTGGTCTACACAGGTCACCCACTGACCTCTCTCTTTCCTTCCTGCAAAATCTCTAACTGTGAGTTCAAGTGTCCTAGGACTTATTCTACTGCTGGGGAAGGACTTTGCTTACACTTGCATCCCAGGTAGGTGGGCTCCCTCCTGTGCTGTCCCTCAATCCTCAGGAACCTGACTGGCATGACTACATTAAGCCCATTTGTGAGGAAACTGAGTTTCAGAGAGCCTCAGGAACTTGTCTGTGACTATATATTTCACAGGTAGGGGAGCACATTTTCAAAGCAAAATTATCCAACCATTTGCATAATTCGAGTTCCTTCCATGATGCTGAGCTACCTCAGAGTTAAAGTATTAGGCCTTTTCAATCTCTCTGCTAAAATATATCATCTAGTACTATCTAGTTTAGTTCATAATTTTAAGTTAAGCTTAACCTCGGAAAATAAAAACCAGAGTTTTGAAGTCAGTGTTTCTCAAGATACATTCTACATCAGGAGTACCTGCACTGTTTATTAAAAAGGCATATTCTTGGGCCCAATCACAGCCTTCCAGAACTAGTATCTCTAGTAGCTGAGCCATGACATTTGAATTATTAATAAACACACCTCATAATTATGATTCATCCCAAACTTTGCAAACCGTGTTTTAACATGTGTAAAGAAGTTTATTTTGATCTTGGTATGAAGGGTTGAAAAGGTCTGAAATATGCGACACTACAGTTTCTAAGGCCAGATAACTACTGAAAACTCTGGAGATGAAGGAATGGCCTTAAACCTGGGATGGGGGAGGGAGAAAGAGGAAGAACCCTGAGACACAAAAGATGGGTTCCCGAGGAAAATTTCCCCTCCTGCTTGATTTGGCCTACAGGCAGCCCTGTGTACGCTTGTATAAGCTGGTGAGAAAAGTTATTTAATATTTAATATTTAAACCTCAAGTAACTTCCGAGTTAAGAACTATATTCCCCAATATTATTATTTTTAATTCTCCTTGCCCAAGCACCCCAAGGCATAGGTGCTTGATGCAGCACTTGAAGCCCTAGTATGCTTTCAGTACCAAAGTGGCTTTTCTCTTTTATTCTTCACATCACAGTAAAAAATGTGTTAGATGGGTTGAATGTCTGGTTTCAAAATTTCAGAAATTTGCACCTAAATTGCACCTGTAAAATACGTCCTCACACATGCAAGCAAGTCATTGTACTTGCAAATTATTGTTTTGCATATGCAATTACTTGCTTGCATCTGGATATACATTTTGTGGGACAATTAAGTGTTTATGTTAGAAAATTAGAACACTAATTTTATGTTCATTTATATAAAGCTTAGAACTTAAAACTCCCAGAATTATTTCCTGCAGAAAGTTCAATATATGCTGCATATGGTCTAAATGGGTTTTGGGGGAAACATTCTTTTATCCAATCATTTGTTAATTTGACAAATATTTCCTAAATGCCTACTGTGGGTCAGATGCTGTGCTAGATGCTAGAGTTTCAATGATGAACCAACAGCCCACATTCCAGAATATGGGTATTAACACTGTTCTGTTGGGCTTGAAGAGACAATTTGTTAGTATATTGTTTGATAGTTTCAAAATAAGCAATTTTTATTATTTATAGTCATGTAAATTTCAAGTTATTTCCCAATATGTGCCATACCAAAGTCGAAAGTTGACAATTGTCACTTATTCTTCATTATGTCCAGCCAACAACGTGACTAATAAAATGAAGAAACCATTTCTGAATCTATTTTGGTTTCTTTAATGTTCACAGAATCATTATGATAGTTTGTGTGTTTTCTGTGGAATTGTTGGACTCTGCAATCGATATTACAAGTGTGATTCATAAAAGTACAGTTTGGTTAAAATTAAAGGTTGAAATAGTCTTTGAATGAATGCTCTTCCTGTGTGATGATATTCAGGGATTTTGTGATAAACACACCGAGGCTCTAACACTTGTCTCTGGGTATAAAATTGTACTTTAAAGGACATAGTTTTTTGGAATACTGACTTAATGATTAGAGAGATTTTATTTTTCACACTTACACATTGCTTCCTAAATAAAACTATATTGATATGCATTCATATATAGATGTGTCTTGTTTCTATAAAGCATGTAGGAAAACAATGGTCTGTAAAATACATTCAATTTTTCACTCAGAACCTAACTGTAGTGATAAACTTATAGACATTTTGAGTCGAAAAACCCTTGAAGGTAGTTTTGTTTGTTACCTTATTTTAGAAGTCAGTAAACTGGAGCTTGGGAAGGTTAAATGAACTTCAAGATTATATAGAAGCTGAGCAGAATACAAACTAAATCTGTTATATAGGCCTTCAATATAAAAAAAAATAAAACCTCTATGAAGAAATGTAATGGAAACCAGTTAATATTCTCTTTGCAGATCTTATGGTGATGCTGGATATGGACCATCTTTAACTAAATGAAGACAAAAATTATATGAAGCCAGAGAAGAGTCAGAAACGCAGCAGAAACCCATCCACTTTCTAGGCTAGTGCTCTTTCTAATAACAACAAAGCCTGATATCCATCAAGAACCAGGAAAGAGAAGCAAAGGTGGTTAGAGAAGGAACAAGAACAGACAAATCTAGGCATTTTATGTATGTACACATGGTCCTTTTTGTTTCAAAGTCCCAAAAGAAAACAGATGTCAAGCATAAATTAAGGAAATTGCAAGACAGTTTATTTACATGGGACATAATTACAGAAATGTAGGCTTGCTAGAAGGATGATAAAGAATGTGAATAAATCCTGAGTTAGTAATTACAGAGCTGGAACCACCTCTAGACTTGAAGGAATGAGGGAAGAGAGTGGTTATGAGAATCTAGAAGGGAATTTTTTGCAGGGCTACCTGGAGAGGGCAGTGACCTGCAGTGGAGGAACACAGCCAGCTGGAGATGAGGGGGTCCGTGGGAACAAATACCCCAATATCATTTTCTCCTCACCTCTCATTTCTTGCCAGTGTTTCCACTGCCTAATTGTAAGTGGAAGCTAGATAGCAGGGGAGCCCATTGATATCACCCATTAATTGGAAAGAAGGCTGGGTGAAGAGGAATGGGCAAGGAGCTGGAGGTGCAAACAGATGATGCAAGGTACATTCTTCCAAACAAGATTTAAGGACTCTCATAAAGATATACTGATATCCCAAGATAGTCTAGGTTAAAATACCCAGTTAAGGGAGGGAGGGAGAGAGAAAGGACGAAAGAAAGAAACAAATGCTATTGAAACAAAAAGACCCACTCATACTATTGCTCAAATTAGATGAAAATTTATTTAACCCTCCTAGTCCAGAGATAGATAGATGTCCAAAGGCAAGTAGCTGCTCTGCTCCATGAGGGCATCCACTCATTCATTCTCTCTTTTTGTATTGTTCAGCACCATTGTGTTTGCATTTTAGCTTATAGGGAAATCAAATTGTAGAGAGAGTGTGAAGGGAAGTGACTAAGAGATCACACACATCATTTTCTGGGTTGAATATACACCTATATCTTCCCAGATTCTTTTAGTGTTGGACCCCTCTATAACCCTCAGGTGTTTGCTTTGTGTTGGCCACCAGTGGCCTGATGATGACTCAGGACAAATGGCTGGGCACATAGGATTGACCAGTCTTTTGTCCTGGGAAACCTGGGCCCTCTACTTGGTCCATCCAGAGAAGTTCTACACATTGAACAGACACAACCTACACATGACTAGCCGTGTGTTGTTGAGACATCATTTTACATGTTGCAAACTTTACTTCTCTTTATCCTCATCCTTGATCCTCTGAATTTACAACTCCCTCCAAAGCATCATCACTTTCATCCTTGCTTCAGGCTTTATGCTCTAGGGCACCTGGGATAAGACATATCCATTTACATCTAGCTGATCAGACCTGTTCTAATATGAAACTGGAGACCAGGAATTTCCTTTAATAAGCTCAATGAGAGAAAATACGGATCTTCAGGAGGACTGAGAAGTTTTTGCCAAAGAGGATCAAAATAAAGTCAAGAATGATACCAAAAGAAAAGAAAACTAAAACAAAATAAAATGTATAATATAGCTCTTTGCACACAAGAATTAAAATTTTGTTTTAACTTTTATAGAAGACAATATGAAAAAGAAAACATTGTTCATTCATATGATCATGATATCTAGGAAATAGAGGAAAAAAACAAAACAAAAACAAAACTTGTATCCTTAAGGAGAATGCCACATTCTTGATATGAAGATCAATAAAATTTTCTTCCTGAGTCCTAGATCAGTTACTAATACTATCAGAAGTAACAACAACAACAACAACAACAACAAATCCCAGCAATTGTGACTTCATAATGAAGATATTTGATGACCTCACTTGAAATATGGAGGTAAGTGGGTGCCTGGGTAGCTCAGTCAGTTAAGTGTCAACTTCAGCTCAGGTCATGATCTCACGGTCTGTGAGTTTGAGCCCCATGTCATGCTCTGTGCTGACAGCTTAGAGCCTGGAGCCTACTTCAGGTTCTGTGTTTCCCTTTCTCTGTCCCTCCCCTGCTCATTCTCTCTCTCTCTCTCTCTCTCTCTCTCTCTCTCTCTCTCTCTCAAAAATAAACATTAATTTCTTTTTAATTTATAAAATTTTTAAAAAGAAATCTGGAGGCAAGCATCCCATTTTTTATTTGGTGGTCCCTCAATATCATTAAGGAAACAGATTGTTTTCATCCTTTACTGCCCCATCCTCATTACGTTGTTGTTGACTTTTTAGCTTATCTTAGTGCCAAGATGTCAGAGTTGCAAGCACCAAAAGTAGGAAGTGGGGAAGGAAGTGTGAGGCTAGGGAAAATTTTCCTCTCATGTTTCTCAGTTTTTATGGGGGTAGGGGAAAATTTCCTAAACCTCCCACCCTACCCTACCCCACCCCACCCTCTGTTTATGTCACATTGGCCAGAACTGGGCCAATATGACCACTGGAACATGCAAGAGAGGCTGGAGTTAGAAGCATCTACATTTTTGAAACTAGGAACCCGGCATGGAGAAGGGGGTTGAGAAAGATTGATGGAGAGGCAGCCAGCAGTGCTTTTGTAAGTACTCACAAAAAGAATACTGTGATATAGTGAATAATACCCTGTGTAATACGTTATTTTTTGTCGATGACATATTCTGTATGGCTCTACCATAAGTGCCCCCAATATATGCTGACTGCATATACCATATTACCCTGACACAATGGGATTAATTCATCCCAGTGAGGACAGATAGGGTACAAATGGGTACCGCCTCGCTATGCATGCACCTAATCTGACTTGCATATTTTACAATATGGGAGACAGTGTTTAGACTGAGTGTTCTGAAAACCTGTTCCCGAATTTTATTTCTTTTATCCAGATTTTCAAGGCTAATGTCCATAGCACTGAGCTCGAGATGATGCTCCTTGGCACACACCTGAGCATGGCTATTCAGTTTTTCCAGCTGCACACAGGTCTAAGTTAGGGGTTTGGTTGCCCGTCTTTGGGAGAAAGCTGAGAAACCTAATGTGAATATATGCATATGCTTGCTATCCCTGCTTGGAAGTCATCTTGCCAGGGGGCCAGAATTGTGCTCAAAAATAGTTTAGAATTGGCTTCCGTGCCTGCACAAATGGGCAATAAAGTCCCTCAAGATATACTCCATATTGTACTGCAGGAATCATTATACCTGAAAAATTTTAGGGCAGGTGAAATCAGATACTTGCCTGGACAAAAGTAAAATACCCATAAAATACCTGTAAAATGCTAAGTTTCCAGTAGTGCAGTTTCCTGGTGTACCTTCTAAGATAAACTGTTAGTGAGCATGCACCAAAATAACTAAATGAGGTAATTCATTGTATGGGTTGTTATTTATATAACAATTAAGAGAAACAGAATGGCTTCCAAAAATAACTACTTTAGTATTAGAATAATTTTTCTGCGCTTCTCTTTGGCAATAATCAGCGAATAGGATTGGTGATTCAGTCCATTACTAATATGAACTAATAAAAACTATACTGTCTTATATAACAGAATCTTTCTCTTTTTCTTCTTAAAAGCAACACAAGCTAACATTTATCGAGTACTTTACCTACTTAAATCTCTCAACACCAATGAAATAGATGCTATCTTCAAAATGGTAAGTGACTTCAAAAAATTAAGTGATTTGTCCAAGTCATACATTTTTTTTTAATGTTTATTTATTTATTTTGAGGTAGAGCGTGAGAGGGAGAGGGGCAGAGAGAGAGAGAAAGAGAGAGAATCCCAAGCAGAGTCTGCACAAAAAGTCCCGATGTGGGGCTTGAGCTCCTGAACCAGGAAATCATGACTTCTATTGAAATCAAGAGTCAGATTTTTAACTGACTGGGCCACCCAGCAACTCCCAAGTCATGCAATTTTAAGTGGTGAATCTAGGATAACAGGGAAGTTTGAAACTACAGAGTCCAAAAACAGGCTAGGATAACTTGGCAACAAGAAAGAGAACTGCCCAGAATTTCAGTTTGGCATAGACCCCACGGTCTTTTGAGTTTAGGATCATACAGTGAAGGAGGTCCGAAGTGTCCATCTACCTTTTTCTCAAGCGGTGTCTGCTTCATGAAAGAAAGCCTAGCCGTGTCATGAGGTGGAGCTTTCACAATCTTTTCAGAATCTAGCTCCATCTGTTCCACAGCAAATGAAAAGCCCACTTAAACTCCAGCATTTGGTTCTTGGTAGCACTGTTATTTATCCCCTTTTCCTCTGTTTTCCTACGTATGTTAGTGAGGAGCTGGGGGAGACTATGTCAGGCATTACTAATTAGATACAATTTTAAAATGGAAATCTTGCTTAATGGATTTTTAAAGCGTACTGACTTTTATTTACTTTGTCTTGTATTTTAAATTCCTAACTGAATCTTCTAAGGCTGTAACTCTGGTTTTATGCCTGATTCTAACATTCAGAAACCCTCTTCCTTCCACACACACACTTGGCAGATGGCTCGGGATGAGCAGGCGTGCACACACAAAGCTCATATGCCATGCGTACCACCCAGGCACACCCATCCGCTTTCTTTCCTACCTAGCAGCAGTCACGTGCAACTGAGCAGAAATACAGGGGCGCAAAATAATGGTACAATGTACTCCTGGAAGGTAGCCTTTTAAAGTCAAATGATTTAAGTAAGGGATGAACATGGAAAGCCAAACTGGCCAGGGCTTATGAAGAACTAAATTTTTCAAGTCATTCATCAGTTCAGGGTATCAGGGACACAGACCTGTCTGGGTTCATTAATCACTCTGCTGGCCACACCATGGGCCATGTTATTCAAGGGACAGTGGTGTTTTGTGGTTAGAACTGCCTGGTCCAGAGCACATTTTGCCCCATTGCATCTTAAGGGTCACTAAGTATCTACCCTAGCCCATCTAAATACTTTCATTTGTCTCTATACATACAAGATCTATTTTTGTGCAAAGCAGAAAACACAACAAGGAACATTTGTGAGACCACACCATGAACAAGAATAGAGGAAGACTGAACTCAGGATACAAGGAATTGGAAAGGATTCAATTACAAAAGGCACAATACGTCAGATTTATAATTGGAAGAAAAAATATACATACGATGGAATAGAATATAGGTAATTAGGAAGCCTGAGGATAAGGGCAGGGTCTTTTTATTTCCTCCATTAGTAGTTTCGTCCCATAAGATCATCTCATATCTCTGAAGCAAAGCTGTCTTTTTTCCTTATCTTTAAAGGTTTACCTGTAGTGGTGCCAGGGTGGTTTAGTCTGTCAAGCATCTGACTCTTGGTTTCAGCTCAGGTCATAACCTCACAGTTCATGAGTTCAAGCCCCACGGTGGGCTCTCCGCTGATGGCACAGAGCCTGCTTGGGATTCTCTCTCTCCTTCTCTGTCTGCCCCTTCCTCACTTGTGCATGCTCTCTCTCTCTCTCTCTCTCTCTCTCTTTCTTTCTCAAAATAAACTTAAAAGATTTACCTTTATATTCCCCAGGATTTACTGAATGAGTTTTCACTTTGTTGATGAGAGCTGTCCATCCAATAACCAAGCAGAGGAGTGGGAGTTATGAGGCAACATTACACTGGAAAGATTTCTATCCTGTTTAGAATACCACACGACGCCTCATATACAGTAAAAGTGATTTGGAAAACTATTACTGGAAATGAGAATAACAATTTTTCCCAGAAGTTTTCCATTTAAAATTATTTTAGGGCCGCCTGGGAGGCTCAGTCAGTTGAGCGTCCGGCTTTGGCTCAGGTCAAGATCTCATGGTTCTTGGGTTCGAGCCTCACATCAGGCTCTGTGCCTACAGCCCAGAGCCTTGAGCCTGCTTCAGATTCTATGTCTCCCTCTCTTTCTGATCCTCCCCTGCTCACACGGTCTCTCTCTGTCTCTCAAAAATAAATTAAAAAAATTTTTTTTAAATTATATTAAATCATCCTCAGGGTATGTGTGTTGAGAGATTGCTAAAATGATGCAAATTCAGCACAAAGTGCTACAGTAATAACAACAACAACAACAACAACAATAACAACAGGAGGAGGAGGAGGAGGAAGAAACTTGTCCAAAAGTTGTTTTTTGGCCTCCTGGCAAATATATAAAAAATATATCACCCTTTCTCTTAAAGGAACGCAGATGTAACCATAATGCCAGACAGAAATTCTAAAACAGTAGTTGAAAATGGTGGGTATGAGCACATGGTCGAAATAGGATTTAATTCTGCCCAGCAGACAGGGCAGCAGAAAGTGTTTTTTAGAGAAGGTTGAATCTAAACTGCTTTTAGAGAATGGTCAGAATTGGGATTTCTATCTAATGATGGTGAACTAGGTACTTTGAACTAAACTTTCTCTCTTTAAAAATATAAATTTAATAGCAGTATACTTAACATACGATGCTATATTAGTTTTGGGTATACAATATAGTGATTCAACAATTTTATAGATATTCAGTGTTTATCATGGTAAGTACTCTCCTTAATCCCCATCATCTATTTTGCCAATCCCTCTACCCCTCTTCCCTCGGGTAACTGACAGATTGTTCTCTGTAATTAAAGATTCTGTTTGCTGCTTTCATATCTTGGCTATTGTAAATAATTCTGCAGTAAACATCAGAGTGCATGTATCCATTTGAATTAGTGCTTTGGTATCTCTTGGGTAAGTACTCAGTAGTGTGATTACTGGATCATAGGATAGTTCTATTTTTAACTCTTTGAGGAACCTCAATACTGTTTTCATAGTGGTTGCACCAGTTTGCATTTCTACTGACAGCGTAAGAGGGTTCCTTTCTCTCCACATCCTTACTAACAATTGCTGTTTCTTGTGTGTGGTTTTTAAGTTTATTTATTTATTTTGAGAGGCCGTGAAGGACCTGATGCAAAGAGAACTCCTCTCTGGAGAAAAAACATCATCCCAGTTCTCAACCTATTTATAAACAAGATATTCAGTTCAAATTTTTAAAAAATAATCAGGTATTCGGGAAGAAAAAAATAGCATGGATGCAACCCATAATGTATAACAGATGAAAGCCTACAGAGGTATCAGACACAATTGATTGACTGACTGATTTATAGAACATTCATAGCAACTTTTCCCTGAAAGCCTCCAACTGCAACCTACCTATATGGTACACTGAAAACCATTTGTGGCATATCTCTACAAAGAAATACTATTCAGTGGTACAAAGGACCACACTACTGATTCACCTCAGCACGTGAATGAATCTAGTGATGTGCTGACAATCGGTTCTTTGGGGTAGGAGAAGCCTTCATTTGTCTTGTTTGCCAATCTCCATGCTTTAACTATTCCCCCTTCGATGGTCTCTTTTCAACTTGCAGTCACTGAAAGCAGAGTTCAGAAGACACGCACACAACTGATTCTCATCTCCTGGCTTGAGCTGGACCCTTTGCACCACCGGATACATGTACAGACATTGTGCAGAGCAACAAAAGGCCATACACAAAAGGGTGCACACTCTATGATTTTATTTGGAGGAAGTTCTAGAACAACAGTCTAAAATGAAAAAAAAAAAACCCAAACAACTCAGAAAAGTGGTCACATTTGGGAGTTGGAATGGGGTATTACCTGAGGAGGGGGATGAGGGGATTTTCTGGGGAGACAGAAAATGATCTTTTATGGTAAAGGTGTGTATAACTATTTTAAACAGATTTAAAAATAACACTTTTCCTGAGTTAAAGAAGAGAAAGACTCAGAAATTTAACAAAAAATCAAAAGAAAATTCTTAAATGGAAAAGGTTAATGACCAAAATTATGAACTCCATGAATATAGTTATCAGCAAATCAGACACAACTGAACAGAAGAAAAACTTAGTAATCTGAAAGATAGGTCAGAAGAAAATATCTAGACTGAAGCAATGAGACCAAAAGGATGTAAAATACAAAATATAAGCTGATACAAAGTAAGGTACTGCATATATATGGCCCAAGAAGAGGACATAAAGAGAACAGGTCAGATGCATTTTTGGGAAAACAATAATGACCAAGAATTTTCCAAAATTTATAACAAATATCAAGGCATAAACCCATGAAACTACTAAACCTTGAGAAACTATTAAACCTTGAGATAGGGAGAAAGCTGTCAATTCAGCTTATAATAAAACTGCTCAAAGTCAAAGATTTTCAGGAAAAAAAAATCTTAAAAGCAACCAGAGAAAAGAGAAAGATTGCCTCCAAAGGAGTGATCCTCACATGGCAGCTGACTTGTCCACAGAAAGAATGGAAGCCAAAAGAAAACTGAATGGTGCCTGTGCAATATTAAAAGAAAATAATTTCCAATATACAGTTGTATACTCAATACAAACATTCTTCAAGAATAAAGCTGAAATAAAGACATCTCAAATATTTTATTAGTTGCAGTATATTAAAGTTTTTGTCATCTAGAGTCTTACATTGAAGGAAATATTATTCCAGAAGGAAATGAAAAGATGTTGGTAGAAATGAAGAGCAAAGAAAATTGTACACTCCTGGGCTAATCTAAAAAACATATAAAAATGTTTATTTATTTTTGAGAGGGACACAGAATGTAAGTGGGGGAGGGGCACAGACAGGGGGATAGAGAATCTGAAGCAGACTCCAGGCTCTGAGCTGTCAGCCCAAGCCCAACATGGGGCTCAAACACACAAACCATGAAATCCTGACATGAGCCAAAGTTGGACATTCAACTGACTGAGCCAGCGAGGTCCCCCTCTCATGGGCTAATCTAAATGAATAACATAATGCAATAATACTAATATTACCATTACATTTATCATATTAGCTTATGTATTATAATATACAATTGAATTATATGTAATATAAACACATACTTATATAATATATATTTGATACATTATTAATATATACAATTACCATAGAATTAACATTGTATATTGTGTATTTACATAATCAAGGTACGTAAAAAAGGCGTTTCATTTTTAAAAAAGTATTAATGGAGTCAAAACTCTGCATTGCCTCAATAGAGGGTCAAATGACTAGCTATTAGACTTGAGTAAGTTAAAAATTTGACAAAATATAATTCAATGAAATATTCTATTAAAGGACAATGAAATCATACCAGATATTCAAAAAAATTATCCTCTATGCTGTTCCCCCCCAAAAAGATGTATGTAATATATAGAGTTTAGACAGTTTATAAGGACAAGGGTAGGAAAAAGGATGCTGAGCCTTTATCAGGTAAGCAAGGGTGGCGGGTATATTTATAGGATGTCTGAAGACTACACTTCACACAGGAGCAAGAGCAAGGGAAGAAGCTTTGCTGGCAACAGTGTCTTTAACGTGTGGTTTACAGAATGGAAGAGGACAGAAAACACTAATATATTATGAAATGTTGTCCCTGATATATTTGTGACTAAGACCAAAAAGGAGGAAGGCTTCCTATGATGAAATTTGAATTTCCCATGTCTTAACTGATAAATTCCAACAAATTCCAAAGGGCCAGTCTAGATCTGAGGGTCAGTGACAGCTGTACCTTTCCTCATGCCTGTTCTAGGGAAAATACACATATGTGCAACTTAGACAGTCATCATGTTCTCTTGAATATCAGCAAAGCACATTGTTTACTATTGTTATCGGTCTATTTTGTAATGATCCCATTTGGTCAAAATAATATTGTAAGTAAAATAGTAGTTCACATGTGTATTTATAGCCAATTAGAAACCCAAAATTTGTCATGATCAACAATTAATGGACTTCACCTTTTGTTTATGTAAGGAATAATTATTTTAACTTTATTATCCATCTAGCTCTCTGTTCATAAGCCCGAGCTAATTTAATAACTCATATAAGGTATTTATTACGTGTTTTATGAACTGTTTTTTAACCACAAAGGCTATAAGACTGTAATAGCCTAGTCTAGTCTTTCACTTTTTAAATATTTCTTTTTAAAAATTTTCTCTCTTTGGCCAAAATTTTAATTTAACCAGTGTTGCATGCTCTTCTTATATGGTTAAATTCATATCCATGAAGCATTTTAACTCCTGGAGTGAATACTATTAGTTGATGCAGTACATTTACTTAATGAGACAATGATCCAGTTAATCAACTGTAAGAAACTCAGAACCAATATAGCAAGACTCTCCATTTTAAGGAAAGCCAGTACATACATATTTATATTAATCCCTGCAGTGTGACTGACACTGGAAATTCACCGTACTTGTGAAGAAAAACAATTTAGAGGTGTCTGCTGGGTAGGCTTTACTTTTCTGATTGTTTATGGGTTTTTAATCCAGGAATCTGGGAGCAGGAAGTGATAGGTACATGAGGGAAGCTGATTTCTCCCCTGGAAGAGGCTGGAAATTCTTGGCTGAGGGGTGGGGAGAAGGAAGCCGAAAAATGAAAACGTTCAATATCGACTTTAAAAACAATTAAATTGAAGTGAAGAACTCATTTTAAGGAGAAGATGTTTTTTTTTTTGGTTAAATGTATTTAGAAGGTTAGCATAAATTTAAGCCATGCCCCATGTACTTTGGAGGAAATCTGAGATAAAGATATTTCTCAGTATGTGGGAGGGAAGTCACAAACTGAAAAACTTGTCTGGCTTCACAGGTATTAGTGTAATCCATAATGGGTCAGTTACTGTGGTGGCTATTATGAATTGCTCGGGGGCCTAAAGGTCTTAGAAATCTTTCGGAATTACCTAAAGAAGCAGAAGGGCGCCAGGGAGAACTGTCAAGCTTCCGGCACCTGCTGATCCAAAACGTACAAAAAAACATGGCCTCAAAACTCTGAGTGGAGCGGAAGTCTTAGGAGGGCACCGTTACCTTCCGCAGTGCTGGGAATTTACAGAGAAAAGGGGAAATAACATGAGGCTGGAGACACACTGCTTCTGGCCACTGCCGGTCAGCACTCAGCACACTCGCTGATGTCCATGATCTAGGAATTGTTGGAGAAAAGGCACTTGATCAAATCACTTTTGACTTTTGAAGTGGAAACCTTGTATATGAAGGGAGAAGAGGTTATTTATTTAGCCAAATTCAGCCATGAACTCATCAGGAATTTGTGGGAAGAAGCCCACATCTTTATTCTAACACCATCTGGCCCATCCAGCAAGTCTGTTTTATACTTTATGATGATATTAAGGATTCAAATGAATGGTTATTGCCACATTATATGGGTATAAAATTAAGGGTGAAGAAAATGGAAGACATACATCTTTTCAGGGTCAAGGCTTGATGAATTTTCTCTTTGCCCTTGAACTGGCATTCATGCTCTAAAATTCTCTTTGCTCATGAGGTGTGCCACTTTTCTGACAGTCCCCACCTCCTGGAGCTTCTACTCCTGCAAACATTACTGACTTGTAAGTGGCTCATACTTTTGCTTGTAATTTTCACAAATATAAACTGATGACTCAGCCTTTAAACAAAGTACATTTAAGTGTCCTCTGGAACAAAATCTTGTCTTTATGTCATCTCTTACCCCGGCACTCTTTGTGGAGGAGGTCAGGAAGAGAATGTTAACATACATCCCATGTGATCGTTTGTCCAACAGAGAAATGTCAATGGATTCTTATAATGTATTTGACTGTATTCATGGTAAATTTCTAGACTGCCATTTTTAAGTTTTGCTGGGGCTACATCAGGAAATAGGGATTCAAAGAATTTGGGGGGTTGGGGAGCGAGGATGAGTGAGAAACTGTAGCCCCTTGTCAGTCATAACTGAAATCTAATAGTTAAGAAGGATCCTAGCCCTTAGCAACCAGGAAGCAATACACAAATCCTAGCTGTGAGTCAAATGTGACTCGAATTCTGGCAGGAGCAAGGTTACTCTGTTACCTCACTAGAGAAATGGCATCATTTAGAGATCTGGTAGCTTTTCCTGGGTATCTGAGCACAGAGCCAACAGACCCTGTTGCACTCATCATCATCATCACCATCATTACTGTTATCACCGTTTCACAATCAAAGACTTAATAATTCAGAAAGTTAAATTCAAAATAAAAGTTATGAGCCAAAAAGTTATTATTAATTCTAAAGGCAGTTTCACATTGATAATGTGCTTGATTTTTACAGATAAGCAGGTGGGTATTCCTATGATTCATTTTATAGATGAGGAAATCAAGGCAGTAGGCCATTAAATAATTTGCTTAAAGTCATATAGCTAATTAGTATCAGATTAGAGCCTCTTCACCATCAAACTTCGGCTCTTAATAGAAGTTTTTTTCATATAAGAAATTAACATCCTAATTTATACTCTATGCAAAGAGAGTGAAAATATTATTAATTATTTCAGCAGAGAGCATGATAAAAGCTGGGTAATATAAATGCTTAAGAATAAGTTTACCATTGGGGCACAGGGCGGCTCAGTCGGTTAAGTGTCCGACTTTAGCTCAGGTCATGATCTTATGGTTCATGGGTTCAAGCCCCGCATCAGGCTCTGTGTTGACAGCTAGCTCAGAGCCTGGAGACTGTCTTTGGATTCTGTGTCCCCCTCTGTCTCTGACTCTCCCCTGCTCGCACTGTCTCTCTCTTTCTCAAAAATAAATTTAAAAAATTAAGAAAAAAAGGAATAAGTTTATCCTATTGGGTTGTGAATTTTTGTAAGGACTTTGTGGAACAAATTATAAACTGGGCCTCAAACATGGTGTACGTTGTTAGTACAGAACCATAAGCTTTCGGAGCTGCAAAACAGTGATAATAATAGTAAATAAATAATAAATTAAAAAATAATAATAAAGATGTTATTCACCAAAACTAAATAAAAGGAACATTACTGCTTCATTTTTACTTTCAAAAAATAGCTTTGGATGGATAGCCTAAGTCTTTATCAGAATACTTTCTGTTTTAGAGGAGAAACTTGGTGGGAGATAACATTCAGTTTAACATCTATGGGTGAATGCCATGCTTAAGTAATTGCCAATAAATGTATTTTAATCAGTAAGGACATGTCCATGTGTGAAATAATTTACATTTAATTTAAAATATTTGCTCCAAATATTTTTTATTTTTTTATGTTTACTTATTATTGAGACAGAAACAGAGCACAAGTGGGGGAGGGTCAGAAAGAGAGGGAGACAGAATCCGAAGCAGGCTCCAGGCTCTGAGCTGTCAGCACAGAGCCTGATGCAGGGCTTGAACCCAAGAACGTGAGACCATGACCCGAGCCGAAGTTGGACGCTTAATCGACTGAGCCACCCAGGCGCCCAGCTCCAAAATTTTTTAAAAAGAAAATACTTGTTCCAGGTAGTGGTTCTATAGTTGTGTGACTCAAGAAATGTTGTCAATGTTACCTGACTCAGAAACAGTCACTTAATGTTAGTGACTAATTTCAGAGACAGTTTCCTTATATAAATCAAATGCTGGCTTAGATAATTTTCAAATTTGAATTTTCCCCAGGCATGACAGAGAATAGAACCCTCTAGTTTTCTGTAAACCATGATTTTGCTTTCTTTATCTCTTATTGGTGAGGAAAGGTGAGGATGAGGGAAAACTGTCACAAAACCACTTCCTGAATAATCTCCTGTATGTTTTCAAATAACAACTTTAAGACTATTCTTCTTCCTTCTGTCTGACCCTAGCCTAATTGGCTGTGGTCACTTGTTTCCTAAAGGCTATCTCTTGGTTCCAGAAAAGATAAGAGAAAATATTTTTAAGAAATCTTCAGAGATACATGATAAACTAGGTTTAACAATTTTATCTTTATTTTACCCTTAGGAAAGAGACAGAGAGACATGGAAGAAAGAGAGTTTTTCTAAATATGTGAAGCTTAATGAGACTTTTCTATTTTCCCTCACATCACATTAATCGCTTTTAATTTTTCGAGCTATCTTGGCATTCATGTCATATGGAAAACTGAAGGAGCAGAGGGAGGCATTTATTTCCAGAAGAGGTCAGAGAGCATAATCAGGGGACAGAACTAGTAAGTAATCAAGCATGCGGCACACACTTTCATTAAGGCCCATGTGTTACAAAACCACAGAATTTTAATTTTCTGGTTCCTGCTGTTTAGGCTAAAGGGGTTCTGTTAGGGTTTATTTCAGTTACATTTTGCAAAGGATACAAGCGTGACGTTTTCAGCCTTACTAGAGGTGAAATGTTTTATTCTGAGGTTCATCTTCGTTTACACGAAAGGAAAAAGCTCCTCGTGATGGTTAAATAATAAAGAAGGCTGATTGCTTACAGAGTCGGGTAACGGGGCTCGACTGTGTGCCTTGATCCAATCTCTCCTTAAATCTTGAAATTCTCATCCAACTGAATGATGGCCTCTGCTGGGAAGAGAAAATTTCCACGGCACATCTTTGTAACAACCCCAGATCTCATGGAAAGAAGCCAGGAGAGGAAAATTAAATGAGTGTAATCCTCTAGGAAAGATACACGTAGAGTTTTTCTCCTAATAGGAACTTTGTTTGCTGACAGTGAACAGTATACCGAGATAACACCAACAACATCTGCTCCTGTTGGTAAGAACTGACCTCTTAATCACGAGCTACTCACATCAAAATGACTGCGGGCGGTTGGAACAACACGAGTTTTCCTCAAGAAGCCAGCTTCAGCAGTATCATGCCGACTGAATGCCAAAATAATATTTTACCTTTTTGCTTTCAATGCAATTTGCCAAGACAAGGCAAGGGGCAGGGAACACACAGGACAAGGAAGAGCGACAGATCAATCAGGTGAGCTGAAGGTGATCTGATTTGTTTGGCACTTGCTCTGGAAGAGTAATGCTCCGCCATGTCTTCATTTCAACTTTCATTTGTCAATTTGAGGGAATCATTTCTTTTTTCTCTTCAGTAAGTCCATCTTCGCTGAGGCTGCTTGTTTTGATTATAGGATGGTAGTTACCAACTTTCTGACCAAAAAGTGTGTGGGGAGAGAAGGGACACCGAGGCAGGGAGCCACCGTGCTTTACAGGTTAAAGGTCTTTCCCTTTAAACCTGTCTTGGGCCGTTGACATGATGGACTATGACTTCATGTCATATACCTGGGGATTTGAGGGCTGTTCTATTTTGCTGTGATTCACAGCAGTTCCTGTTGCTTTCTGTCCGTTGCTATTTAAGGTGAAGCAGCAAAGAAAAAGTATCTTTTTGTTGATACTCATGGCTAACTCGGGGACAGCGTCTTCTGGCCCAGTATTTTAGGTTACTTTATGTTACTCAATTCTAGAGTGCAATCAAAGAACTTAAAAGGACCTAGGAGTCAGCAAGACCAGTTCCATCTACGAATCCTTTTACAATATTCTTGGTACAAATTAACCATTCCTGATTATATACTTCTAGTTCTTTTTTTTTAAGTTTTTAAAAAATGTTTTATTTATTTTTGATACAGAGTGAGACAGAGCATGAGAGGTGGGGAGGGGCAGAGAGAGAAGAGCCTGATGCAGGGCTTTAACCCACGAAAGTGAGATCTGACCTGAGCCAAAGTCAGAGGTTTAACCGACTGAGCCACCCAGGCATTCCTATACTTCTAGTTCTTGAATGTAAGTTTTTCAACAGTGGTACGGAAAAGTCAAAATCCGCTGCTAGGTAAATTTCTTCAGTGAAAGAAAAAAACTGAACCTCTCTTCTCTAAATCATCCCCTCAGATAAATGGAAAAGAAAAAAACAAGAGAGGAGAAAACGTAAGTATTTCATTTTTCCCACACTTGCATCAATTTTTCAGGACTATCAAGAGGGGATTCCTTCTGTGATGATGATTCCTTCTTGTCTTGGCATCCTTCCTGTGGATGCAGCCAAGGGTGTCTAGGTTTATTTTAAAGTGGGTTGTGTGAAGGACTCAACAGAATGGGGTTGATAGGACTAAAGGATTTCAGAACTGAAAGGAATAAATATTTTAGAAGTAGAACTAGGACTCAGAGAAGTTAGACAACTTGTCCAATATCACACAGATGGCTTCCTCTCCTCCAGAACAATGATCATTTCACCCCCCCCCAAACTTAGCTTCTTATTAATTAAATATAATACTTCATATACTATCTGATCAGCTGAGATCGGGGGATCATATGCCTTTGCTTATGAACAACCACATTATTCGGTTGTTTGTTTTATATTATTTACATGGACTACAGTTAAATCAGGTTATATACAATTATTTTCCCTTACGTTTTATCTTTTGAGGTATAGTCAAAGTGCAAGCTTCTCAACCTACTTTTGAATGCTTTCAGTGAATAAACTATCCTTTTCAAACTTGTGCAACTGTGAGAGTGTTTTCTATGTCCTTGTTCAGATTATTGTTAGAAATATCTAACAAAACAGGGACAGATAAACAAGCAAGCAAAAACAAAAACAAAAACAATACAGCCCTGTGCCATGATACTGGGATTCACTGATAATCCATGAATTGAGACATTTTGGAACTATTGTTCAACCATGTTCATGTTTATGCTTATGATGTGTACTCAACACATTATCGTTTTCTTCCTTGCCTACAAACATTCTTTGAAGGCTAACTTACAGATACCATACTGGAAGTAAGATATTGTTTAAGATCTGATAACTATTGATAAAAGAGTTTATTGTGAAATGATTTAGTCTTAAATTCTTCATATGGCTTGGAAAGCTTTTTCTTTTCTATGAGCTTACAAATCTGTTCAGTAACTTACTCTAGCATTTTGCCAGGGATTGATGAAAACTTTTGTAAATCTTTGATTTTTTTAAAGTTTCTGGAATTTGTGACTTTTTCTGTACCTCACATATTCATAAATACTCATAATCTTAGTGTTTACAATTTTAAAATTAAAAAAATTACTAAGTACATAAGATGAACATGTATAAAATATTTGTCACCTATGGAGAAAATGATATAAAAATACCCATGTACATATACATAGTTTAATAATTAGAACATTTCTAATTGACTTTAAAGTCCTTTGGGTGCTTGGTCTTAATTCCATGACTTTCTCTCCACACCAGGAATAAAAAAAGTGCTATGTTAATTCCTCCTTGCTTCTATTTTTTGTTTCTCTGTGACTCTGTTTTGTTTGAAGGCTCTCTCTCAGGGTGTTTTCCTTTTGGTTCCCATTGGATGGAGTGCTAGTGGTCAGTTTTTGTTTACAATTTTGTTTGAGGGCTTTGCATTTGGGGAAATGCAGATTTAAGTGTGTGTGTATGTCTCCTATTTGACCTCCCACTTTGGTACCTTGCCTTTGTCTACTGTATTCTCATGCCTTGAGGACCGTGAAAAAGTTCATTGGAGTTCAGCAGGTGCCCACATTTCAGCCAGCAAGTGGACTTCTGTGGGATTTGCTCATCTCTCTGGTTCCTGTTTGCTCTTCGTTTTTACCGTAGGTTAGTGCTACATTTATAAAAGCACGTTTTCTATGCCTTATCCAACATAAGTTATTGTCAGCAGGAACAATGATTAAAAACTGGAGGTATGCTCTATACTTTTCAGTTTGAAGTAATTCTCCGTGATGGAGAGACCATCAAAACAGGAACTGAGTAATTAATTCCCTTATTCATTAATGTCACATCATGGCAGTCTGCTTTCAACAGAGTTATTGCTTTAAAACTTTTTCTCAGGTCTTTGTTTATCTGCTCATTCTATTCTTACACTTATCCTTAGTTTTAGTCTCCTATGGTTGTATGTTGTTTTCAGTCTGATCTTATAATTTGTTTTGTCTTTTGGAAAATTTTCCCTTTTAAGCTCTTTAGTTATGGGATCATAACTATCTTTACAAAGACACAACAGAATCTTAGAATCAGAAACTTAGAGATTTTATTTCTTTCTAAGAACTTATATAAAATTGGTTTTTCTATTTTATAGACCTTCTTTATTTCACGACTTGCCCTCTTTATGAAAATACCTCGTTTTTTGTTGTTGTTGTTGTTTTTTGTGGGACCTGTAAAGCTATAGAACCTTCTCTGGTAAATTATGTGCTTATATAAAACTTAAGCTCTGTTCTCTGAAACTAGTGGTTGTTCCTTGTCCTGCAGAGTACTCTTCAATTACAATGGGAAATCAACAGATTTTAATAAGATACTAGGACAATATAAGTAGCCAAACCAACTTAGCTTAATAACATACAATCTGATTTAATTTGAAACATTTAGATAAAAACTTAAGTTGATCTACTCAAGACTTTTTTCTACAAAAATAAAGTGCTGTTGGTGATTGTCGGTTCTTAGTAGCCTATAAAGATGGTATCAGTAAATGGTTGAATACTGCTTTGGTGTGATGAAAATAATTTTTGGTGTATGTCACCTAATTCAAATTTTACATACCACTGGAATACCTGTGTGGGATGGGAGAAGTTAAAGAAACAAGAACAATGTAGTATTCATCATATGGTTATCTTTAATAATTACTTCAAATCTGTAGAGATTGATTCTGAGCAAAAATTCAATTAGTAATTCATCATTTTAGCAAGTATCCCTGGTTCAAAATATTTACATCTATCATCCAATCGAGTGACACTATATAAGACTTATGGGAGAACTGAATTATTGCTATTTGCAAATGTCTTCTTCATAAACTAGATTAAACTTTAAGTTTGACTGACTTCAATGCTTATAAAATTAGATGTAATAAATATAATTGACACAGATAAATCTCATATGTGTTAATGAGGACTTAAAAAATTTTTTTAATGTTTTATTTATTTTTGATACAGACAGAGACAGAGCATGAGAGGGGGAGGGGCAGAGAAAGAAGGAGACACAGAACCGGAAGCAGGCTCCAGGCTCTGAGCTAGCTGTCAGCACAGAGCCTGATGCAGGGCTCGAACCCACGAACGTGAGATCTGACCTGAGCCGAAGCTGGAGGCTTAACCAACTGAGCCACCCAGGCACCCCAGTGAGGACTTTTATGTAATTTCCACTCTCTCTTACTTTTTATAATTAATAATTTATATTTCTCTTATGCTAATTTGTTGGTTGTTTAGCTTTGCAAATCATGGTCATTGTGATTTGAAATTGTACCGGTAACCTGGCATCTGGATTGTCTACCATGTGTAATTTATAGATTGAAGATAATCTTGGGGTGCATGAGTGGCTCAGTCAGTTGAGCATCAAAGTCTTGATTTTGGCACAGGTCATGAGATCAAGCCCCATGTTGGGCTCTGCAGTGGCAGCATGGAGCCTGCTTGGGATTCTCTCCTCCTTCCCCTCTTCAAAAATAAATAAATATGAAAAAATGAGGATAATCTTAAATTCTCTGGAAGTCTTATCAACTTTGGTAAAACATTATTGGCAAAGAAAATTTGTTCATGACTTCTACAGTCCCTTCCCTCTTTCAGAGGAAGTTATATGCCTTCAGAGTGTGGAAACCCTAAACTTAAAGAAAATTAGAGCCTAGTAGGGGAGATAGAAATGTTCACAAGTGATCTAGGGCACAAATGGCAGACTCCGCTAAGAAGGAGGAGACCTATTTAGTCTCTAAGTCCCAAACGGAGACAATTGTATTCTGGTTTAGTTTCCGTTAGAATCCCAGTCCCAGATTAAGCTGAGAAGAACTAATATCTTGACAATACTGAGTCTTTGTATTCATGAACATAGAATATCTTGCCATTTATTTAGTTTTCTTTAGTTTATCTTTTAGTTTTTCTTTCATTTCATTTTATTTAGTTTTTCTTTTGTTCATTAGGATTATGTGGTTTCCTCATACAGATCTTCTACTTATTTTGTTAGATTCATAGTTAGGTATTTCATTTGTTTAGATGCTAATATAAATGGTATTTTTTTAACATCAAACTCCATGTGTATCAAATTTTATCAAACTCTATTCTGACACATAGGAAACATTAATTTTTACATTAATTTGTATTCCTATGCTCTTGTTATAATCATATTGGTAGAAAATTTTTGGTCAATTCTTTCGGATTTTCTACATAGATCATGTAATCTAAGAACAACAGCAGATTTATTACTCTCTTCTCAAACTGGATGGCACTTAGTTTCTTTTCTAGACTTATAGCATTAGCAAGGACTCCCAATACAATGCTGAGAGACAGTAGTAAGATCCTTGCCCTGTACTTGATCTTAGTGAGAAAACTCTGAGTGTCTTACTAAGTGTGGTGTTAGCCACAGGTTTTTTGGTGTATAGTCTTTATCAGGTTGGGAAAATTTACCTCTTGCTAACTGACTGATAGTTTTTATCATGAAGAGGTGTATGTAATACTTAATAATTAGGTGTAACATTTAAAGTCTTTATTAACCTGAAAGGTGGAAAGATTATCCTATGTATTATAAAAAATGTACTTCATTACTAATACGACCATAATTCTATTGGATATTTGCTTTTACTAAGGATAATAAAATCTGTTGCTTGTTCATATACTTGGTTTATTGGGTGGGAGAGGTATGGTCACATTTTCCTTGTTTATTGGTAAAAATAAAATGCCATCAACTTCTGTCCATGATGTGGAGTAAGAGGATCTTGACTTACTCTCTCCCTCCATAAACAACTGGGTAACTGGACAAAGTATATGAAACAACTGTTATCAAACATTGGGTAGTTGTTATCCCTAAAGTAAGGAAAACAAGTGAGGTGAGCCTATGATCACCCTGACTTTCAGTGCGATTCTGGACCTTGTTCTAGAAAAGGAAGTTCCAAGCTGAGCATTGCAGTCTGGCTAAATTGAAGAGGTAGAGACTGGAATTGAAAATCACTGAGAGACTGGACGTTGAAATTTCGGAAAAGAAGAAGCTACTGAGTGACAAGCACTTCAGTAATCTGGACAGGGGTCTCTTTTTCAGTCTTCGCTGAATGCAAACTTGTGCCTGACTAGGATGAAACCTCATGACAGTGGACAAAGGATGCCTGGGGACTATAAGCTGAACAATCCCCAGAGCGAACGCAGAGTGGACTGTTGATTAATTTTCAGGGTTTAGACTATAGACTCCTCATTTTATGCTCAGAGAATTAAATAGTGACCTCATTAAAGTCATACGTTAGTAGGGCTCAATTATCCCTAAAATGAAGGTTACTTTAGATCACACTAATTAAGTTGAAAAATAAACCTGAAAAGAAAACCCTGATTTGTAAGTAATTTATCTGTTTTCTAAAACAAATTTCAAATGTATTTACATAAATACAACACAGTTCAATACACAGCACGATAGCGAATTCTACCACCCAAGGAAAAATTGCTGGACATGCCGATAGCATTTAATTAAAAAATCAGTCAATAAAAAGATACCGAGAAATGACAGATGTACTAGAATTACTAGGCAGACCTTAAAACATCTATTATATGCTTGTTTGCTCAAATACTTAAAGTAAAATATGAACAAAATGAAGAATAAATGTAATACATAAGAAGAACCTAATGAAGCCTTAGAAATTTTAAAGGAAAAATCAACTTGGAATGACAATTTTTCTGAGTGAAGATAACAACAGATTAGATATTACAGAGGACCAAACATCAATGAACTTGGAGGCAGAGCAAAATAAACTATCCAAACTGAAGCACAAACAGAAAAAGACTAAAAACAGAGCTCAGTGGCCTGTTGGGCCATTTTCTAGAAGAATCACCTGTAACTGAATCTTAGAGAGAGAGAGAGAGAGAGGAGACAGAATAAGACAGGGAAAAATTTGAGGAAATGCCTAAAATAATTCCTAAATCGGATAGAAATGATAAGTGAACAAATTTAAAAATAAAATTGCTGAGACCCAGTGAAGAAGAGAACATCATCCAGAAAAAGAGAGAGAGAGAGAGAGAGAGAGAGAGAGAGAGAGAGCGACATTGGTGTACAGAGGAACAAACTTAAGAACTGAATATTTCTTAGAGACTTAATTCAAGAAATAAATATGACATCATTAAAATGGTAAAAGGGAAACTTGTGAGCCTACAATTCTATAACCAGGGAAAATATCCAAAGAGACGACAGCAGGAGTGGTCAGCAAGATGGTATAATACGAAGACCCCATCTTGTTCCCACGATGAGACACTGAGTTAACAGCAATTCACTGTGCAAGAAACTTTTATGAAAACTCAGGAAATCAGTTAAGATATCACAGTACTCCAGGCAAGCGCAAAAGCAAGAACAATTCCACTGAAACAGGAAAAAAAAAAGTCGTTGTGTTTTACCCTCTACAGCCTCTTCCCCAGGCCAGCACAGGTTGGAGCAATCAGGAGAAAACACAGACTTGCAGATCTTCCCTTGGGAAGGAAAGAGAAAAGTAGAATATACTCCGGTATTCCAACTTTTGAGGGGCTAGTTTCTGTCTTGCTTAAGTTAGAGTTCTGAGACCCCAGCAGCATGTTTCAGGGGTTTGGGGGCGCCACTGAGAACAAAGGACTCTGCAGGTTGTAGGGGCATCAGAGAACCTGTACTACCACAGACAGACACCAGAGGGAGCAAGAGAATCAACCTTAAAAAAAAAAAAAAGACAAGAAAATGTCAAACCTCTCTAATTGGGAAATGACATACCCAAGACAAGCAAAGAAAAATCCCCCAGAAAGGTGTGAGAGTCTCCCAAATCTCTATGCAGGCTGACAGTGAGTATTCCCTGTACAAAGCCGGTACTGTACAAAGCAAGGTGGCTGTTTCTTCAAATGTCTAAGTTCCAGCAAAAAAACAAAAACAAAAAACAAACAAACAAACAAAAAACCAAAATGCAAACCAGAAAAAGAAGCATATAAAGAAATGGAAACATAGCTCAATCAAAGGAGCAAAATAAATTTCTGGAGAGAAACTTACTCTAAAGAAAGATACAAGAATTACTTGATGGAGAACTGAAGATAGCCATCTTAAAATGCTCAATGAGCTAAGAGATAGACAACTTAAATGCACACACGCACACATACACACACACACACACAAATACATGAACAAATTGAGAATATTAACAAAAACACAGAAACTACAAAAAAAACATATTCTGAAGCTCAGGAATACAATAATTGAATTGAAAAATTCACTTACAAGTTCAACAACAGGCCTGATCAGTCAGAAAAAAAATCCTGAAATAAATGATAGGTCATTGAAAATTATCCAGTCAGGGAAACAAAAAGAAACAAAATGAAGAAAGTGAAAAAAGTCTATAGCGGACAATAAAGAGGATCAGCACACTCATTACGGGAGTCTCAGTAAAAGAAGATGGAGAAAAGGGCAGAAAGCTTATGAGAAGCAATGATGGTTAAAAACTTCCAAAATCTGAGGAGAAAAGAGACATCCAATCTTACGAACCGTAAGCTCCAAGTAGATCAAAGGCTGCAGAAATCTCAGGACCAGAAAAGTTTAACCCAGTAATGTAAGATTGTTTTAACATTCACAGAGTAAGTCAATGTAATCACCACATTAAGAAAAAAAGGGGGGAGGGAGATGAAATCTATGTGTTTATTCCAAAAGATAAAGGAAAAGTACTTGACAAAACTTAACATCCCTTCATGATAACAACTCTCAGCTAAGTAGAATTAGAAAACCTTCTCACTTTTGTAAAGGGCATCTATAAAAATTTACAGCTAACATTGCACTTAAAGGTGAGATACTGAACAATTTCTCCTTAATACTGGGATAAGGCAAGGATGCTCACTCTTCTCTATAATCTTGTACTGGATGTCATCCTAAGAAATCTATAACAGCCTACTGAGACTAGTAAGTGAGTTGTGTAACTTGCAGACAGAAAGTCAATCAATAAAAATTAGCTGCATACTATCAACAAACAATTGGAAATTGAAATGTAAAAAAAAAATCATTTATAATGAAAAGAAGAAAGTCTTCAGAATAATTTAGCAAAGTATGTGTACCTCTACACTGAAAAGTATACACCACTGGTGAAAGAAATGAAAGAAAGTCTAAATAAATGGAGTGATATATCTTGGGAATGGATCAGAAAGCTCAAAATCTTGGCGAGGTTTTAAAAAAATATATATAAAATAAAAACCCGATTGAAGAATTTATGTTAAAACGTCAAAGGAGCTAGATTTTCAAAAGAACCATTTTCAGAAGAACCAATTTTCAAAAGAACAATTCCAGATTTCAATACTTACTATAAAACTGCAGTGATGGTTTTGGTATTGGCATGATTAAGATAATGAAAAGAACATCCCCTAACTGGGAGAAAATATTCACTGTGGACATAATGTCAGAGGAATTCTATCTGGAATAAAGAACTTGCAACTTAAAAAGCAAGATGACAAATAACCCAATTTCAAAATGGGCAAAAATTTTGAATAAGCCTTTCACGAAAAAGACATTTGAATGGCCAATAAGCACCTGAAAATATGTTCAACATATTTGAAAATATGCTCAACTGGTTAAACAGTTTGGAGATTTATTACAAAGCTAAACATACTTCTAAGATATCACTCCACCATTCTACTCTCCAGATATTTACCTAAAAAAAAAAAAAAGAAAGAAAGAAAGAAAGAAAGGAAAAGAAAAGGAATGTTCGCACAAAGACCTGCATAGGAATCTTCCTAACAGATGCCTTTGTAACAGCTGAGAACTTCAAACAACCCATTGTTGATTACCAAGTGGATGAACAAATCATGGTAAAATAGTGAAATATACTATCTGCAAGAGAACAACAATAAATGAACTACTGATATATATACATGGTATAAACATAGATGCATCTCAAAAATTTTAAGATAAAAAGCCAAACACAAAAGTATGTATATGATTCCATTTACATGTACACACAGAAAAGATTAATCCAACTGATAGTAACAGACAACAGATTAATAGTTGATTAGACCTAGAGTGAGAGGAGCTGATGTCAGGATCGGGGGATGATTAACTGAGAGTGAAACTTTCATTCTTTTTTTTTTATGTATTATTTTTTATTTTATTTTTTTATTTTTGAGAGACAGAGAGAGACAGCGTGAGCAGGGGAGGGTCAGAGAGAGAGGGAGACACAGAATCCGAAGCAGGCTCCAGGCTCTGAGCTAGCTGTCAGCACAGAGCCCGATGCGGGACTCGAACCCACAATCGTGAGATCATGACCTGAGCCAAAGCCGGATGCTCAACCGACTGAGCCACCCAGGCGCCCTGAAACTTTCATTCTCAAAGAATGAAGCAAAGAAACTTTCTGGAGTAATGGAAGTAGACCTTGAATGTGGTGGAGGTTATAAGGTTTACGGCTGGCAAAACCCATCGGCGGTACCTGGGTGACTCAGTTGGTTAAGTGTCTTGATTTTGGCTCAGGTGGTGATCTCGGGGTCATGGGATAGGGTTCAGCACTGGCCGTGGAGCCTGCTTTCAATTTTCTCTCTTTCTCTGCCCCTCTCCTCCACTCATGCCCTTTCTCTCTTTCAAAAAAAATTAAAAACCCACAAAAAATAAAAAAAAAACAAAAAAACTTCAAAAAATACAGTATTTTAAACATATAATATAAATCTGTAAAAAAAAAAAAGCTGACTTAAAAATAACCACAAAAAACAACTTTTACTTTTTAGTCATTTGTTTGTGGTAATTCTGGCCCACAGAGGTTTAAATTTTTACCCAGTCAAAATATATCAATCTTTCTCTTAACAGTTTTTTTAGTTTTGTGTCACATCTAGAAAAGCTTTTCTTGCATATTTCATGGAGAGGCTATTTGACTGAATGTTTTATAATGCGGATTTTGGCATCAGATAGCCACTAAAGAATGTTGACACTTGGGCAAATTCATCTCTATTTTTTAAATTTCCTCATAAAATCTGTGGAAAATTATGGTTTCTACCTTAAATGGTAGACAGTGACAAAATATAGGTATGTTAGTTAGAATACTAATGATATGCATTAAAAATCTTAATACTAGCTATTTTTATTATAACATTTTCAGAGGGCTGATTATTCAAACTACTAAGAACATTAAGAGCAGTATGGAGATAGTATACACTGTGCAACCCTGCCCAATTTTGTCAAATCTCTAACATTCTGCCAAATTTGTTTCAGATGTCCTTTTTTTAAAGGCAACTGAATTTCTTTTTGTACTCCTTGATTCCAATCTTTCCTCAATCTATATATAATCCTCTTAGTGAAACTGGTGTGTATTTTTCTTTTCTATAAAGTTATACTGTACAATTTTATATTTATAAAAATGTTTTTTGAATTTTAAGTGTTATATAAAAGGAACACTGTACACATTATTATAGAATTCATTTTCTTAGTCAACATAATAGAGTTGAAATTTATCTATGTTTTCACATATTAGAACAATTTTACATTTTTATTTGTCACATTTATATTTTTAACCTACCTGAATTTTGTTTTACTGTAAAGTATGGTGTCGGTTGTAATTTACTGTTTTTTTTTGAAGGTTTACTGGTTCCAAAATCATATGTGGATTATGAAATGTATTAAAAATATTTGGGTATGTGTCTTGATTTTGTTTCCTGTTACTTTGATCTAGATCTTAGATTCCATGAACTACCACATTATTTAAAATTTTTAGCTTTTTTATACAATTATTGCAGGTTTACTAGTTTATGTTTGAGTGTGTACATATATGTAGTGCTTCTATAATCATAACTCTATAAATGATGTTAGTGTTTAAGTTTTAATTTTACCATTTACAAAGCATGGAAGACAATTATTGTTAGAGCAAAATATAAACATATAAATCTTGACAATTTAAAAATAATATTACAAGTGGCATATTTGGGAAAAAAGCAAGATTGCTGGACGGAAGTTTAAGGGTGTTAAAAACCTAATCTTTCCAAATGGGAAGTCAATAGAGACTGTCTAATCTTATGAAGTCAAGTATTACAAGCCAAAATTTATTAAGTTTAAACATCAATTATAAACAAAAATTGGAAAGCAGAGGAACAGTCTAAATGTACTAGATGCTTTATCTTTTAAAGGGCTATCAAGAGATAATATCCAAAGTGTACAAATCATGATCTAAGGGCACACATATATTACGGAAGTTATATTGGAAGTGGACAGAAGACCTAGAAATAGAATTTTTTAATACTGATTGATTATCTCTAGGGAATGGACTAGAGACTGGGAAAGAGATTTTAATTTATATTTCAAACCTCTACATGTGCTACTTTCACAATATATAATTTAAAAAGTTAATTATCTTCAGAGTATATAACTAGACTTTGGACAAATTACGCCAATGGTAAACCACAAGGCAATAGCAGATGACCCAGGGGTTGGTAGGTGACTCTTTACATTAAGCCCCACATAAGCCTTCTGAGGAATCAGAAATTATCTGAACTTAATGTTATATAAGAAAATAGCTCTGTAAATAAGAATCAAAATCTTAGCACTAATTTTAAAAGAGGCAATTTACAAGGTATTTATTCCTGACATATTTCATCTCACTTTTCTGGCAAGATCAAGAAAAGATTTTCTGAAGATATGGCTTCTCCGATTAGGAGGGCTGAGAAGCAGGCTAAAGTACACACATGCACATACACATATATTTAAACAAGGTCACTTTTAATTTGCTAGATGTTCTGCTTAGCATATTTGACTTTCTTAGACGACAAGGTCATCAGTAAAGAGGCTGATCTCCTCTCAAATTATAGTCTTACGTCTCCCAAGAAAGTGAATTAGAGAGCATCTTTTATCTGCCATCCTTGGGACTGGAGTCAAAGCCAACAGTTGAAACTTCAAACTGCCTTTATAATTCTCTTTATATTGTGCCAGTTTCCTCTTGTTTGACCATCTGTAGGTTATCACTGAGGGTGCATTCCTTCTTTAGGAACACTATTACCTTATTGAAACATCCGTTAGACTGCATACCCACTGATTTTCAAAAGTAATTTCTTCTTTGGCTCTTCATTCAATGAAAGGTAGAATTCCAAATTGACTTTTTACCTCCCCCTCCAAAAGCGAATTCTTGACCTAGTAATTTCGTCACTTCTCTTTCTCTTATAAAATTACTTGGAAAATCTAAATTTTCTCACAGCTCTATTGCTAATGCCTTAGTTTAAAAAGGCTGTACATTCATTTTCTATCAGGAACCGATTGGTTAAAGTCTATTGTCCAAATGATCTACCAGGTTGGGACACACCACACAGGGTGTCCTCAGGCCTATCAGAAGCAACAGTCTCCGCTGATGATGAGCCAAAAAGAGCTTTGGAAAAATATTTTTAGGACTGATAGAGTCCCTTGAATCATGCTCCACAGTCACCAAGGATTATTTTGGAAAAGTGGCTCATCAGCGTCAAAAGAAATGAATTTTATTTATTTTATTTCTGAGTGATTTTAGAATTCTATGCTTGTAAACACATGTTAGTTTTCAAGGTCATAGAAGTTTTTTCTTTCTGGTCATTGGTGTGTGAAAGAGAAAGGATAGAAATAGGAAGGTACTTTGGCGTACTGGCCAAATTTACTCTTTAAGGTTCAAGGGAACTGCTGTCAAGCTGCCCTTATCAAACGAGAAGAGCTATTTTATTCATTTTTTAAATATAATTTCCTGGCAAGCAGACTATGATCTGCCTTAACACTTGTATTCTCTCTGCCAAAGCGTGTGCAGTATGTTTGGACATATGGTTGCATTTTTGTGATCTTTTAACCTTTGTTTATTCTACACACCCTATGGCAGAGGTAATCGCTTGTGGTATTTGAATTGCCTGGAACGTCTGAAAAAGAAGACTGCTTTCATGAGGGAAAAGTTTTTAAGACAGAATCATTTAAATGGAATAATTTCAGTTTCACTCTTGATGACCATACAATGATCACATGTGGTATAATATGTGGGAGGGAAAAAGGGAACTTTTCCCTATGTATCTTCTCTGTGGTTAGCATCATAAAAGTGTAGTAAGCAACTGGCACTGCCCACCAACTTTGGTTAAGAAGCATTTTTTAAAGCTTGGTCACAGAAATCTTAAAAATAATTCTAGTATAATTAATATACAGTAATTATATTAGTTTCAGGTGGACAATACAGTGACTCAACAATTCTCTACAGTGCTCAGTGCTCATCACCGTAAGTGTGCTCATAACCCCTTTATTTCACCTGTCTCTCCACCTCCCTCCCCCTCTGGTGAGCACCAGCTTGTTCTCCAAATTTGAGTCTGTTTTTTGTTTTGTTTTTCCTTTTCTTTTGTTCATTTGTTTTGTTTCTTAAATTCCACATATGAGTGAAATCATATGGCATTTCTTTCTCTGATTTCTTTTACTTAGTATTATACCCTCTAGGTCCATCCATTTCATTCTTTTTTATGGCTGAATAATACTCCATTGTGTGTGTGTGTGTGTGTGTGTGTGTGTGTGTGTGTATGTATGTGTGTATGTATATATGTATATTCATACCATTCTTCTTTATTCATTCATCTACTGATAGACACTTGGGATGCTTCTATAAATTGGGGATAGTAAATAAGGCTGTAATAAACATAGGAGTGCATACATCTTTCCGAATTAGTGTTTTTGCATTTTAGGTTAATAAGAAATCCTGACCTATATTTTTACAAATGGCTGATGTGCTGCTTAGCTTTTATATTTGCTACAAAGAGTAGTGAACCCTTAATAATAATGACTTGAAGAAGACAGACATGTAAGTTTTTTTTTCATATAAAACAGGTCCAGAGTTCTGCAGGTCAGACATGTGTAGTGACAAATGACTTCCATACAAGCTCTTTCAGTGCTTTTGTTCTACTATTGTTATTGTGTAGTCTTTGTATAAAATAGCTTACAGAACTCCATCCGCTGTATTTCTGAATCCCAGGTACTAGAAGGTAGGATATGGTGGAGTTGAGTGGCATGAATTAATGTGTCCAGGGAGCATCTGTTGCAGGAGAGTTTGAAATCAGAGTAGTTACTGATGTCATCACTGCCTCATTCCCAATCTTGAGAAATCTTTTCATATTCAAAATTATATATGATGTTTACAATAAGTTTAAAAATTAAAATCAGATTAAAGAAGTTTCTATTTTTAATTTGCTAAATTTAAAATTATACATGGTTGTTGACTTTTATCACATAAAGTTTTTACATTTATCGAGATGTCCAATAGTTCATCTTATATATTAATTTATTTGGTGAAATGTTTCTTTTTTGAAAATTAAATCAACCTTACATATATGGAATAACTATAGCTTAGTCATACATTTTAATATATCACAGATTCAATTTGCTGATACATTGTTTAGTATGTTTAAATTTGTATTTATGAAGAAACCTTGCCTATAATTATTCTTTATAAATCATATCCTTATTAGATTTTATTATACTGGCTTTATAGAATGAACTGGGAAGTGATCACTATTTTTGTCTGTTAAAAAAACTTATGTAATTTTGATATGATTTCTATCTTGTATATTTAGAAAATTTTACTGCTGACACCAACCATAGGCCTTTTCATTTCTGATGTTGGTAACTTCTTTTTCCCTCTCCCCTCCCTCCCACTCTCCCCTCCTTCTTTCCTTCCCTCCTACCTTCCTTCTCTTTTTTCCCCCCCTTATCAGTACTGCTAGTGATAGATTACTTTGGTAATCTTTCCTGAGTTAAATTTTGGCTTCATTGGTTTTTCTTTACAGTACATTTGTTTTCTAATTCATTATTTCCCCTCATTTTTATTACATCATTCCTTCTATTTTATTTGGTTCAATTTACTGTGATTTTTTTCTAATTTTGGAGACTACTATTTACATCATTTTTAGCTTTTCTTTTTACTTAATATATGCATTTAAAATTGCAAATTCTTTTACAAGCCTTTCTTTTGTTGCATCCCACAGATTCTGGCACATTGTATTTTCATTATTATTCACTTAAAAATATAATTTTTGTTGTCATTTCTGTTTTAAACTACAAGGTAGTTAAAAACGTATTGTGTTATTTTTAAGTATATAGATACTTCTTACCTATCTTATTATTTATTTCTAGTTTAATTCCGCTGTGGTCAGATAACATAATACATATTATTTTAATCTTTTAAAATTTGGTTAGACATACTCTGTGGTCCAACATATGGTCAAATATGGTTCACAATATAAATCTCCAATTGTATCAAGTATTCCATATATATTCAACACGTCAATGAGATGAATTTATATTGTTCATATCTTCTGTATGTTGATTGATTTTATGTCAAGTTGGGTTCTTAGTTATCGAGAAAGGTACATTAGCATTTTTCACTATAATCGTGTACCTATCTATTTTAGTTCTGTCAATTTTTTTGTGCTTTATGTTTGCAGCTATATTTTTAGTGGATATAAAATAGTATTTTAAAATATTCCTTAGCATTGTCCTTTTTATCTTTATGAACTACTTCTCTATTTTATTAACAATACTTCTTGCATCAAAGTCTACTTTAATTAATGGTCCTCCTTTCTAAGTATAATTACATTGACGTTTTTGTGTAGTGCTTACATAGCAGAGCTTTCTTCCACTCTTTAATCTTCAAACTTTCTGTCTTCTATATTTAAGATTTGTCTATAGTAAACAGCGTATAATCATGTCTTGTTTTCTACCTCCATCTTGAAATACAAATCTTCTAATTGCAATGTTTAATTTATAAGCATAATTAAAAATATTATTGCTAGATTCACGATTATATCAAACATCATACTAACTGCTTTTTCCATATCTCACTTTTTTTATTCACTTTACATTTAAATGTTTTTTTAATTTTTAATGTTTTAACTTATTTTTGAGAGAGAGAGAGAGAGAGAGAGAGAGAGAGAGAGAGAGAGAGAGAGAGAGGGACAGAGTGCAACCAGGCGAGGGGCAGAGAGAGAGAGAGAGACACAGAATCCAAAGCAGGCTCCAGGCTCTGAGCTGTCAGCACAGAGCCTGACATGGGGCTCAAACTCATGGATCATGAGATCATGACCTGAGCTGAAGTCAGACGCTTAACCGACTGAGCCACCCAGGCGCTCCTTAAATGTTTTTTTAAACAGAGAATAGAGGTATATGCCTACAGTTACTTTTTCAAGACTTAAAAGATATCATTCACTTATGCTTTGTTTCTATCAAGATTTCAGCTGATAGTGTTATAATTTATATATTTAAAGGTGATATGTCTTTTTTACGCTGGCAACTTTTCTCCTTGTATTTGATTTTCAAGAGTTTTGTGTTGTGCCTAGTTGTGATTTTCTTTCCATTTATCTTCTTCAGTGTTTTTTTCTTTTTCAGACCATGTCTTAATTAATAAGTTCTGGACTATTGCTGTTCATTATTTCTTCAAATTTGCTTCAGCCTCTTATTCTCTCTTCTTCTATTTTGTGTTTCCAGTTAGATCTTTTGACCTATCCCATATGTCACCAACATTTTTTCACATATATTCTATATCTTTTGTTCTCTATATTTTAGCTTGGTTATTTTTTACTATTCTGTTTTCTATTTTTTTAATGTTTTATTTATTTTTGATACTGAGAGAGACAGAGCATGAGAGGGGGAGGGGCAGAGAGAGAAGGAGACACAGAACCAGAAGCAGGCTCCAGGCTCTGAGCTAGCTGTCAGCACAGAGCCTGATGCGAGGCTCGAACTCACAAACTGTGAGATCATGACCTGAGCCAAAGTCAGATGCTTAACTGACCGAGCCATCCAGGTGCCCTCTATTCTGATTTTTAGATTATATTTGTGTGTTGTCTCCCTTTTATTAGTAACTCCATCTATTTATTTCTTAAATTCAATTGATGTGTTTATATTTGATTCCATTTTATAGTTTATAGTTGATCATAAATTTTATTTCTTGTTTATGTCCTTGTACGTATTAATCGCTTTTAAGATCCATGTTTCATAACTTTGAAATTTGAATTATTCTCTGTGCCTGTTTCTATTGTCTGTTTTTTCTCTTGGACCTTTGTCTTGATATACTTCATAATTTTATTAAATACTAGACACTTTGTACAAAAATTAGAATAGTTATGGATGATGATATTTCCCCTGGAAACCATTCGTCCTATTAACTTATAAAGCTTGTATGAAGTTGGATTATTTTATTTCACACTGGGACTGAGTGGAAGCTAAATTATAGTCTTTATAAGCTTTGATTTACTTTTGGTTTGTCTCCACTGATAAGATGCAGTCATCTTGAATTCCCAACTTTGGGACTCGCATATTAAAATTTTTTAAATTTTTTTTTACATTTATTTATTTTTGAGAGACAGAGAAAGAGCACAAGTAGGGGAAGGGCAGAGAGAGAATGAGACACAGAATCCAAAGCAGGCTTCAGGCTCTGAGCTGTCAGCACAGAGCCTGATGCGGGGCTTGAACTCACAAACTGTGAGATCATGACCTGAGCCAAAGTCAGATGCTTAATTGACTGAGCCATCCAGGCACCCTGGGACCAGCTTATTTAATAAGATGTCTATTCTTTTTCTTCTTCTTTTTTTAAATGTTTATTTATTTATTTTGAGAGAAAGAAGTATAGAGACTGAGCAGGGGAGAGGCGAGAGAGGGAGAGAGAGAATTCCAAGCAGGCTCTGCACTGTAAGTGCAAAGCCTAATGTAAGCTCGATTTCTGAACCATGAAACCATGATCTGAGTTGAAATCAAGAGTCAGATGCTTTACCTGCTGAGTCACCCAAGTGCCCCTCCCCTAGGATCTCTATTCTTTCTTTTTTTATTATTTTTTAATTTTTTAAACGTTTGTTTTTGAGAGAGAGAGATGCAGAGAGAGAGAGAGAGAGGGAGACACAGAATCCAAAGCAGACTCCAGGCTCTGAGCTGTCAGCACAGAGCCCATTGCAGGGTTCAAACCCACGAACCATGAGATCATGATCTGGCGGAAGTCAGAAGCTCAACCAACTGAGCCACCCAGGCACCTCTAGGATCTCTATTCCTAAATCTAATTGTTTCTTCATTTTCTCATCATTATGAGACTGCTTTTCAGAGTCTTTCTATTTGGTTTCTTAGCTTCTTTCCTAGTAGTTAAAGAGGTCAACAAATACTCAAGTGAAACACTGTTGAGTGCTGGGCCCAATTCACTACATCTCCCTTCCCTTTTGAATTTTTGCTCCATACATCTTAGCTGCTGTAAAAGAACTGGACTTTAAGTTTTATCTCCTCATCCCTATGAAGATATCAAAAGCTCTTCTGGCTTTTCTACCTCATAGCAGTGTCCTGCTTGCCAGATTCTCATCCTTTCACCCGCACAAAAACTATAAAAATGTCTTGAGCAGAAAAGTAGCTCACAGAAAATATCAACTCACCTCTCTCCTACACTACCATTTTCTTCTTTCTGAAATGCATGCCCTTTAAGTCCTGACTTTTGGGATAGCTGTATTTTTTTTAGTGTTTATTATTTTTTGAGAGAGAAATGAGGGAGGGGCAGAAAGTTGGAGACAGAGGATCCCAAGTTGGCACAGAGCCCAACTTGGGGCTCGAATTCATGATCATGACCTGAGCTGAAATCCAAAGTTAGATGTTTAGCTGAGCCACCCAGGAGCTCCCAGCTGTATATTTTCAAATCCAGATTTTAAATATATTTTCAGTGGAAGTATTGGCCTGTTAAAAGCTACTCTATCTTATCTGGAGATGAACTCCCACTTCAAAATTAATATTATATTAATCTTTGCTGCAAGACTCAATAAAGAAAGTCACTAGAAGTTACAAAAAAATACTGGTGTTTTAGTGGTAGGAAAACTAAAGTTAAATAAAATATTTATGAAGTGCTTACTATAAACAGTGGGTAGAACTATGCTTTAGATGCTGTAATAATTATAATAATTACTTACAATACTGATAATAAAAGGCAAAATATAGTCTTTTATCTGATAGAGCTTACGATTTTATAGGAAACCCAAAACCAACCCACTGGATTATTAGAGAAACATGTCAGAGTGTGCTCATACACAATACACAAAAGATTATGTTTACATTCTAGTTCAGGATTTGGTAAATGATAGCCAAGGGCCAAATCTGGACTATAGGCTTTGTTTAAACAAAGCTTTATTGGAACACGGCCACATTCATTCCTTTATATATCGTTACAATAGCATAGTTGGAACAGAGCTTGTATGGCCTACAAAGCCAAATGTATTTAAAAAAATTAATGTTTATTTTTGAGAGAGACAAAGTGTAAGTGGGTGGGGGAGAGAGAGAGAGAGGGAGAGATAGAGGAAAGGCACAGAATCTGATGCGGGGCTCAAACTCAACTACAGTGAGATCATGACCTAGGCTGAAGTTGGATACTTAACTAACTGAGCCACCCAGGCGCCTCCCAAAGGTATGTATTAAAATGCTGTATTACAGAAATAATTTCACAACACTTTTTATACTTTTAGTATTGTTTTATACCATCATTTTTTCCCTTGATAGGCTGATTCATTTTGGTTAATGAAAAATTCCAGGGGCACCTGGGTGGCTCAGTCGGTTGAGCATCGAACTTCAGCTCAGGTCACGATCTCATGGTTCATGAGTTTGAGTCCCGCATCAGGCTCTGTGCTGGCAGCTCAGAGTCTGGACTCTGTTTCAGATTCTGTGTCTCCTTCTCTCTCTCTGCCCCTCTCCTGCTCATGCTCTGTCTCTCTGTCTCTCTGTCTCTCAAAAATAAATAAACATTAAAAAATTTTTAACAATTCCAAAATATTTCCAGGAATTAAAACATTTCCTCTTTTAAGGCTATTTTAAAACTGTTTTCCTTGCTGATTTAGGACTTAAGACTGTGACTGCAATCTTAAATGATTACTATTGCTTGCACTGAACTTACAACAAGATTCATTTTCTTTGCAACTGGCATGGTCTTCTATCTCCCTGCAAAATTCTTACGCCCTTTGTTATTGCATATTTTTTTTACTGTGGGCACACTTGATCTGGCTCAGATTATAACTAGATAAAAAATTTTGAATTGTTGCCAATTTTAGAGTGAGAAGGCTCAGTAGGGGAAAACAATCATGTTTATATCTGGGGTATTATACTTCCCAAGGACCATCCTTTAGGGAATACCAAAGAATTCCCAATAGGCAAACGGAGTATTCCCAGGAGGAATAGAGGGCTCAAGACAGCCAATTATAATCTCTGTACTTGTCAGTTTAGAGTTCTCCAGGAGAACAGCTTTTCAAATTCTTAATTCTTTCCTTTCTGGCATCTTCTTTTCTACCATCCCCTTCATTTTTATGGTGCTCCTTTAGCAGTAGGACTGTTTATTCTCCCCTCACCTATACTCCTATTTTAAGAGAATTAAAAAAGCTCTGGCTCTTTGATTTGAATGTTCTATGGGGTTTTGATCTGTCTTATGTTTTGTAGTCCCTGGCACTTATTTTGGTCCTTTGTGTCAGTAATTGCAGTAGCCATTAAGAAAATTGTTGACAGTGTTTCATTACTCTTTGAATAAACTGAAAGTCTATGGACTGAGATTGAAGAGGCAGCAGAATAGTCTTGAAATGTTGAGGATAAGTACATATATAGTGAGTGAGAGAGAGAGAGAGGGAGAGAGAGAGAGAAGAGGAGAAAGAGAGAGACAGACAGAGAGAGAGAGGGAGAAGGGGAGGAGAGAGAGAGAGATCTCATTTAAAAAAATAAATGTAGAGGATAGAATTACAGAATATATTTCTGAGGTGCCAATGTTACACTTAAATATATGCAGCATGAATTCCTAAAATTCCCACCCTAAAGTTCTTCAAATGACATAAAAAATATATGAATGGATGGAGATGGAGAAATCTAAAACCGAGGGGAAGAAATTCATCTTCAATGTAGCAGTTCTCATTAGGTGAGTGAGATGATACATCTGAGATAACTGAATAAAAATAAAATTCCCTGTGTGAACAAATTGTTTTGTCACCATAACGTCAAATATTAGTCTGATGAATTCCCTCATTATTTGGCCAAGCTTACTGTCTAATTTATAATGTGCACTTAACATGCTGTCAATCCTTATCAGTTTTTCACTTGATATAGTCCATGTATACGAAGTGGGTTACAGTGAAATCTCCTGATGTTTCTTTGTAGATGCATACTTAGCACTGATGGTGACCTACAACTCAAATGTGATTTACCATCTGAAATTCTAATAGATGATATTGACAACACTCATCATAGTCAATTATGCAAAACCACACGTTCAGGTTAACTAAAGGGGCTTATTACTGATAAGATTTCAGTTGAACTGAATTTGGTGATGATGTTCCACACAAATTCCATAATGCAGATCACCTGGTTAGTCAGGTGTGGGCTAGCCACAGCCCAAGTCCACATAAATAAAATGTTTCAAGTACAACTCATCACAAGTGATAGTGGCCTTATTATTCACACTATTGACACTTTCCTCTTGACCACTGAATGGATTTTTATTTTTATTAGATGTGGATGACTTAGAATTTGGGCTTAAACTTGGACATCTTTCTGTCTAAAGTGCCATTTTGTTACCCCTCTATTCTGTTTTCCTTTCTCACTCAAATGTGATTTGAATGGAAGGCAGTGTTTTGTTTGAAACCATCACTGATGGGCTTTTAGGGTAAAAAGCATCTAATTACTGGTGGGAAAATCCCTCTAGCGCTCCTCCGTTTTTGAAAGATAAATGAAGATTGTAGGTGTTTAACTAACTTCAATTATGTTTTCATTTAGTTCATGTTATTGAGGTTGATTTGTATGTAACCACAGTGAATTGTTCATGTCCAGAATCAGGGTTTTTTCTTGTAATTGTAAGAGATCACAGTGGCATTTACACCTGCTAACCATAGGCTTTCATTAAGATGATTGATTGTGTGGATTGATTTGTTTGATATGTGGGCATTCCTGTGGTGTGAGTTTTCACTTTAAAACGTACACAGTTCATCGTTTGGGCTCTTCTCTTGCATTGCTCTTAATGGGATTTTGAGAATACGTTCTTTCAAAAGGCTTTTCCTGATTAGACAAAAATGAATTCCTTTGAAGGAATAAGATATGAATCACTGAATGCTTTTCTAAGTTGGAGAGAGGGACACTTAGCATTATTATTCTTAACTTTTAGATGCCTTTCAACTTGATATCACTGATTGCCAGTTTATTTAAATATATGTTCCTAGAACTGGAATAGACAGAGGGAGAAATGTAGTCAAGCAGGTACACTTATTGAAAGTTTTCAAGAAAACTTTTTGGTGAATAAGTTTCTCTTGCCAAGTAAAGATTTTTAGAATCCTTACTAAATTGTTAATGTAGTAAATTGGAATTGTAAAGCTAATAAATTTGTAAGCTAATAAATTGTAATCTGGAAACAAAAGAAACTTATCTACTTTTAGTGAATTGTATTGTGTCCCCTCCACCAGCCGCCCCTTGCCCTGTCCTGCTCCATGATATATCCAGGTCCTAATCCAAGTACCTATGAATGTGACTTTCTTTGGAAATGGGATCTTTGCAGATGCATTTAAGTTAAGGATCTAGCGATGGGGCCATCTCTAAAACCAGTAATTTGTATCCTTATGAGAGAGAGGAATTTGACAGAGAGGGAAGAATGTCAAGTGAAGACGGAGGCAGAGATCAGCTGATGTTGCCACAAGCCAGGATACTTGGAGTGAGAAACCAGAATGGTAGGAGCCTCTAGAAGTTGCAAGAGGTAAGGAAAGAATCCCTCTGCCCCCCCCCCCTCAACTAGGGCCTTTGGAGAAGGTGAAATATCCTAAGCCAGAGGCTCATGTCTGCCACCAGCTGGATTTTGGACCTCTGGATTCCAAAAGAGTGACACTTATTTTCTGTTGTTTTAAGTGACCAGGTTTGTGGTGATTTGTTGCAACAGTCCCAGAAAACTATAGTACTCATCCCACAATATGGCTCCTCGTAATATTTGTGTTGTTTGCTACATGCATGACTTGACCCTGATTTTTATGCTTAGAACATATCCACATTTCTATTGCAAAATTTAATTCCCAATGTTGGCATCCATGATACCTGATTCATGGAATCTCTGTACTGTACTTTTATCTTATTTATTTTTTAACTTTAGTAAAAAAAAAATCCAGGCCTCCATAAAGATTTTCTTCTGAAATTTCAATCAAATGAGTCTTGAGGATTGGGCATTTTACTTAGATTTCTTAATAGTTCACTAGATGTTTTCTTTGGCTGTCTCTTTAGCTTTTATACAACACTTACAAATTTAGCACTTCATATAATTGCACTTTTTAGTGTCCTTCCCACAAAACCAGTATTTACAATAATAAAACGGAAATGTATACAAGTTAAGCTTCTTGTCTTTAAATAAAGAAAAACAGAAGCTTACAAGGAGGAGAACTCTCTCTTCTCAGAACACTTACTGTACTTATTGTCAGTATAGTTAGGTGAGCACTTGGATATACAAAGATGGGCTTCATTTCAAATTGTTTCTTGGGTATAAATCGTAGCTCAACTATGACACAAACTTTCTGAAAGGAGCAATTTCCTTAAACTCTACCTGAGCATTGCCTCCCGAGGGATATTCCTAGCGCAGTTGGTCGATAAATGCTAATCCAACTAAATTGAAGTGTGGGCCTCTGAATTAGAGTTCAGTATTTTATACCATTTCCAGAAATTCTTATAGGATAGTGAAAAATCATCACATCCTTCCTTCTAACATCAATTACTTAATAGACTCTCAAGTTTAGTAGAGAATAAATTAAATACTATAGGGAAGATTTTATAAGCTGTAATCAATTGTTTAGGAGGGTACTAACCTCAGAAAAGAAAATCACAGAATATATTCCTAGAGGAAGGTAACTTTGGAAGCTCAATTGTGACAGTTTTTGTTGCTGTTGTTGTTTTGTTTTGTTTTTTGTTTTCTGGGTTTTTTTGATGGGGGGAGGAGGAAATGGGTAACTTTAGTCCAGTAGTGGCTGGGGGTAGGGGGTGCACAGAACGGTCACTCTGTATTGAACCTGAGTATTTCTTATTTCAATTGACAACATTCACATCTTTGAGTTTCTCATTTAGACTTTGATAAAATCAACTTGCAGAGGCAGATGGCAGGCTGTTATTTTTAATTCACAAGCCATGTTAAATGTATGCCATATGTTATAGAACTTTTCAGGCTCAGCCTTTTGAGTGCTACCACAATAAACTCACCAACTTACAGAAAAGGAAATCTGACAGGAAGAATTATGCACTTGCGGGTTACATTTTTGAAAACTGAAGTCAGTTACTTGTCTCTTTGCCTGATTTAAGGAGGGGGTGGGTGGGGAAGAAAAAACTCACAGCAAAATGAGAAGCCATGCATTGAAATGGTAATATCTGTGTAAAAAAGAAATGGGATTAGGGGGTCTGATTGTCGCTCTCTCCTCAGAGTGATACGTCACATCAACAGTATGACACCTTCAAAGAATGTATGAGACAGCCCATTATTGCCCAGAAAAGGTCTGAAACATGAGTTCTAGTTTGTAGGTTGCTAATGATCTTGAGGGGGGTACTCATCTCTCAGGTGCTGAATAGTTCATATGTAAAAAAAAAAGCTGAACTAGATAAGTCTCTAAATCACAACCTGTATGCACGGTTATTGATCGTCAACCACCACCATCTTTATAGGGACCATACTATAGAAAATTGCTCCTTTTGGGAAAAATTCCTCACTTGTCAAGACTCTAAATTTCGTAGGCCTTCCACCAATTGCCTTAATGAAGGTCAACATAGTTGTTAAATAAATTTTGTTGAGTTATTCTTATGGAGTCTATTTCTTCATCTTTACGTCTAAGATGATCTCTGTCCATTATGGACCTAATATCTGAGGCACTATATTAGTAATAGAGATATAAGGAAAGATTCTGGCCACCTGCCACTGTCCATCTGGACACAAGTCAGTTCCTAACGGCATGATTCTAGGAACTTGTCTAGGATTTGGGGAGAATTCAGGAATCACTATTCAATGATGAGAAATTTTGTGTCTCCCTGTTGCAAGATTCAATGTGAATATTAATATCCATACTAACTTGTCCATAAAATGAGTTTTTATAAACTTCTAAATTTTCCTTTTTTTCCCTTTAAGAATGGCAAATGTTTTCTGCTCCATGAGCAAGAGGTGAGAGGGGAATGCCAGATGAAATTAGAAATATCTGAACTAGGGTTTAAAAAATTTTTTAAAGATATTTTATTTATTTGAGAGAGAGAGAGAGAGAGAGAGAGAGAGAGAGAGAGAGAGAGAGAGAGAGAGAGACAGCGTGAACAGGGGAGGGTCAGAGAGAGAAAGAGATACAGAATCCAAAGCAGGCTCCAGGCTCTGAGCTGTCAGTACAGGCCCAATGTGGGGCTCAAACCCACGAACTGTGAGATCATGACCTGAGCCGAAGCTGGACACTCAACCGACGGAGCCACCCAGTCACCCCGAACTAGCTTGTTGAAGATCACGGGGGTAGAGAAGGAAGAACGCTGTGTACGACAAACACAAAAGAAGGCTCTGACTTTCAGAAAATAATTTACAAAGCTCTTCCTTTCTTCTCACAGGTTCCTTATCTTCTCAGTGTTTTGTTCTTACCCTAGGAACCCTGAATATGACAACCATACTTAGTAGGAAGCACAAGATAAGTCAGGATTGGCAGGCATGTCTTGATCAGAGTGGATGCAGGTAGGAAAGTGCCTGATGCTGAAATCTGAGATTCTTTCAGAAAGCACTGATTTGTTTGAATTAAGTCGTGATTGAGGTAGAGATTGCATAAGAAATGTGCCCCTTTTCATAACACAGAGTCATCTTTGTATAACCCTTGGAGTCTTTTCTCATTGTAATTTCCTGATTTCTACTCCAACATTGTATGCTAACAGGGCAGCTCCCAGAGATGATCTTGTTCTCACCTGCTTTTGCTTTTGCCACCACAACAGCATTGAACGGAAGAATTCCTTTACTCCCACACCCCTACTCGTATGTACACACATTGTCCACAGCTCTCCTTCGCTTTCACATTTGCATACTCACACGTACAGGGCTGTGTTAGGCATCTGTCATTACTGTTACCATTGTTCCCCGACACCGTCCAAAATGCACTTTCCTAGGTACACTACTTTCATACATACTTCTTTGTAAGTTTATCTTTCCCGCTGTCTGAACCTGAATTCCTTGAAGGCAGGGGCTCTATCCTATGTATCTTTATTTCCCCAACATCCAGCTAGACTTACCACATAGTAAGGACACAAAGAGATGTTTCCCAAGTGAAAAGATGAATGGAAATGCAATAAACATCTTATCTAGTTAGATAGAGAACTGTCTCAGTTTCTAGGTCATTAACTCATTCAGTCATTCTTAAGAGAACAGTTTCACTAATTACATTTTGGAAGAGGTTGATAGCATCAGAACTCACTGTTTACTATACAGAGTTTGCTGTTTGTGTGTGTGTGTGTGTGTGTGTGTGTGTGTGCGCGCGCACGCATGTAAATCCAGCCATGTATATTTAGAATGAAAGTAACTATTAAACTGGAAATTATTCATTTCACAGTGTTGGTTTAATCATTCCTGCTAATCTTTCTGTTGCCTTCAAAGTTTCTGGAACATTTTTATATATAGATATCTGGTCAAAGTGTGCTGCACTGCCAACTGTAGTTGAGATTTAAGAGTCCAGAATAGACGGACCAGATGGGCAGCTTCCCTCACAGCAGAGTTTCCCAAAGTGCATTCAGCAGAATACTTGTTTCATGGGGTGTTAAATGGGATGTTACTAGGTGTTATGAGAGAAGGAACAGAGACAGAGATAAAAGAGAGAGAGAGGCATTTTTACGTATGTGCACGCCTGTGTATAATATGAATATAATTTATTGAAAATAAACAGAAATTACATGTATAATATCTAACATTTCTCAGATTTATTCCTTCATGAATTGTAAAGTTTTAAAACATTTTGAAGAACTGTTGCCCATAAAGAACCTTAGGGAATTGTTGGATTATTAAATGGTAGCTAGGGGGCATACTTCTGTCTGATTGTGATTCTGCCTGTCTGATACTGCCATGTTTTATGGATTCATAGTCTTATGTGATTCTGACATGTTTGGGAGATCTGAGTTTGTCCTGAGTTCTGGTATACTGTGTAATTTTTCCAGATTTGATTTATCATCTGGCTTTTGACCACAGTACTGATTGATTCCACTTATGTTTGTGGTCTCCATACTTCCCTACTCTTTATGAGGTAGTATCTAACTAGGAAATCTGAAATATCTAGAGATATTTCAAACAGAGAGACCTTAATTCAGGGACTTGATTAAAAGGTTTTTGAAAGTCCTGGAAAACAAATAGAAGTAGGAGGAAACTGGAAAAAAAAATTAGGAGGGTTGTTTGTTTACTTATAATTTTTAAAAAAGAAATTTAATGTTTAATTTTGAGAGAGAGACAGAACATGAGTGGGGGAGGGGAAGAGAGAGAGGAAGACACAGAAACCAAAGCAGGTTCTAGGCTTCAAGCTGTGAGCACAGAGCCCGATGAGGGGCTCGAACTCGTGAACCAGGAGACCATAACATGAACTGAAGTCAGACACTTAGCCAACTGAGCCCCCGAGGCCCTTATTTGTTTGTTTAAATTCAAGAATTCAAGATCTAAAGCTGCTAAATGATCCCAGATTGGAGCGACCCTGCCCTCCATACTGAGTTGTGAAAGGGGCTGCCACTGCCTCTGCTGTAAATGAAACCTCTCTGATGTCACTGAGTTGGACTCATTCAGGAGGCTGGACATCCACCGGCAGTGTTGAAACTACCGGCAACACTGCCAAAGCCCAGAGTCACCTAGACTTACTCTCAGTCGCCCATGGATGGTGCTGCTCCTACTGGAGATTTGGCCAGAAGAAGGCGGAAAAAATGGCATCTCCCTTCTCCCTAATTTCAAATCTCCTACTATTTGCTTTCTATGAATAGACCCATCAGAGACTCCACTGGCAAGAACTTTTAGAGATATGGCATGCAGGTGTTCAATCAGTGGTCTGAAGGAAACATAGAAAGGCAAGGATGGAGATGGAAGCTGCAGACACTTGTGCACCATCCATTTCATTGGGCTCTTGACATCCATAACCGCTTTTCTATTCATACTTAAGCTTTTATATAAGAACAAGAAGTACTGGACCTCTACTTGACAGATAAACTATCACTTTTGCAAATAGAGACCCTAAATTTAAGCATTGGTAAAATTCTTAGAGTGTATAAAATTATCTGCTACATGAGCCCTCTGTGTAAAAGCCTCTGCTGACTTACATTTGCCTTTTTATGTAGCTTATATTCATATTCTAAGGGTCATCATTGTAATCATTTCCTTACAAATTTTCTGTACTTCCCAGGTCTTGCTGATTCTCTTTGACAAAACTCAATCCTACATGAGCTCCAACACTTATTTTTTTTCTATGCCTACTCCCTTCGTAGGTAAGCCTTATGAGAGAAAACTCATGTAAAGAAGCTGACTTGTATCAGAATGGGTTAAAATCACCAGCCTTAAGTGGACATTCAGTATGGCTCAGAACTTCTCTATAAAGCTCTTCTCTGCTACGTTCAATGATTGTTTCAAAATCTCTGCTTCCTTCCTCACATTCATCCAATTATATTGGGAAAAAAAGAAACCATCAGCTGTAAGGTCTGTTGTCTTCCCCCGTGCCCCACCTCAAAGTCTTAGATAAATCTACATCTTCCTCTTCTATGCCTTTGCCACAAAGAAGAAAGTGTCCTTCATCCTCTTGAAGGATAATGCCTTCTGGAACCCAACATCTCTGTTTCTCAAGATCTCTGCTTAAAAAAAAATCATACCATTATTTCAATCTCTGCCTCTGCATTATTTCCATCATCAGATAAACCTGATATAAAATTTTAAATCACAAAACCAGAGCAAAACAACTCTCCATTATGGAGACTTTCATTACCTTTTAGTTACTTCCTCTGTTACACAGCACAGTTGCCTAACTAATTTTCCTCTGTTTCCTCATTTTGGGGTTACTCTTCTCTGGATCCCACCATGGCTTCTGTTACTGACACTCTCCTGAGACTACTCATGCCAAGTAACCAGTGAACCCCATTTAAGGAAGACATTTTCATGTTCATCTTAGCTGGCATAGTTGGCTACTTCTTTCATCTTAAACTTTATTCTTATTTGTTGTTTGCTTCCCAATATAGCTTCTCTCTGAAAAAAACACTTCTGAGAAGCTTCCACACTACAGTCCTCCACTGTACCAGCTGAACTATCGAAGGAATCACTGAAAAAACACTTCTGTATGCTGATGATCGAAGGTGTTTTCTTTGTCTATAGTCTTTTCCTGAATGGTTTTATTAATTCCCAAGGCCCTTGATGACTCCAAAATTCCCGTCTCCAGCCAAGAGCAAGCCTCTGAGCTCCAATATATAACCAAATTCTTCACAATTCCATTTAAATGTCTCTCAGGCATCTCAAACTAACAACCTCTAAAGCTGAGACCATGGCTTTCTCTTCTAAATCTACTTCCTTTACAGCCTTCCTCAACTCAGAAAATGACCCTACTGACTTGCAAAAATCAGACACTTGAGAGTCATCCATACTTATTCCTTCTTCATTCATTTCACCAGGATGACCTGTAAATTCCACACCAATCCATCTGTCTCTATTTTCATTGTTATCCAACTTAGCCAAGTTTCCATCACCTCCCAAATAGATTAAAATCCACCCTCTTACCATCAACAAGGTAGTACACAATATAGCCTTGGTATATCTCTCTGACTTTATTTCTGGCCATACTCTTCTCATTTACTGCCTCTCCGCACCCTGGGACACCTTTTGGTTCCTCAAATACATCAGTCTCTTCTCTGCTTCAGGATCCTTTATACTTCTGTCTTGTCTTCCTGGAGGTCTCCTACATGCTTCTATTTTCTTGTCCTTCTTATCTGGTCAGTGATGTTTCCTCATTGTTTTGCTTACCTCCTACCAGTACCCTCTTACAGTATTTATTTTACTTTCATCTTAGCACCCATTTTAATTTGTGATGATGTAATTTTGGCTTTTTGGGTTGATTGGATCACTTTCTACAATGTAAGCTGCACAGGGCAAGGACTTTGTCAATTCTATTTAATGGCAAAAGTCCAAAACCTGGTACATTGTAGACATTTGATATTTCTTGAAAAAATGAAACATGAAGATATCTAAATGGAATTGTAGGTAGATCTCAGTAAAGTTGTGTGATCCTTTGAATTTCATCTATTGAGCTGTAACAAGAAGCCTAGATAGAAAATTGTTTGGTTTGGAAGGCTACATGGAAGAAAGTAAGATTTCTCCACCAAGATTTGGACATTAATCACCTGTAAACAATATCAATCTTGTCCTCACAGAAGAAGCTGTTAGCCCCATGATGAAGACACTTTGAAGTTAATTGCTCCTGAGGACATAGTATCATGAAACTGTTGGCAAGTGATTATTAGGATTATTAGTTTTTCTTAAAATGTGTTGGCTCTTGCATGTAGTTCATTTATATGCATAGAAATCTGGGTTTTGCATCACTCTGTCTTATAACAGAGAGCTGAAATGTTTGATATTATTGAAAATATTGGGGAGAAACCAAAACATTCCACTTTGAATTGTCTGTCTCTCTTTTCTCGTGAAGTGGAAATTGAATAAAGATAAGGATGCTTGACGGGTAACAAAAATATATTATTCTCCTTGGCCTGACAATTCTAGGGGCTGGGCAGAGGTTGGATACTGTTCTTCTGTTAACATGAGGAGATAAAGAACTATATGAAAACTTCCCCTCGCTTTATTCTATCAAAACTCCTTCAGTTTCCATGGAAATAAGAACAGAAAGGCCATTGAGATGCAGCCATAGAGAGTGAGTTCTCCCTGGCATGCTTTGGCTGCTTCTAGATAAGGGCTTGTAGAGTCAACTAAAAATTTAAAGTTGATTTAGCTTTTAGCATTTTGCCCATTTTTAATTTTTATTTTTTTAATGGTGCAGCTTTCCCAGGATCATTAGGAATAGAGACATAGGGGGAAAAAAGATGAGAACAAAAACTGTGCAAGAAGATCTCTCCATGGCTTTAATTTGAGTACATGTGTTTGGGTCTTTTGAGGACCACGAGGAAAGGGTGAAGAATCTGGGAGATTTATTCACATTTTGCATCTCTTTTAAGAGTGATGGGACCGTTCTTCCCATCACTCCCATATCTCCTCAGAAGATAGAATGAATGGCAGTTTTAATGATTAAAAAGGGTAAAAATCCAAATTTTGGTGAACTTGGTGGTGTTGCATAAAGAAAGAATGAGTGGAGAACAGGCAGAGAAATGACCCTTGAGGTATAAGCACAATGAGGTCCACTGAGCTATTGTTTATTGCATTCATTATTTATATCATACCTTTATAGATTTCTCTTGAGAGTCATTGCAAAATGTGACCCTGAAAACTCTAAAAGGTACCTACTGAGAGGAAATGGGACCTGGTTTTCAAATGATCAGAGTATCGTTTAGCTCTTACTAATTTTTTTTACCTTATTTATTTCTGTTTCCCTAATTGAGGTTCATCATTGGCCTGTGGAGTTGAAAAACATTGCATTTTGCCCTTGTGGATGAAACTTTTATAATTATTAAATTACCAACTAGGAATGTTTGGAGACTATCTTAACTGTTTCAAACACCATTTGTCATTTCAGTTACAGATAATTTCGAGTCCCTTCTTTTCCACAGTCCTGTGTGGAACACACTATTTGAGTCAGTATGTGAAATGCAGACCAAAGGTACCTGTGCTAGTATAGTCAGAATCTGGCTCTGAGTTTCTTAGCATTCATAGTAATTAAAGGCTGGTATTAAAAGACCAAAGTTCTAAATAGCAAAGAATGCCAGTTGCTCAGAAGAAGTAGAAATTTCTTTGGTACTAGGAACTCAAGACAGGTGTCTCTGAGGGATTTTTACACCAAGTAGACATTCAAATAGAGATAAGCATATCTGTAATGTCTTCTGTACATTATAGCTAGCAGTGGGTTTTGTACGCTGAAACTTATATAATCCTTCAATACATTTTGGCCACATCAAGCTAGAGTAAGACTGAGGAATTGTAAATACATGGAGGCCAAAGAATGTGGTCCAAGGAATATTTGGATTGATCCAATAATTACAATATACAATACTTAGAGCAGTGTGTCAGATCTCATAAGCACTAGGATATAATGCCAGAATAAAAAAAAGTATTTTTTTTTCTTATTCTACTAGAAGTCCATTGGAAGATGCACTACATTTTTAGGCATTAAGTTGGCAAAATTAACTCCTCGTTGTTGTGAAACTAACAGAATAAAAGCATTTTTATTGTAAAATTAGTTTATAATTGTCTTATTTAAAAAGAAAACAAGTAGGAACATCAGGAGAGGGATCCTTTTCTGGCTCTGATGGCTAGGCATTTCAACACACACACACACACACACACACACACACACACACACACACACGTACACACACAGCCAAACAAAGAATTGCTGATTGATGCTAAGCTGAATATTTTATTTTTAGATTATAATTGAAGGAATTTGATTTACAATTTAAACAAGTGATATTTTTATAAAAGAAAAGAATTTTTTTCCCTTCTATGTATTTTTGGTAAAGGACAGAATTCCCTTGAGGCATGAAATATAGCTGGGGATCCATCCATTTCTCTCTTGCATAATGGAAACATATTCTAGTCTCTATAAATCTCACATGCCCCTTAAAAATCACGAACATAAGATGACTATATTATAATACTTGAAGAAATCAACTAGAGGAAAGGTCTTTGAAGAAGTTTTGCTGAAAGGTGCTGGACTTCCTTGAAGGTGCGTGTACTCCATCCATCTGAACTTGGATTGTGAAATGCCATCTTAGGTTTTATTGAGGCTTTGTCCACCGGATCAAAATACAATTAGGCCAAATATAATTTTTTTACATTTAGTGCATGTTAAACATTTCCTCTCACCTTTGAACATCACAACATAGCTGGGATTTTGCATCCTTGCTCAGCTTTAGTAAAAACCAGTGTTAGTGACACACCATGAGGTTTTGGGTGTCTCAGAGTGTCAGTATAGCAAGGCAGTCCAGATACATCCCAAACCTCCTTTGTCAATGCTGCCTCTGCGGTGAGACGTCTAAGGCACCTGTATATCTAGGGTGTAATGTGAGGGGGAATCAAGGGGTCATTCTTTCCCAACTTTTCACTGAGCATACACTTCATGCCAGGCACTGTCCTAGGTGCTACTGCAGTGAACAGAAGTGATGGAAATGCCTTGTTAGAGAGCTTACAATCTAGTTAGCAAGTCAGTAAAACATGGAATACGTCAGATTGACTTAAAACAGAAATAACAACAATCTAGATGATTTCTTGAATTTCTTAATTCAAAGCAGATCTGTGTCTTAGAACTGGCTTAAAGTATGTGGCTTAGATTGATCTTTTATCCTTACTTTCATTGTGCACTCAGCCCACCACCATGCTCACAGTGATGAATGCACTCTATCCACAGCACATGCGAGAGGAGAAGCAGAGTGGTTTTACAGCAGTAATCTTGCCCAGTATTGAAGGGGTCTTATAACATCATAATTCGGCCAATCAAATTTTCAGTTCCTTTTGGGAAAGGACTGGCATATTGCAGAGGAGAGACCCCTGAGTTAGAAGCAATGCACGGAGAGCAAACCCCAAACCCCCACTTCCCTGTTACACAAGAACGCATGCACTGTGGTTCTCAGGCAAGGGCTGCTTATCCATGTAACAAAAGAATTCCTCCTGTTCGGGGCAGCCCTCCCCAACAAACACAGAACTAGTAACTGGAGTCTAGTAGTGCTCATTGGGCTCATTCTCTGGAAATGTAATTGATGGAAGTGTGAATGCCCACAGCCCGGGATAGCTTGTCTATCCTCTGCACCAAGAAAACCTCCCTTCAGTGCATTTGCATAGTTGGGATTTTTCTTGTTAATTAAAACAATGAACATTTATTCATTTTTGAGAGTGAGAGAGACAGAGCGTGAGCAAAAGAGGATCAGAGAGAGAATGAGAGAGAGGGAGACACAATCTGAAGCGGGCTCCAGGCTTCAAGTTGTCAGCACAGAGCCTGATGTGGGAATCGAACTCATGGACCATGAGATCATGACTTGAGCTGAAGTCAGACGCTTAACGACTGAGCCACCCAGATGCCCCTCTCTTTTTACTTTTTATAGTCAATTTATTTTGCTTAAATATGGAGAAATGACGGTATGGTTTTCATCCCCCTAAGATTACAGCCCTGTAGTCAGGTAAAACTTTTGTTGTGTACACAGCAATCATTTAAGGAATACATACTTTCTCTTAAATTAGCTGCTCTTGGTGCGCTCATTCAGAAGACACTAGATAAAGATGATCATTAGAAGCCAAGTCAAATAGGCAGCTGATCTGCCTGATCTAGTGAGAGTAAGCTCCTTCAGGAATCCTCTCTCTCTTTCTCTCTCTCTCTCTCTCTCTCTCTCTCTCTCTCTCTCTCTCTCTCTCTCTTCCTCCCTCCCTCCCTCCCTCCCTCTCTTGCTTTCTTTTTCTTTCACTCTCTGTCTCTCTCATTAATTAAGCTTTCAGGGCTGTTGCAGCAGGTGGGGGATTTCATTTTTTTTCATGTCATTAATCACTTGTGGGTTGCTGAGGAGAGCCCTATTAATACCTGGTCAAAAGACAGAATAATCCATAACCTCTTCTAGCAGAAGTAAAGCCAGCTGCAGAGCTAGTGCAACCAAGCTCTAACCAAGCTGAATGAAGTAAAGCATGCCAAGTAACATGATGCATCTCTAAAGGAACCTGCTCGCTCAAATCAGGAGAGAGAGGGTTACTGTAACCCTGGCTTGCATGATTGGCCCTCTGCTAACATGATCACACCTGGTTTTGCTCTCAGAATACTTGTGTCTTGTCTCCTTTGTTACTGCTCTGGCACTACAGGATCCTAGGAGTTCTCCAGAACCCTGCTCCACCCCGCCTCTACCCCACTAACTGCTCTCTCCAAGTTCTGATCCTTATTTATTTTTTTTAAGTAGCATCCCTTCCACAACTTTTACTGTGGCTAAATTTTTAGTTAAGATGTTGGAATTTGATGGCAACATCATATTAGTTTACTTGAAGCTCCTGAAGACCAACGTAGGCTGTGGCCCTCCAACCGTTTCATCACCAAAACCTTACGTGACTCTCACAAAAAGTTCCATGTATTGAGCGCTAACTAATGCATTTTGCCATTTTCTTCTAAATCGCAGACACAATATAACGGCTACACAGATTATCTAATGCGGAAGAGCAACATGCTGAGCTGATACAACTTCAGCCAAACACAAAGGATCCTGTCATTTTAATTTTTAAAAACGTCTCAGGGGGGAAATAGAAGAGACACACTAGATCTTTCTGAGTCCTGAAAGTATCTTGAGGATCCTCCAGACTCGCCTCAGGGATCTCTAGAATAGATGGCAGCTCTTAGCTGAGTGGCCTAGGCTTCCCATTTCCCAAAGAATCAAACATATGAAGAGCTTTCGTTTTGGAAAGTTTGACAGATAATGTATGTTGTTACTAAAAGGCTTGTGACTGAGATCTTAGGTAAAGAGACCAATAAGGATTCAGGTTTAAGGTTGGATTCAAGTGAGAGGAGTCGCTGGAAGCCAGTTAGATCAAGTTCCAGGGCTATACATATATTAAATTTTTTAATGGAATTTGAATATAGGTATGGTTAGAAAATCAGAAGACATAACTGCTGAATACTGACTGGAGTCACTGTTTCTTGTGGTTCCTCTTATTAACCTATGCTCTAGCATAGTTGTTCTAAAGCTTGTGTCCAAGCTAGCATCTAGTGCCATGATTTCCCACTGAAATTTAGTATATTCGGTGTGCTTCAACTTTGGTGTACCATAGACTACCGGGGCAGCCTGATGAAAGCCATGAATCTGTGGCACCACTGTGATTTTGTTTTGCAGAGGCATGATTGAAAGAAATTAGTATTTAGTGAAAATAAGGATAGAATTTTTCCCCATCTAAATATCAGGACTCCTTTTTTTAAAAAAATTATTTTTGAGGAGAGAGAGAGACTGAGGAGAAGCAGAGGAGGAACAGAGAGAGGGAGACACAGAATCCGAAGCAGGCTTCAGGCTCTGAGCTGTCAGCACAGAGCCTGATGTGGTGCTTGAACCCACGAACTGTGAGATCATGACCTGAGTCGAAGTTGGATGTTTAGCTGACTGAGACACCCAGTGCCCCTAAATATCTGGACTCCTTAATTTCTATCTTGAATTAAGGACACCTGCAAGTGTAATCCTTTTATTTTTATAAAGGTACAGGGGAGATTGGGTACAGAGTAAGTTGCATATAGAAAGATAATGCTTTGTTTCAGTCATTTTCAGCTACAAAACCCACTCCATTATTTCAGAACTGGAGACACAGAGAGGAAAGTCTCTAATGCTTCTGTGCCTTTAAAGGCCTGGTTTCCACTCTGTATTTTGACTTCTTTTGGAGCTGCCTGATTTGGACCTCTTTATTCTTTCCATAGTTAGTATACAGCCACTGTCCCTCAGACCTGGTCCTCTATAATGACTTCTTTGTTAAAAAAAAAAAAAACTCTTCCCTTTGTGATCTCAGTTTTCCTCTCACTTCCCTGCATGTTGACATTCAGTCTGTCTCCTGGCCCCCTACTATCGCTCTACCTCACATGTATGGCCCATCTCCAGCTTCGCAGAGGAATGTGGACAAATGAGAAGAGAATGTGTTAATTAGGGGAACTAGAAGCTTAATGAAAATTTGACACAGTGCTTTGTCGTTTGCTATGACTTTCTTTTTGGCAGACAGAGTTACGCAGTGCATAATTTTAACCATATTATGAGTTGATGGAATTTACAATACCATGTTTGCTTATATTTTGGAATGCAGTAGAGAGTTCTTAATGTAGTTCAGGTCATCATCCCCATTTAAATTTTTGCAATGGCTCCTAATAACTAGGATATAGCAACAGACCAAAGTCTAGCACCCTGAAGTGATCTGGCTCCAACTTGCATCTAGTTGACAGATAATATACAAGTCAGTCTGTTTTCTTATGAGACAGCAGACCCTTCACTTTCCTTGATGAATCAAATTTACTCCCTTAAACATATTCTATGTGTCTCTCTACATTTTCCAAAATTTTATTTAGGAGGAAACATACACGTATTAGTTGATTACATTGGATCTATAACTAACTTGGTTTAAGTGGTAGAACCTCTATAATAGAGAGAAATTTGCAACACACTTTGTAATTGGATAATAATCTTCCTCATTATTTAGGTGCATTATTTAGTGACCAAACCAATGATGATAAATGTCCTATTATACTCCAGGCTTATCTGTCCAAATTTGCATGAGAATGATAAATGAAAGCATATAGAGAGGCAGGACATGATGGACCTGGGAATTACACCATGGGAACAATGGTTGAGGAAATTGGGGTATTCATCTTGGAACATACAGTAACATTTAAGGGTCAGAGTAACTGTCTTGAGTAAATAGGCTTTAATCTTGAAGGAGCCATTTAAGGACTCCTTTGAACCATATTGTTGGTGTATCTTAATGGAGGTAAATTAGTTGGAGAGACACCTGCAACTCACTTTTGCTCATAGGTTCAACTTATGTGAAATATTTTTCCAGCATTCCTACTTGTAGAAAACATGATGGTGGGGCACCTGGGTGGCTCAGGTGGTTAAGCATCTGACTCTTGATTTTGGTTCAGGTCATGATCTCTTGATTTGTGAGCCTCGCTTCAGGTCTGTGCTGATGGCACAGAGTCTGCCTGGGGTTCTCTCGCTCGCTTTCTCCCTGCCCCTCCTCTGCTCATGATCTCTCTCTCTCTCTCTCTCTCTCTCTCTCTCTCTCTCTCTCTCTGTCTCAAAGTGTATAGATGAACATTAAAAAAAGGAAACATGATGGCTGTGGGCTTTATGTTCCCTTGGCAAGGAATGCATTTGTTCTCAGAAAGGGTGAATTTTGGGAAGTGTCCTCTCCTTTTCTATTTTTTAGAAGAGTTTGTGAAGAATTCATGTTAATTCTTTAGATTTTTTTTGGAATTTACCATGGAAGCTATTTGGGCCTGGGATTTTCTTGGTGCCTTTTTAAAAAATTATTATTACTAATTCAGTTTCCTTTCTTTTGTTACAGGTCCATTCAGATTTCTTCTTAAGCGAGTTTTAGTATTTTGGCTTTTCATGAGTTTGTCCAAAAAAAAAAAAAAAAAGAGTTTTTCCATTTCATCTAAGTTATTTAATCTGTTGGCACACAACTGTTCATAGTATTCATTAATGATCCGTTTCATTTCTACAAGGTCATACTAATGTCACCTCTTTTATTTCTTTCTTTTTCACCTCTTCTGTTTCTGATTCTAATAATATGAGTCTGTGCTCTATCCCTCTCCTAACCTCCTTCTCCCCTCTCCTCCCCACCAACAATCTAACTCAAAGTTTCTAACTTTTGTTGATCTTTTCAAAGAACCAGTTTTTGACCTTATTGTTTTTCTCAAATCTTTTCCCTCCTCTATTTGATGAATTTTCATTTTAATCGTTATTATATCCTTCCTTCTCTTGCTTTTGGTTTAGTTCATTCTTCTTTTTCCCATATTAGTTCATGTTAATGACTTGAGATCTTTCTTCTTTCTTAACATAGACATTGATAACTATAGACCCATTCCTTCTAAGCACTGCATTAGTCTTCCATCCCATAATTTTGCATATGTTGTATTTTTATTTTCATTCACTTCAAAGTATTTTCTGACTTTTTGATTTATTCCTTGGCCCCTTGGTCAGTTATGTATGTTGTTTAATTTCTACATATTTGTTAGTTTTCCAGCTATTTATTTTTTATTTTATTCCTTTGTGGTCAGGTAATATACTTTATATTTTTTTGACCTTTTAAAGTTTGTTAAGGGTCGTTTTATGGCCTCAAAAATCTTAGAGAATGGTCCATATGCTCCTGAGAAAAATGCATACTCTTCTGTATTGAGTAGAGTGTTCTGGAAATGTCTGTTAACATCAGTTGGTTTATAGTGTTGTTCAAGTCTTCTTTTTCCTTGTTGCTTTTTTTGGGGTCTAGTTCTATGTAATATTGAAAGTGGAAACCATCCACTATTGACTTAGTTTCTAAATATTGATTATTAATATTAATATTCTAATATTCCTTAGAATACTCCCAGCTCTATCATAACCTCATTGAGTTGTGATCATAACAAACATGTGCTGATAGTTTCTCAAGCATAATACAATATTATTTAATTAAAAACTCTTGAACCTTAGTATTCCCATCTTCAAAATGTAATACTAATCTTTGTATTGCTTGTTTTGAATGGATGATGTTTGGATAAAACAATAAAAACATTGTGTAATTACATAGACTGCCACAATATTGATGCTCAAGTGGGGGCGACTTTGCCCTCATGTGGTATTTGGCAATGTCTGAAGACATTTCTGATCATCACAACTTGGGAAGTGATACAGTGAGTAGAGATCAGGGTTGGTGCTAAGTATCTCACAGGGCCCAGGGAAGCTCTCCGTCAACAGTTCTACTGTTAAGAAATCCTATGTTATACATGAGTGATCCAGCTTTTGCAGAATAAAGGCTAAGAAAAGATAGTAAGTGCTGTTTATACAATCACGGATAGTGTGGATAAGGGGATGTTAACCTTAGTCTCAAGTCATTAATGTCTTAAAGAAGGATATATCCCTGAGATTTCAAACAAACAGCTGAAAAAAATGTATATTCTGAGTGGGTTTTACATTATACATATAATTGTAATTAAACAACTTATGGACACAGAATAAAAATTCCAAGTCCTCCCCCTTTCCCAGAATAACTAGTACCGTAATAGTAAAGACATTGGGGAGAAAAGGAAGGCATGGGTTTAGATTTTCATACTAAAGACATATGTAAAATTAGACCTAAAAATGGAAAAAAAAGATTAACAAATACATTAAAGGAAACTGTAAGACCTATTTGTCTCTGCTCAGATCAGGTGGTTAAGTTACAAAGAAGAAGACGGATGTCTTTGCAATCCGAACAGTAAAGCTTCTCTAGTTCAAAGGGCAAATGAACACATACCTAAACCTAACACAGTGGGGGAGATACTTGAACAGCTAACTTCTGCCATGGCATGCTACCAACCATACTTCCTAAAATTAACCACTGTTAACATTTTATCCCTTTCCAGAAAACATTTGGTTTAGTTTTAAAAACTAGTAAATGCACTGCAAACCATGGAAATGGGTTTATGTGAGGTCAAGGGAAGACACTGCTCTTCTGTTTATTAATGGAAGCCTGGGATGACTTAAAAAACACCTTTGACTTTTTTTATTATGACACAGTGAAAGGCAACTCTGATAGACCTCAATATGTTTAGCAGTTACAGTCCTATAAGCAGAATGTAGTTGTAAGCAGAATGGCGTTTGGTTGTCATTATTACTCTGATTATTCTGGTATCTCTGAGTTTGCAATACCTTCAAATCTAATTCACTCCTACACCCTTATGTCCTGAAAGGACATAAACATAACCATAGGAAAATGGCCATTTCAATTACTAAACCATAACTCTGGTCTATTCATTTCAGTCAAACTTCAAACTTAGCTAATTCTTTCAGGAGCTTTAATGTTTTCAAAAGCTCCTTAGAAAATCTTTCAAGCAAAGGAGACTTAGAGTCACACATTCCAAAGCTGAGCAGTCAATGAGAATGCAGATAATAAGAACTTAGCAGACCATTAGCATGCAGCTGCTTCATTCCTTAGAGAATAATTTTTCGTACAAGTGGACCTCATTCTTTCTGGGCTGCATTTTACCGCAGAACACCTCAAGAACAGGCGACACTGGCAAGATTTTCAGTACAATGCACTATCCTTGGAACTTTTCAGACAGCTCCCCCTCAGTCTTGCATGTGATAGCGACCTACGAATTTCATGGGATTCTTTTTTTTTAATGATAGGCCACTAATCACTCTTGATCCTATGATAAATTTAAGTACTAACTAATCCACTTTGAATAGGGATTAAGCTTCAGTGTAGAAGGGAAGGATTCATTAGAATTCATTACATCAATTTGTAATTTGAATGATGCATCTTCTAAATAAGATACTGCTGTTTCTAGTGATCGTTAACTGGAAGCCTAAACATCCTCATTATTAATTAATGGAAAGGGTGATAAAATCTGTAATAACTGAGGGAATGCTTGGGTGTCCCCTCCTCCTTTAGCTTCATGAATTGTCTAACAGTTATTATTTTTAAGACAAACAATGCCACGGTAGAATAATCATCATGGCAGAGGGGAAAATATAACCAATTCAAGTTTCTTATGTCAAAGATAATTTGATGTGCATGAAAAATGGAATACATATTGTAGACTTCCTTATTTGATGTATGATTTATTCTTGTTGGGCTCATTGTTGTCAAATTATTTTACAAATTTGGGAGAGAAATCAGATCAAATAATCATCTATCACTGTCGTATTTTCCATATCTGGAATGAAAACATCCAGCATTACTGAGCTAAGGTTGAATAATAGCTTCCAAATCTGAGTAATATTTCATTCCAAACAATTGTTTCTAAGAGTACAATGATTTAACTTTTGATCTTGGGATATTTAAGCCATGATGTCTGAATGAATTGGACATTTCTCCTCTTCACTTAAAAAATAAAAACTTCCAGGGGCGACTGGGTGGCTCAGTTGGTTAAGTGTCCAACTCTCAGGTCGTGATCTCACAGTATGTGAGTTCAAGCCTTGCATTGTGCTCTGCGCTGACAACACTGATCCTGCTCTGGCTCTCTCTCTCTCTTTCTCTTTCCCAAAAATAAGAAAATAAACATTAAAAAAATAAAGACTTCTGTGAGTAGACAGTCCATTGAGAACTGAAAAAAAAACCATGAAATGTTTTGAGACCTTAGTGCCCATAAAAGTATTTCACTCAACTTGAAAAACTAAATCTTGGCCTTTAATGCAGTGAATTGTCTTAAATTTTAATTCTGTACTTATATAGGGTATCATCAAACTTGATGTTTAGTATTTTTATTCTGTTGACTTTTATGACTTATTAAAAATGATTTTTGTTATCAAGAATGATAGCGAAATGAATGGAAGTGTTTGCACAGCATTGTTCGAGTGCTCTATGCAGTTAACTTATTTAGTCCTTACAATGACCTTTTAATGCTGTCATATTAGAGATTTTGGGGCACCTGGGAGGCTCAGTAGGTTAAGCGTCTGGCTTCGGCTCAGGTCATGACCTCATGGCTTGTGGGTTCAAGCCATCCATCTGGCTCTGTACTGATGGCTCAGAGCCTGAAGCCTGCTTCAGATTCTGTGTCTCCCCTTCTCTGCAACTCCCCTGCTGGCATTCTGTCTCTCTCTCTCAAAAAATAAATGAACAATTTAAAAACAATTTTTTAAAAAAAGGAATCTCATTTCACAGGCAAGGAATATGAGACTCAGAGAGGTTAAACAACTTGTTCAAGGTCACATAGGGTCAATAGTGGAACTGAGATTCAATTCTTGGTGACCTGGCACTGGAGTCCATGCTTGTATTTACTCCACCATACTGCCTTGCTGATGAACTACATCTCAGTGATTGTCTTCTCCTGATGATCCATTTCTTACTCATGTGGGCATGCTTCTTGACTTCCATAATAGAATAATCTCCCAATCCCTCTTCACCCACGATTGAATTCTTTTTAATCTTTGTGCCTTGAAAGGAACCCAACCCATTTTTATAATCCTAAGGCTGGTACTAAGGCAAAATACCATCACTGCCGGCAGGTTCAAGAAAATTTCTTCAACTCTTCTATTTATCATTTCAAGTATCTTTTCTCCACTAGTTAAGTCCTGATAGATTTGACTTCCTTGATGGTGTCCCCAGTTCCTCCACAGATCATGGCTTATATACTCATGTCTTCATTTTTTGCTCCTGATCTTATATATCTTTTTATTTCTCTCATCTTCCTCATTTTATATATATTACATGAGATTATTACATTATACATGATTTCCTAGCTTATGCTATGGTAGTGGATATACCCTGAAATTTCAGTGTCTTAACAGAATAAAAGCCCTCTTCCCCTTTTTAGCCCTGCTCTCAGGAGTAGATGATATGAAAGGTCTCCATGGTAGAAGATGATGATAGAGACATGCTGACTCTTAACTACCTTAGCCCAAAAGTGGCACGTGTACTGGTCAAAACTAGTCTGTGGGCCCAACTTAACTGTAGTGAGCCTGGGAAACATAGGGGAGCACATGAAATATTTGGTGAGCTTTTCCAATCTTTCCCATCATGTATTGGGGCACCTGGGTGGCTCAGTCAGTTAGGCTTCAGCTCAGGTCATGATGTTGCAGTTCCTGAGTTTGAGCCCCACATTGGGCTCTCTGCTATCAGTGCAGAGCCTGCTTTGTATCCTCTATTCTTTTCTCTCTGTCCCTCCATTGCTCACTCTTTCTCTCTCAAAAATAAATAAACATTTAAAAAAAGACTTCAAAATCTTTTGATGTATAAATTATAAAACTGTCTTTTAATTTTATCCTGAGCATGAGTTTATGACTTGCTTATTTTCTCTTTTTAGTATTGATACATAGTAAAGGGGACCCTGTATCATCAAAAGCCTACAGTACCAAAATACTTTTTAATTAAAAACATTTTTTAATGTTTATTTATTTTTGAGAGAAACAGAGCATGAGTGAGGGAGTGAAAGAGAGGGAGACACAGCAGAAACTGCAGTAGGCTCCAGGCTCTGAGCTGTCAGCCCGAGGTGGAGCCTGAACTCATGAACTAAGAGATCATGACCTGAGCTGAAGTTGGATGCTTAGCTGACTGAGCCACCCAGGTACCGCCAAAATAGTTTTAATACTAATATTATAATGGTATTTTGCTATACTTGTAATGGACATTAGAAGACTCCAACTCAAGTAATAAAATCACCATTTAATGTAAGATTCATGGGATATAAAGAAATAAATGAAAGAAAAACCTAATTAAGCCAATGTGTTGCAAATCCTCTGTCAGTCTTTCTTGCTCTATCTTCCACAAAATTTATAAAGCGAAGTATGTGTACCAGTGAAGATGTTTTCCATAAGAACATATTACAGATTAAAACAACAAAACTATGTTATGATCTTGTTTTATTTTATAAGATTAGAGCAATATAATTTTTGTCACATTTTTCTATCCTCTGCAGACTAAGCATAAGCTATTAATGCTTTTTAATAGTTTGTATCAAATATTATTGTTAAAATTGAAGAGGGTAGCAAGATTATGTTTTTGCCACTAATTATACAAATGAACTCAGCAGGAGACAGCCTACGTGAAGTCAGGCATTCCATTGATTCACACTGACCTTCCTGCAAAAAAATAAACACACGTCAAGGGCTGAATACAAACACCTTCACTGCCCTGAAATTTGTCCCAGTCAAATCCTCCCTTTCAAACGCTGTACAATAGAAGTCTTGGGTCCCCACCAAGTCCTTGTTTACATATTGAAGCAGATTTTCTTTCCTTTCTCTCCCTTTTGAAAAATTGTCCCTGATTTTTGGCATCCATGTTACCTATCCCTGTGCAGAGCTGGTCATCTTTCTGCTTGGAAGATAGTGAGGATTATAGTTTGTACAGAAAATGCCAGACATACCACTAAATTCTCAGGCATAAGACGGCAGTGGATCTTCTTCATTAACTACATCACAAGGGTAATTCTCCTTCATCAGAAAGGAAAATCTTTTCGACTATGCGTTCGCAATTTCTGGGTACTTACTTAGGTTGATTAATATCTGAAAAACTGTATGGAACACCAGCATAATAAAGAACAGAGATTGTAAAGTGATGACTGGTACGTAGGCTCCGTCTGATAGGCTAGAAGTTGTGTTTTGGCCACATGCTGAGTTTTGCCTTGTATTATAGTTGCCTACATCAAAAACAAAAAACAAAAGGGGTTCCTGGATAGTTCAGTTGGTAGATCATGCTACTCTTGATCTTGGGATTCTGAGGTCAAGCCCTGCTTTGGGTGTAGAACTCAGAACAACAATAACAATGACAACAAACAAAACCAGGATATATTATGTAAAGGTCCAGATATAAGTTGTCTCTTCAGAAATCAGAAGCTCTTGCAACACTGGACCTACACTGCCTTCATTCAGCTATAAGTGCCCAAGGTCTGTCTGTAAATGAGGCACATGTTCATCTCCGAGAGATGGCCATATTCCCATCACTCAGTTGTCTTGTCAGACTTGCTTCTCTCCTTGGCATGACAGACCTGCCTCTGCAGCACTGGGACTTGTGGTCCTCTAGCCCAAGTTATTCTTGTTCTAAGCATGGCATTAGACCATTATATCAGAGTCACCTGGTGTGCTCACTAAGCTTTAGGATTTCTGGCCTTCGAATTTTCAGGCCTTTATTGAATCTCAATCTTTGTTATCATGGTGGGAAATCTTCATGTTAACAAGTTCTCCAGAGACATCAGAGGTAATACAAAATTTGCAAACTGCTAATAGAGTTCACTGGGTATTTTCTAGAGGTAGATATGGGAGTCATTTGGTGATTTTCCTTACAGCCTGCAAGGCCCAGATACCTGACCCAATACCTGTCTTTTCCCTTCTGCGTTGTTTGAATTTTTAAACAGAAAAAGGATCCTTTCTCTGATATAAGATTTAAACCAAGAAGCTATTAAACATACTCTTCCCCTAACTGTTCTCTGTTGGTATAGAAGACACATGAATTTGTTGAATTATTGGACAAAACAGGATCTAGAAAAGGTGGAGTTGCTGGGCATTCCCTGGGCATTCCTGGAACTCTTTTCATTTCCCTCGATTTTTTTTTCTTTTTGCTTGTTTTTCCTAACATGGTATTTGCATGGTATCTTTCTCTATTGGGAAATTAGTGTGCTTACCTATCTTATGCTTTTAAAGCAAGTCTAGATTAGCTAAGTACTAAGTATCTTGGAAGTTACAGTAGTCTTTTATCTCTGGTTCTTTTGTTCTTTTTCCTTCATCTAATAAGATTACATGCTAGAAAAAACTTTGCTCCCCATGTTGAACTGGACTTTTAAGAAACTAGATATTGAATGTTATATAATTTGTCATGTTTTTCTTTTCACCTGGGTGGCCAAGAATTTCAAAACTCAATTTTTAATTTTTTAATGTTTATTTATTTTTTATTTAAAAATTTTAATGTTTTTAAATTCATTTAATGAGAGAGAAAGAGAGAAACAGAGAGAGAGCAGGAGGGGTGTCAGAGAGAGAGGGAGACACAGAATCCTAAGACAGGCTCCAGGCTCTGAGCTAGCTGTCAGCACAGAGCCCAACACAGTGCTCAAACTCACGAACCATGAGATCATGACCGTGAGATCATGACCTGAGCTGAAGTTGGATGCCTTAATCAACTGAGCCACCCAGGCACCCGTCAAAACTCAATTTTTAAATCAAATGTAGGAACCGTATGGATCTCTACGACTAGAATATCTGCATTTAGTTTCAAGGTTTGGGACCATTTCTTATGATATTGTTGAACTTGAGTCTGAAAATTATTTCTAATGTACTATGATTATTAAGGTCAATTCAAAAGACTTTGATTAAAATTGGGTGTCAACCCACAAAACAAATAACCCAGTGAAGAAATGGGCAGAAGACATCAACAGACACTTCTCCAAAGAGGACATCCAGATGGCCTACAAGCACATAAAACGATGCTCAACATCACTCATCATCAGGGAAAAAAACGCAAATCAAAACCACACTGAGATACCACCTCACACCAGTCAGAGTGGCTAAAATGAACAAATCAAGAGACTACGGATGCTGGTGAGGGTGTGGAGAGACGGGCACCCTCCTACACTGTTGGTGGGAATGTAAACTGGGGCAGCCGCTCTGGAAAACAGTGTGGAGGTTCCTCAAAAAACTATCCATAGAACTCCCTTATGACCCAGCAATAGCCCTGCTAGGGATTTACCCAAGAGATACAGAAATGCTGATGCACAGGGGCACATGTACCCCAATGTTCATAGCAACAATGTCAACAATAGCCAAAACATGGAAGAAGCCTAAATGTCCATCACCTGATGAGGGGATCAAGAAGATGTGGTATAGATACACAATGGAGTACTACATGGCAATGAGAAAGAATGAAATATGGCCATTTGTAGGAAAGTGGATGGACCTTGAGGGTGTCATGCTAAGTGAAATAAGTCAGGCAGAGAAGGACAGATACCATATGTTTGCACTCATAGGTCTAACAGGAAATTTTCAGAATGATCTAGCTTCAAGAAAAGCAAGCAGTTAGTAGTGCTTAAGAAAAATTGATTCAGTATCTAATGGATAGTTGATACCTGTCACAACACAGCATTTTATATACTGTTAAGTGAAACTGCAATACAATC